>NC_138383.1:20362774-20432629 GCF_054177405.1 Leptonychotes weddellii
GATGCTTAACGGCTGAGCCACCCAGGTGCCCCTATTTGCTTCAGATTTTTAAAAAAATAAATAAAACATGGGGCACCTGAGTGGCTCAGTTGTTAAGCGTCTGCCTTCGGCTCAGGTCGTGATCCCAGGGTCTTGGGATCGAGCCCCACATCGGGCTCCCTGCTCTGCAAGAAACCTGCTTCTCCCTCTCCCACTCCCCCTGCTTGTGTTCCCTCTCTCGCTGTGTCTCTCTCTGTCAAATAAACAAATAAATAAAATCTTTAAAAAATATATATATATATAGTAAAAATGATCATGTGCTCGGACGCGGTGGCAATGGCAAATCCCCGTAAAGGTTGCTTAATGCTTACTCTCTCTGTACTCATCTGTGAACCAGTGGCTGCGCTGGTCTGTGGTTTGAGTAACCCTGCCCCAGGGGTCCTTGGAGGAGCTGCAGAGGTCGGGAAGGGCCACAGGTTTGTTGTCATTGTTGTTGTTTTGTGGTGGGCGTGGATGCTCATTTATCTAGAGAGAGGGTGCAGAACTTTTGTCAGGACCTCAAAGGGTGAAGGGTCCTCAAAGGACACAATCACCTGTGTAGGGAGTAGTCACTGAAGGTCTTCGAGTGGAAGGATCTAGTGGCGGCTTTAGAGCAGTGGGAGCAGTAGACGTGCCTGATTCATCCTGGGACCCCGCCCTGCCTCACCTGCACCCAGAGCAGCCCGTCCAGGGCCTAGCCGTGGAAAGGGGATTGGGAAGAGTGGGAGGTTCTAGAGAGCAGGGGGCCCATTTAGAGGGTGATTAAAATCATCTATGGGAAAGAAAACCAGAGGGACTTTAAAGCTAGCTTTGGGGCGCCTGGGTGGCTCAGTTGGTTAAGCGACTGCCTTCGGCTCAGGTCATGATCCTGGAGTCCCCGGATCGAGTCCCACATTGGGCTCCCTGCTCAGCGGGGAGTCTGCTTCTCCCTCTGACCCTCCCCCCTCTCATGCTCTCTCTATCTCATTCTCTCTCTCAAATAAATAAATAAAATCTTTAAAAAAAATAAATAAAGCTAGCTTTGGAGCAAGATCAGGGAGGGATGGGTTTGCCTCTGGGACGGATGGCACAATGTTAGCTGAAGACAGGGGAAGCTAGCTCCTCAACCCCAACCCAGCCATCCTGCATCTGCTGCTTGCTTGGGAAGCGAGGTGAAAGGGAGCCTCTCTCGGGGTGTGAGCCAGGCAGGGGGAGGCTTCAGGGATGCAGCGTGGGGCCAGAAAACAGCATGCTGGGGGGGCCCGCAAGCATCTTCTGAGTCTTCCGAGCAGATGCCTGGGGCCCCAGGGCATCAGAAAGGCTGTGACTCATGTGGGCACACACTCCTGTTCCCAAAGCAGGTAGGCTCTGCAGATGGATCGATTTCATGATCTCCCTGGAAAACTCCTACGTTCATTGCTACTTTTTCTTTTTTGAGGTGAAATTCAGATAACATAAAATTAAAGTGAACAACTTGGTAGCATTTAGTGCGTTCACCATGTTGTGCAAACCACCACCTCCACTATGCTCTGAAGCATTTCATCACCCCGGAAGGAAACCTCATACTCCTTAAGCGGTTGCTCTCCATTTTCTTCCTCCTCCTCCTAGGCAGATCTCCATGGATTTGCCTATTCTGAGTATTTCACATACACAGATTCATACAATATGTGACCTTCTATGTCTGGCTTCTTTCACTTAGCACATGTTGAAGGTTCATCCGTGTTGGAGTGAGTATTAATTAGTACCTGGATCCTTTCTAGGGACAGATAATATTCCATTATATGCAGAGATCACCACTTGTTTATCCATTCACCTGCTGAAGGACATTTAGGCTATTGGGTCATGTGGTATTTCTGTGTTTAGCTTTTTGAGGAATTGCCAAACTGTTTTCCATTGTTGCTGAGCCATTTTTCATTCCCACCAGCAAAGTGTGAGACGGTTCCACCTGCTTTCCTTATTCAACAGGTATTTGCTGTCACCTGGGAAGGCAAGGTGATGGTTACCACCAGGTCCTAGCATGGGTAAAATATGTCAGGATGATTTCCTGCTCCATTTGCCCTACCACCCACCATAGGCTTCTAAGGCTACTTGGCAGGCCTGGGAGGCTGCTGGCTGGCGTGGGGGCGTGGGAGGGTGCCTTTCCCTTTTTTACCAAGGCATGTAGGTCGGATGGTGAAATCTACAGCCTCAAAGCCAGGCTGGGTGTGGTCCTTCAGGAGTTGGGCTTGTGGTCCACCTGGACTCTGTGGCTCGAAATATGTACTCTCAAGGATAGATACAGACCCCGTTCCTCCTCCTCCTCCCTGCTCTAGTCTCTCCTCATCTTTCTTCTCTCTTTCCTTTGCCTTTCCTGAGCTTCTCACCTCCCTCACTCTCTTCTACCCCCCCTCTCTGCTCGCTCCCCTCTTCTCTGTTTTTGTCTATCATTTTCTCTTCACCCCACTTCCGTCTGCCTTCCTCTTCCATCCTTACATTCCTGCTCTAATCTCCTCCTCCTCCCCCCACCCCCAACCTGCAATTCTTATGCCTCAGGGACTGAGTGGGAAGAAAGGGGGTGGGGAGCCGCATGCACGTTCCTGCCATCGGACTGTACCCATGAGCCCTTCTCCCCACTTAGGCCCTGGTAAGTCTCCCCAAAGTGAGATTCGGTGCTGGGAAGCCTCTCTTTCATCTTTATTCCTTCCTCCCCCTCCCAGGAGACCCACTGACATCCGCAGCCCAGAGCATGGTGGCCTGCAGCTGGGGATCAAGAGATCCAGTTCTGGTCATCTCTGTCCCTCAGTACCAAAGGTCATGGTCTGGGGAGAAAGGAGTCTCCAGGGCTGCTTATGTGGCAGGAATTGGCCTTGGTTTGAGGGCAGGTGGTTTGGGAGGAGAAGAGCCATCATCCCTGCCACAAAGTTCTCCTGGACACTCCCCCGGGGGCCAGGCCCTGTGGAGACCTGCCAGTCAACCTGCGTCAGCAGGCAAAGCCCTAAGCTGGGAAAACAAGAAGAACCCTCTGCCCCCCGCTGGTTCTCAAAGTGGGGCCCAGAGCAGCAGCGTTTAGAACCTTGTTAGAAATGCACATTCCCAGGCCCTTCTTCAAACTTAGAAGCTTCAGGAGAGGGCCCCAGCAACCCGTGTTCTGACAAGCCCTCCAGTGATTCTGATCCTCACTCTAGTGTAAGAACCATTGCATGACCCTGAGAGGGAGCCCTAATTAATGAGGGAGGCTAAGCGCTCCCAGTCTGATGGCGAGGTGGGACCCTTGCTTGCCATCTGACAGGGAAGATGGAGACTTATGCTCAGAAAACTGCCAATCAGAGGGATATCTAGGCTTCTCGCTGAAAGTCCCTCAACCCGGGGTCTCTCACTGCTGGAAGCACCAGGATGTATTTCTTTGGCTGGAGGTGGTTACATTCAGGACCCCAGAGAACCCCCCTTCCCGCATTCTCTCTCCATTCTTCAGAAAGTGGGTTTGATGTGCTAATGAGGGCATCAATTATGAAGCATCATTAGCATTCATTACAATAAGAAGCAGGAGCGGGAGGACCGCAGGGAATGAGGGACGGTCTTTTGAAACTCACGGCTATTCACTCCTCTCCTATAGGGTGGGAGGGGGAATGGGAGGGCCAGGAATGCAGGAGGGGACCTGGGAGGGGCTCTGGGGCGCTAGTCTGTGGTCAGAAGGAAGAACCTCCTCCTCCTCACCTCCCCCACCCCTGCCAGTTTCTGCCCCAGATGCCAGGTCAGCGCCCCTGGTCATTCTCTCTCCAGAACAGGGCCGAATCGCAGCCCCTTGGCTGCCTGCAGGCCACCCTTGATGGAGTGTGGATGGTCCTAAGGGGGCTCATGAAATGCGCTGGCTGGACAATAGCCCCGCTGGCAGGGGGCTTTCTCTAGGGTCTGGGGGCGGGGGTGGTTCCCACCATGGCAGAGTGAGCACTTCAACATATCCCACCCATCATTTCTGCGTCATCCTTTTTCCTGTGCCTTTCCCTAGAGGCCCCCGTGCCTCTCTGTGCTCACCCCTGGCCCCACGTCCCTCTTCCTGCCCAGATGTTTGTCCAGGTGCGCTCCCTGTTCTGACTGTACCTTGGGGGAGGAGAGGCTGAGAATTCTCACCTCTAGCGTGCTCCCCCATAACCTCCCAACTGCAGGTGCCCAGGAGCAGGCCAGGGGCGGGGCGGGGGGGCAGTGTGTGAGAAGCTCAGTTAAGCATTGTTGATCCCTCAAACAAGCCAGCTGCCCCCTCCCCACCAAGAGCAACGCCTCTCCAGAGAGGCCGGGGAGGAGGGCTGGAGGGAAGTTACCTGTTGAGGAATGAGAGTGGGGGTGGGGCGGCACCTGAGGCATTTCAGGGGGAGGCAGCTGGAACACTGGTTGTGCCAGGGCACCAGGCCAGCTTCCAGGAGCAATTCTCTCGTCTCGGAGCTGGAGAATTAATACCTGCGTTGCTTTGCCCCTGATCCGTGGCGATGGCTTCCCAGCCTTTTCCCTACCCCAGGAGACTCTGCTTTGGGCCTGGAACCTATCTTCCCTGGGGGGTGGGCCAGAGGATCTCGTGGGGTCCATGTCACCCACCCTCCGGCTCACTGAGGGGTCTCAGTGTTTTGTTTCTGTTCAGAAGCTGTATCTCTTCTCACCCCTGGGTTGGGTGGGTGTGAAGTAGTTGAGGGGAATAGGGGGTCAAATGAAATAGCGGCGATGCAGATGATGAGAAATGTTAAGGGTTCATCTTCAGGAAGTGAGCTACAGTGGCGCCTGGGTGGCTCAGTGGTTAAGGTCTGCCTTCGGCTCAGGTCAGGATCCTGGAGCCCTCCTGATGCAGGAGGTCACCTCAGGGTGGGGAAAGATGGGTGCATCGTCCTGCTGACACCTTTGGAACTGTTCCCAGTTTCTGGGGGCTGATTCACAGAACCTGTCCCCCCAGTCTCCGAACCAGTGGCTTCTTGGCATTTATCATAAGGGCAGAAATATCTCCATGTGACTGGGCAAGCATCTTTCCTGTCATCATCCAGGGCTAATGCCCAGTTCCTTAACCCTTGACATAACCGTATGTCTTAACGCTCAGCCCTATTCCTGAGCCCAGCTCTCTTCTATCCACAGAGGCTGGCCCTAGCTTCTGGCAGTGCACAGGGTTAAGAGGTGCTGCTGGTGATAGGAAAGAGGCTGGGAGCTCTGCAGTCAGGCAGATCTGGGTTTGAATTTCAGCTGTGCTCCTCTTAGAGTGGGCACATGGCTATTCCTGTCCGAGCCTCAACTCTTTATCTCTGAAATGGGACCAAGGATGCCCATTCTGCAGGATTGTTGAGAGGGTTAAATGAGAGAATACGAGTAAAACACTTGCTGATTCCCTTCTCCTTAGGTGGACACAAAGTGGGGCAGGAAAGAGACCCCGTCTTAGGGGGACCCTGACAGGGAGAGGAAGGGGCAGAGTTCTGTGTAGTTGAGTCAGACTTCTGAATGGAGGAGCAGAAGCTTGAGTCCCCAGCCTGTAGGCTGTGAGAGGTGTGGGAGGTGGTGTCCAAGCAGCTGGGGGGAAGCCACCCCTCCCTGCACCACCCCCTCCCCTACACAGGGCCTGCTGCCTCCCATGCCCATCCTGGGCAGACAGCCAGGCAGGGAGCTGGAAGAGTGCCCGCTGTGCGCTCAGAGGCCAAAAGATGGGCACCGTCCAGTTGGCAGAGGGAGAGGAAGCTGGCCCAGGACTGGAGAAGTCAGGGTGCCGATTGCTGGGGTCGTGTGCCCAGACGGTGTGTCCGAGACACAGCTCTTGGCTCCGGAGCTATCCTGCTGGAGCTGGGAAGGGCCACCCCAGCCCTCCTGCCCTGGCCCTACCACCTAAGTTACTGCAACTGGAGATTAATCTCGAGGGGCATCTGGGACTTGCCCCCAGCCAGGCATGTGGCTGGCTCAGGGGCAGGCCTGAGGGCGGGCAGGAAAATGGGAGAGCCTAGATTAAGGTTGCAACCTGGTAGACTAGGAAGTGGGGAAACCGGTTTGTCATTTGGGCACTTGGGGTGGGGTCTTCTCTCCTGCCTCGCTGCCTGCTTGTCACTCTGCCTGGTGTCCTTTATTGAAGAGAGGTCCTGTGCCCCTTTCCTGCTCCATCTAAAGCGGCTTTGGGGATGCCAGGAGTAAAGAAAAGAGGCAGGGGACTCAGTCCACCTTCTCCTCCCCAAGAGCAGCTTGGGAGAGGAGAGACAGGACAGAGAACCGAAGGGAGAGAGGAAGGAAGCAACCAGCACAGGAGGAGGGGTCATGGTCAGTGCTGGTCAGAGCCGGAGAAGTCTGTGGAGCCAACAGGTAGGCCAGGGTGGGACAGGGAGGGGGTGGGAAGAAAGCCGGGGCGGGGCAGAGCTGGCGCTCTGCATGCTGCCTTGGAGGTGGCCGGGCAGAGCCAAGCGAGGTGTGAGAAGGGGCTGGAGCGCGCCCTTTTGGGGGTCCTCCCTGACGGCGGAGCTGACTCCCCTCACTCCTAGCGCGGGCCTCTGCAGTTCCAGCAGACGCCTGCAGGAGGGGCCGCAACCGGAGCTGGGGGCAAGGAGACAGCCCAGCAGGGGGCGCCGGGGGACTGGATCTCCGCGGCTGAGCCGAGTCTAAGGAGCGGGGGAGGGGGGCGTCCCGGCAGAGCCAGAGGAGGGTCTAGACTCTCCCTGCAGAGGGCGGCTGTGGCTTTCGGAGGTCACCTTGGCTGAAAAGTGGCCCGCCGGTCCCGCCGCTCCGCTTGCCTCCCTGCCCGGTTCCTCCCCGAATGCTTCCCCATCCCCTGGCGCGCCAGGGCTTGGAGACCGAGAAGTCCCCCACCCTCGAGGTGCACCCCCCTCCTCCGAGGCCGGTCCCGGGCCTTAGGTATTTGTCTCGGTGGTGGTGATGGTGCTGCGACGATTGCTCGGGGTGGGAGAAGCAGGTGGAGTCGGGAGGGGGCGGGAGCGCGCCCCGCACCCCTGGCCCGGCCGCGCGCCGCGGGATCCCGCCGTGCAGCTGGAGGGCGCGAGGCGCAGCGCCCCCTCCCCTCCTCCGCTCCCCGCCACCCCGGGCGGCCCTTTGTACGTTCCGGCCACACGCGGGTGCCCGCGCCGCGCGCGCTCCCGCCCGCAGTGACACACCCGCGCCGGCCCGCGCGCGCGCCCCCCCACACACATACACACACACACATAGACACACACACTCGCTCTCGCACACTCGGTGACACGCCCGCGCGCGCGCGCACCCACACGCCCGGCCGCCGGCGCCCTCCCAGCTGGTCCACCCCGGCGGGGCCCGCGCCCCCGGCCCGCCCGCCTGGCACCGCGCCCCGGGGCTGGGGCCGAGCGAGGAGCCCGCGAGGCGGCGAGAGGGCGAGCGCCAGGCAGGCCGGCCCGGGGCCCCCGCCCCCCGCGCCCCCGCCCGATGGGGAACGCTCCGTCCCAAGGCATGTCCCTGTCTCTCTCCTCCCTAATGTGCCTCCATGCTTAAGTGGAAGGTATTTCTGTTTTCTTTGTGTGTTTTCCCCTCGGCCGGGGGCGGGGGCGGCGGCCGGGCCGGGGAGGCGGCGGCCGGTGGGGCGAGGGATGCTCAGGGCGCAGGTGTTGGGGGGGACAGGGGACCGCTGCGTGCAGGCTTGGGAGAAAGGACCCGGGCGACAGGAGTCCTGGGACCAGAGGGGGTCAGGGATTGGCGAGGCTGGAAACCGAGCGGGGAGGGCCTCGTGATGCCCGGGGCGAGGGGGCCCGAGGGGTGAAAATTTAAAGGGGTACGTGTGGAGGGAGGAGGGGTGGGGAGAAGAGGAAGGGGGATGGATGGTGAGGGGAGTGGGGGAGGGGAGAGGTCCATCCGTGGTGGAGGAAGAGGAGGAAGCGGGGGTGGGGGAGGGAGGCGACGGGGATGAAGTGTGTGTGGGGGGGAGCCTCAAAGGCCTCTCTTTCCCCCAGGTCCCAGGATGGGGTGAACGCACTTGGACGGTGGTGGTAGGCGCTTTGCGCCAGCCAGCCCCCCAGGGAAGGAAGGGGATGAGTGCGTTCTGGGGTTGGCTGTGTTGCCAGGATACGAGCATGTTATTCACCGCCCCCCCGCCCCCCTCACCTCGAGGCCTTAGCCCTGGAGACCTCAGAGCCTAGGCAGCAGTTGCAGAAACTGGGGACCAGCTCCCCGCTCAGCTGGCGGGTAGGGAGGGGCCATAAGAGGGAGGGGCTGGGGGAGGGGCTATTTGATCTTAAGTCCTCCCCCCTGCGGAGGCAGGAGGGCAGGGGAGGGCGCCCCCCGCTGGGGAGAACATCCCGGGTGAGTGAGCAGGTAGGGACCGCAGGAGGCTGAGGGGCAGAGGGCGGGGCCGGGGAGGGGACGCGCCATAGCCCCCCCTCCCCTCCCACGCACCCCCCTGCTACGTCAGAAGCTCCGGGGCCAGCTCCGAGTCCTGTCGGTGGGGGCAGCAGGATGCTGGTGGAAGCAGAGGGGGCCGGCCGGGTGCCTCCGCAGCTCGGCTGGCAGGGCCCGGCGGGGCGTGTGCTGCGGCTGGTGCTAAGCCCCCGGCCCCACCCCTCCCCATGCAGCCCTGGCAGTGCCTCCGGCGCTTTGCCCTGGCCTGGTGGGAGAGGACAGCGGAGGGCAGCGCCCGATCTCCCAGGGAGGAGGCTGGACCGAGGGAGCCCGGGGGCCGAGGGGAGCCAGGTGAGCAGGAACAAGGATTGTGCCAGGAGGAGATCCCGGACTGTTTTTCCCTCTCTCCAAATGCTGGGGAAACAGGAGGTCCTGCCGCCCCCAACTTTAGGGCAAGTGCTTTCCCCCCTGGTGGCGCTGGTGGAGGGCTCCTGGATGAAGCCTTCTCAGGAGCTGTCGGAGCTACTGTTGTTTTGGGGGAAGGGGAAACATGAGGACTGGGAGTGCGGGATAGCTGACCAGACTTCGGACTTGTAGGTCTGAGTGTTCCCTGGTGTGGGGTTTGAGCACTTTGTGTGGGGACGTTGGATACCTTCTTCCCGACTCTGGGTATCTTGGTCTGGGTGACCTTGAGCCAACTGCTTTGCTGTCTAACTTCATGCCTCAGTTTCTCTCATTCCCTTCCCTATCCCTCTTGCTGGTTTTAAAGAACTGATGATGCATTTGATGGAGACTGTCACTATGAAAATGTGAAGCTCTGTCATTCTTAGTGGCAGTTGTTGTGGTGGTTTCTCTGGTGTGGTTGTGCGTGTGTATGTATGTGGGGGACAGTTTGGGTTTATGCATGAGGGCTTTCGCTGGTTCTGATTGGTGTTGGGGTCACAGCGAGCAAGTGTCAGGGCCTGGCATTCACACAGGAAGGAGGGCTCCAGGCGAGCTAAGAGTTGTCAGGGCAGAGACTTAGCTGGTGGCCTGCTGTAGAAGCAAGGCTTGGGGGTGAGGGCTCGGGGTGTAAGGGGAGGGGGTTACAAGAATAAGATCCCCCCCACCCTCCACCCAGATTGCCTGGCACCCAGGCACCATTGGCAGCGAGTGCAAAGGCTTTGCCCTGGCTTCTTGCCACCATGCCTTGGGGACAAGAGGGTCTTTGTCCAGTGCCCCCCCACCACCGCCCTGTTCCTTCCGCCCTTACCATGATGGCCGATTCTCTATGATGACCCTCAGGGCTGGGATGGAGATATGGGTCCCCCATGTGCTCTGGGGATCTGGAAGATGCAACTGTGGTCCTCAGGCAGGGCTGAGTGGAGAGGGGGAACTCTCCTAGGGGAAGGATCCCTGGGAATGAGCCATCAGGAGGCCTGTCCCCCCACCCCAAGCCTTCTGCTTGCCTCCTTGTCTAATGGGGGGGGGTGTCTGGGGTCTTTGTGGCCTGATTCCTGCTGAGCTCCAGGTTTTTTAAAGATGTACAGGGTACAGCGTTGGGTGTTGGGATGCAGAGCCTCAGACGCTCTCTCTTTCTCTCTCTCTGGCCAGGAACCCACCCTGGAAAAAGGGTTTAATTAGAACCATTGATTCCTTCTCTGGCTGCGGGCATCGATCTCAACGGTGTGGTCAGAGCTGGGGGGCGGGGGTGGCATGGCGACTGTCTGCACAGTGCCAACCTTGGCTTTCTCTGACAAAACCCAAGCTTGGGAGGGAGGGAGCTGGGCTCTTTAAAGTACCACGTCTGTTTGAGCCCCACCCCCACTCCAGGTCAGGTCTTGGGGAAAGAAGGGAGTGGGAGTTGAGGATCTGAATGGAGGGAGGGGTGTTTGGGGTTCGGATCATACTGAATGGTGGGCCTGGGGCTCTGGAATGGAGGGGCAGCTGTGGTTGGGTGGGGTCCTGCGAAGGGGAGTCAGGAGGCAGCAGAGGGGGCCTGTGGGTGTGGGGCAGGCCGAGAGTTCAGGGGAAAGACCTAGGGCTTGCCATAAAAGCTTCCCTTTCGAGGAATCCCAAGCACTTTATCTCCTCCAGCCCTGGCAAGGAGATCCAATTTCTTCCTTTGCTTGTGTCCTCAAGGCCCAGAGAGGGACAGAGACTACCTCAGAGGCCCAGCAGGCCTGGGTGTGGCCTTTGAGCCTGGCTGCCTGAGCCAGTGGCCGCTACCTAGGCACAGAAAGCTGAGGGTGAGGCTCCTGGCAGCCTGGAATCTGGCTTCTGGGCTTGGTGGGAGGTGGGGGACAGCTTGTGCCCCCCAAGCCCCGACTGCCTGTCGTGGGTGGGCTGGTGCAGGTGCAGGCTTCAATGAGCCACTTAGATGCTCTTTGAAGAATCCCTTGCTGGCTTCCTAGGGCCCATTCGAGCAAAGATAATAAAAATCTGGCCGTCAGCGGGTTTGAGGGCTGCACTCGCTTCCCCTTCTTTCATTCCCAGCTCTGAAAAGCAGAGATGCAGGCTTTGGATTTGGCTGCTGCCCCAAGGGAGAGAGGGAGGGAGGGAGGCAGAGGAGGAGGGACCGATTTCCTGGCAGCCCGGGAATTGCTGGGGAGGTGGGCCGAGGGGCAGGGGCTTGGTCCCCATCTCCTTCCAGACAGTCTTGAGGCCTCGATGGGGCTCCTATGCCTGATACCCAGGCTCTAGCTTTCCTTCAGTCCCAGAGGCCGGCAGCCCTCTCTGCTCCGCTGCTCCCACCGTCCGCCCCCCCCATGCCACCATCTCCCTCCCCTTGCTGCCCCCCCAACTTCTTCCCCTGGTCTCCCCTCTCTCTGCCCCTCAGTTTCTCCTGCTCTGCACTTCATTCTCTCTCTCTCTTTCTCCCCCCACCTTTTCTCCCCTTTTCTCGCTCTGTCTGCCCTCCTCCCATCTGTCTGTCTTCCTCCCCCCAGCATTGGTCCTGCTTTCTAGGACTGTCTGGAAGGTGGAGAAGCCAAGTTGGGGGGTGGAGGGCAGCCGTAAGCACTGAAGGGACAGGTCTGGGTTGACTATTCTGGTCTGTCAGGTGCCATAGTTATCAGAGTCCAAGCGGAAGGGGGCTGCTGAGCACTTGGAGAGGTGTAGTGAGGGCCCCATCCTCCTCCCCACACCACCGCAGGCACCTTGCCCTGACCTCGGGCTTTGACACTCCAGTTCTCCTGCCGCCTTCTGCTGCTTGGCTGCCCGGAAACCAGCGCCTCTGGCCTCGGCCCGTCCGCCCCTCTGGTCACCCACAGTCCCAGGCGCCGCTGCCGCCCTGTCCACTCTCCCCCTCACCCCCACACCGTTTCCAGATCGGAGCTGGGGAGGGGGGCCCCATCCCGCCCCTCACCCCCGGTCTCGGGTAGGCCTTCCTGGAGCCCCATCCGGGCCCTGTGCCCTCTTTGCCATCTTGTCCACTTCCCATATAAAAGACAGGACCATCGTGGAAAGAGCACTAGACTCCGAGTAAAGGGACCTCGTTCCCATTCTTCCTCAGCACCCAAATGTCCGAGTGACCTTGAGCAAGTCCCTGTCTGATGCGGGCCTCTTTCCTCACCTGTGAAATGAGGGGGCGTGGGCTGGATCATCTCCAAGGTCTCTTCTGACAGTCCCTGGATGTTGTGTCTCTCTTCTGGGTGATTTGCATATGCTTTGCATATATTAATGGTGCCTGCTTGAAGGGGGAAGGTGCCACCCACAAGGACCAGAGTCCCACCCACCATTCCGACTTCCCTTGCCCATTGGCCCATGCTTTCACTGCTAGAATCTCCTAGGGGGGTGGAAGCTGAGGCCGGATCGTTTCCTGGGGAGGTGGGTCTGGCCCCTGGGTTCCAGACGTGCTGGAGGCAGGATGCGGGGTAGCCCCAGGAAGCCAAGCGCTGTGTGAATTTACTGAGGTTGGCTGTGGCTACCATGGGGTGTAGGAAACCCTGCCGAGGCTGGCTTGGGGGTTTCCCTCCTCCATTCCCAGGGCCTGAGCACCCTCTAGATGCCAAGGAGCTTAGCCAGGTAAAAGAGTCCCTCCTTTGGGGTCAGCTCCCCCCACATAGCCCAGGGCAGGTCACGCTGTCTTGTAGCCCTGCCCACTTCTGCTCAGGCCCCTGGGCTCTGGGTATTTGTGAGTTGCAACTCGGACCTGAGAGCTGGTCACAGGACTAGGTCATTGCATCTCTGGGCCCTGCCACTGAAGGTGAAGCCCCATGCTCCCTGCAAGGGTCACAGACATCATCAGGGAGAGAGGATCTGCTGCCCCTGGTTCTGTCCCACCTCCATCAGCCCAGCCTGTCTCGGCGGGACTGCCCCCAGAGCCTCCTCCCCAGCCTCCTGGCCTGAGCTCTGTCTGGCACTGGCCAGTGTCATGGATCCCAGCCCCCAGTCCTGCCTCTGTTGCTTTCACCCCTATAAAGCCCATCACTTGGGGCAAGGCCGGGATAAAGGTTGGCAGCCTGGAGAAGATGACGTGGGGCCACTGAGTCATGGCAAGAATATCTGAAGACAGAAGCAGAGATGGCCTCCACTACCAAGGAGGACTGGGCCAGAGGAAATGGATCAAGAGGGATCAAGTTTAGATTTAGTCTTAGAAAGGAACCGTCCCAGGGGGCAGATTCATTTCTGACCATGGGACTGCTGCGAAGATGAAATGCAATCATAGATGAAAATGTCCAGCACATTGCTTGATATATATTAAACACTCAATAAATGGTGTGGCAGAGAGAACGGATGTCTCTGAAACCGGAAAAGACCCTTCCCTAACCTCGAGACTTAGGATTTTGCAGGGAATGAGAAGTTGGAGGGACAGTTCCCAGAAGAGCTGTTTCTCCCAGTTTCTCCCACACTCAGGCTGCCGCTCCCCCAGCGCACTCATGCCTCCTGCACGCACTGGGCTCAGGGCCCAGCCACCCGGGGACACCCTGCCCTCATCCGCTCCGTTGCGGGTGGGCAGACGGAAGGGTTTGGGGGTGAGAAAATATTCTCCTCCCCTCCCCCCTATCTTTGCCCGGACAGCTTGGAAGGAAACAGGCCCACGCTGCAGTAGGAGGAATAGAGGTTAGATAGAAAAGAAAGCCTCGCAGGGTGTGTGTGTGTGTGTGTGTGAAACACTCCAAGGTGGGGAGCTCTGGTGGTCTTTGACCTCAGTGATAGGTGTGTGTGAGCACGAGTAGGCTGGTGTTGTACCTAAGGGCAGGGGACTGGTTGGCATGACCTTTGAGATGACCTTTGGGCCATCCTGAGGAGCTTGATAAATCCACTTTCACTCTTGTGGTTGTTGTAGTTGGCTGACTACAAGGTACCAGGGTCCATGAGACAGAGGAGTCGCCCTGCTGGGGAGGAGAAGGGGCCTGGGGAGTCGCTCTTCGATCCCCCAGGGCAGAGAGGTGGAGTGCAATGGGAAGAGCAAGGTGGGAAGGTGTCCTGCCTTCCCTCCTGCTGTGTGACCTTGGGCAAGTTAGTTGCCCACTCTGGTCTTCAGTGTCCTTGGTATGAGAAAAGAGGGTGGAACTTGAGAATCTCTAAGGTCTCTTCCAGCTGTCACAACTTCTACCTCCTTCCTCTCCCCTGAGATAAAACATGCCTCGCCACAGAGAGGGTGGGAAGAATATTTCCAAGCTCCAGCTAAACCTGGAAAAATGGAGATTTGGCCCAAGAGAATATTGACAACGTGTGTGAGGGCAGGCGCGCGCGCACACACACACACACACACACACACACACACACACACCCCTTACAAACAGTCCAAAGGCACGTTTTGCCTAAGCCTACCCTCTCAGCCCAGAGGATGGATAAGCGAGTGGCCAGGGGATTCAGCTGTCTGAATCATAAACTCGCTGTTTTCCTCCCCTCCTGGCAGAGCTGGCGTTGCTACATTCCATTCCATTCAGGGACTAGAATCCAGTCCGTATTTTCTCCCTCAGAGGCACTGCCCGAGGGTGGCTTCCTCTCCCCCACAACCCTTTTCTGGTTCCCGGTAGCCTCCGCCACCTGGCCCAGTTGACTGCACCTCCCGGCGTGGAGTCCCGTAAGACTGGGAAGGAGCTGGGTTTTTCACAAGCCTGCCTTCCCCACCTCGGCAAATGTCCCCATCCCAGCACACTGGCTTCTCTTCCATCCCAGCCACAGAGCTTGCCGGAGACCCCAGACCCAGGGGCCCACAGGGAACCCTCAGACCCAGAGACCCCATAGAGCAGCCCAAGCCCAGAGACCGCTCTGGAGAGGCCTAGCTAGAGATGTTTCTGCAGAGCCTGGGAGGTGGTTGTGGGAGGCTACCCTGCAGGCTCCCCACACCTCCAGGGCATGTGGTAATTGCAGACACAGCGGGCGTCTGCGGCGTCACCCAAGGCACTAGCATCTGCCTCATTGGGAAGAATGAACGATTCCATCTCTTCTCTTCGGGAAGGCATTCCACGGCTCACCGAAACCCTTTCAGAGAAAGACTCGGCCCTTCTGCCCGCTCTCCTGGGCTGCCCCTGGCCCACTCCGCCCCCACCCGGTGGCTGGGCTGGCTCCATGCGTCCCCATTCGTGTCCCAGTCGCTTTCTAAGAGAGAAGGCTCTGAGGAAGAGTGAGGGCTGTTAGGACTGGCACGGACTCTCACTTTGCTGGACCCTGACTTTTAAGACTCTCCCTAGCCTGGGTGCTCAGGGATTTCTGGAAGTTAAAAGGAGAAGGGGACTGCAAGTGGCTTCCTGGAGGAGGTGGGAGAGCAGGAAAGCAGCCCCCAGAGGGGCCAGACCTCAAAGATAAAGCTCAGGAGATCCTAGTCCGGCTCCTCCTGAACCCAACGGCTCATCCCCTCCCCTGGTCCCTGGTCCCTCCGCAGCCCAGAGTTAGAATCTTCTGCCTCCCACCCCTAGGATGAGGCAGAAGGAGACAGAAGCAAAGCCTTCTCTTCCACTTATTGTCCTTCAGAAATTACATATCCTGGAGCATGGGCTGAAAAGAGGGGAGACAGCCAAGGCTTGGGGAGGCTAGATGGAAGGCAGCTTAGCTCAAGGGTCAAGAGCTTGGGCTCTGGAGTCAGAGGTGTGTGGTTTGGGGCAAGTCACTTCGCCTCTGAAGCTCATTTTCCTCATCTGAGAATTGGGGCCAATAACAGTGTTTTCCTCAAAGGGTGGGGTACCAGGATTAAATGAGGTAATTTAGGTAGAGGTCCTAGCTCACTGGAAACCTTCAAGAAATAGTAATTTCCTTGTCTTTGTCCTACTCACTGTCCAAGGAATGACCGAATGGGGGAAGCTGTTTTGTCTTCCTGGAGGAAGGGGCATACATGAGAAAACCTCTTTAGTTTTTTTTTAAACCCAGATCCTCACCGCAGTTTATCTGGGGCTGGGTCCCTTGAGCTGCCACTGAAGGCTGGTGGTGGGAAGGAAGGTAGGCCTCCTGAGTCTTCACTCCCCTGGATTCTGTGTCCCTGTCCATCTGCCCCTTCCACGCCCCACCCCAAACAGCACTGCCTTGTCCAGGAAGCCCTCTAGGGCTAGATCTGTCAGTGAGCGTTCTTGATTTCTTCCCTCAGTCAATGTCCCCACATCTGGGTACAACAGCTGCTTCTCCCTGGGACGCCTGCATCTTGGGTAATCGGTGGGAAAATTGGAACCATGAGATTGGCAGGGGGCTCTGAGAACTCTTGCAGCCAGACGTGATGTGGGTATGGATGGGTCTGAGCCAGCCAAGTGAAGGAGAGGGGGGTCCGAGAGGGTCCTGGCCACACTGTCTCCGGGCCGGAAGGGGCTTCCTGCGCCTTCCCCAGGATGAAAGGCAGTAGACCGTACTGCAGCAGGAGGGGGAAAGGGTACAGTTAGAAGGACTTCCCTGCAGGGGAGGGAGGGCGGCAGGCAGCCGTGAGGGACAGCTGAGAGGGGCTCTGCCCCGGTGCTTTTTGGGTGTGAAATGCCCCTGTTTCCTCCGTTACAGGTGGTGGGGGGGCCTTCCTCAGGGTTAGGGGGTGAGTGGAGCAGATGGGCATCTCGGGCTGGGAGAGGACCGTTAGCAGAGCAATGATGGCAGGCAACCTCTGACTCCGACCCCACCAGCCTTCCAATGTGTGGTGACCTTGGTTGCGCAACGCTGATGGGCCCTCCAAGGCGCTATCATTTGGGATCTTATGTGAGCACTCCAGTAAAGGGCCTGCCCCCATTTCTGGGAGGAGAATCAGGCCTGGCTTGTTGGCTGTCTGTCCTAGGGACCTCATTCTGGGGATCCCATGTTTTCTGTGTCGTCCTGCTGTCTGTCCTCCTGTCTGTCTCCCACCAGTGTCTCTGCCCCTTCAGCCCCTGCTCTTCCCCCAACACCCAGTCTCTATCCCTCCTGCGCCCCCAGCCCCCCAGTGACCCCTAAAGGGACGGCTCCTAAGGCTCTGCCTTGCCCTGTCCCTGCCCCCCTCCAACCCCATGGCCCAAGGCCCCTGCTGGGGGCCCATCCCACTTTGGGAGCCCCACCCTGGACCCCTTGCTCTCTCCAACTCCTCTCCTCTGGCTCTGGGCATTCATTCACGACTTTCCTCCTTTCCTGTCCCTCACCCAGGGCTCCAGCGTGCAGCGGGAGGGAAGGCTCCAGGACTCTGTTCCCTCTGTTTAAAGTCTCCAGGTTAGTAAGCCAGGAGGGAGGCCTCCCCCCACCACCCTGCCTCGCACTGCTCTTTAGCCAAATGCCTCTCCCCAGCCTAGAGGGCCAGAAGTGGGGGAGGGGGGCTATCCCTGGTGGGCCCAGGCCTTTGCCAGGGGAGGGGACAGCAGAGACTTGACTCTGGGGAGGGCAACTTGCCTGGCGGAGAACGTGTCTATGTGTGCATGTGAGTTCGTATGTGCGTGCATGTACATAGGAGTGCCGGCTGCAAAGCTTCCATGCAGTTGGGGCTGGGAAGCAGGGGAGGAGGCAGGGGCCCTCTGCTGAGGGGCCTGCGGGCCTGGGGAGAGGGGATCAGGAGCAGGGGGCCCTTCTTACGGAGGGAAACCCGTGTTCCCGTGGAGGCCAGAGGGTGGGGGGTGGGACATGGGACCACAATCCACCTCAGTATAGCTCTGTTTAGTTTACAGGCACTTGCAAACCTGTGATCTTATTTCATTTATTCAATGATTCAGTCATTCATTCATTCATTTGTCCGTCCGTTCATTCATTCAATAAAGATTTATTAAATACCCTCTCTGTGCCAGGCCCTGGGCTAAGGTCTGAGTCCAACAGTGACCAAGACAGATAGGAGTTCTTCCACTGTTTAAGTGCTGAGCAGATAGAGGGCAAGGAGTTGGCTGAATTCCCCGGCTGTGGAGCCCGGACTGTGGCTCGGCCAGCTGACTGTGACTCTGTGTCCCCAGCCGCCCTGTCCGCCCCTGCTCCCCTATCGGCCACTGCTCTGTACTTCATGTCCCTGTAGAGTGTCCCTTGACCTGAAGGCGCCCCTCACACAGGGTGCCCCCACCAAGTAAGCGGCGATCGAGGCCTCAAGTCCCTGGGGACTTGGGCAGCATTGTTGGACCACTGCCAAGGACTCTTCAGAGGGCTTCAGGGAGCCGACCCCCTACTTCTGGGCCCGGGATCAGCAGCCTGGGGCACTGGACTTGAGAGGCAGCCTGACCTGGGTTCAAATCTTCACTTAAGCCATTTCCTAGCTCTGTGGGCCTGGACAAGCCACTTTTCCTCTCTGAGCCTCAGTGTTCCTGCCTGTAAAATGGCAGGGTTGGCAGGCGCCTGGCTGGCTCAGTCAGTAGAGCATGTGATTCTTGATCTTGGGGTCATGACTTCGGGCCCCACGTTGGGTGTGGAGCTTACTTAAAAAAAAAAAAAAAAGAGGGTAAGTTAAAAAAAAAAAACCTGGCAGGGTAGATGAGAAGAGCACAGGAAAAGCAGCAGCTGGTCCAGAGCCTGGCCTACAGCAAGGACGGTCCACTGCTGGTTCCCTTTCTGCCCACGCCCCCTCCCATCCTGGGCAGCCTGAGCCCCAGTAGTGTCTGCTTGCTGCTCTGTGCCCCCCCCCCGCCCCAGGGGAGCGGGGCTGCGGGATCTGGGTCTTGGCCGTCTGCAGACTCACGTCCTCCGGTCCTTCATCTCTCTGAAGGATGCTGCGGCCCCAATCTGGGCAGGCAGCTGGGGGAGGCGGCCCTCCTTGCCTCTGTGGCTGCTGCCGACGCCTTGATGGCTTTTTAATAACTTTGCTCTGAGACAATCTGCAGAGCGCTCGTTTGTCTGCCTCTTAATTAAAATTACCGTTTTCCTAAAAGAGCAACGAGGCTGCTCCCCTCCCTCCCCCACCCGTGGCTGCTGCTGGAAGGGGGAGGCAGAAGCAGTTGAGACTGCAACTCTTCCCCTCCGCCCAACGCCACCCCCCCACCCCAGTCCCAGTCCCAGGGGCCACCAAGCCCCTTTCCCCACACCCACAGTAGAGGGGCCGAGGCTCAGCCTCCCCAGTGGGCTTGGGGGGCAGGGAACCAGGAGGAGGGCCTGAATGCTCTCTTCTCTCACCCACCCTTTTCTAGAATACCCCCAGAAGCAGGGAGCTCAGTACCTTCCAAGATTTCCTACATCTGTAAAGAGAGGAAACAACCCGGAACTGCCTACCCTCCCGGAGCGGAATAAGATGTGGATGGGTTTTGGAAAAGTGAAGGATTATTACGGGTGGGGAGGGGTGGGGGCTGTCCACGGAGGTGGACACAGTGGGGTCAGGGCCTCACCATTGACTCTGGTTTGGTTACAAGAGACCTCCGAGCTCCCTTTGTGGACTCCGAGTCAGGCCACCTCAGGAGTGGGGTGGGCCTGGCGAGGTGGGGGGCTCATTTAGTCCTTGCTGAGTTTGGGGGCAAAAATCATCCCCAGTAATAATGAAAATACTAATGACCAATATTTATTGAATGTTTACTTGATAATACATGAGCCATACGCTGGGTTAAGCTCTATTCGTTTTATCCTCACAACCCACCAGCCTGTGGCCTCAGTGCTGTTCTATGTTGTACGGGGGAGGAGACAGACCAGAAAGGTTAAGCAACATGCCCAAGGTCACACAGATGATCCATTATGGCATTCTCAGCCCCACTCCCCTTCTGCCTAAAGCGCTCTAGCCTCTTAGGTCTAGCCTTAGTGTCTCATGCTCTACGCGGAGCGGTTCACCTCTGCCTCTCTCTGCCGTCCTTCGAGCAGGGTTCCTCCAGAGTTCATGCCACTGAGAATTGACTCTGAGGTTCATCTGCACCTTCCTCCCCCAACCCCATTCCTGGTTCCACCCCTGGGGCGCCCCAGGGGCTCCAGACCCTGGAGTGGGGGAAGCTGGAGGAGGGGGACTGGAGGTTAGGGGGTTCCCATTTCCAGACCTCCTTTCGTTTGGGGCAGAGTTCCTTTCCACGTGGGGAAAAGAGCCCGGGGCCAGGGAAGTAACTCGGTGACTTGATTGTGACGGCAGCTGCTGCTTGGTTGTGAACGGGTCTTAAGTCGTGGCTTCATCGCTGAGGCCCGCCTGACAAACCATTCTGGAGGAGGTGGCCATGTCTGGGGCCTCGAGATCCAGCATCAGGGAGGATCCTTAGATGTCTTGTGTCTCCAGCAGCTCCCGCTGCGCCTGGCCTGTCTCCACTGTGAACCTTTGCTTCCGTGACTCCTCTTCCAGGAGGCCCCCTCCCCTTCAGGGAGATGACCACCTCCATTTCTGTTCCTCCCTGAAGTGCCTCTCCCCGACCACCTCCAGGCTTGCCCCTCTGAACACCCGTGGCATTGTCAGATCTTTTACGGTCATTGGCTCTGGATCCAGTGGAACCTCCTAGTCCACTTTTGCTCTCGGGGACAGCAAATGCAGTGCCTTCAGGGGCAGGAAATGCGCGAAGCTGAGGACCATAGGAACGGCAGGAACTGTGGTGAGGGACAGTGCATGTGCTCCTTAAAAACAGGAAAACAGGACACCACCAGCCAGACGAAATACCTGTGGCCCAGTGTGGCCCCAGTGTGATCCTTGCCAAGCTGTGATTCATTTATCATGGTGACTCACCAAGTAGGTGTGTGCTGTTTGTTGAGTGAATACATGATCGCACATGGGCTAAGCATGGTGCTAGACACTTTACGTGTTTGATTCTTCCCATCTTCCCAAGGCAGGCACTGTTTTCCCACTTTGTCATTGTGGAAACTGACAGCCAAAGAAGTAAAGTGACTCCGTCAGATCACACCTGTGTGAAAGGGCCTCGGCAAGATTTGAGCCTTGGCTTGCTGTGTCATTCCTGCTGTCTGGTCGGGGGCATGTGGACACATGCGTTCGGTCCCTGCCCTGGGCGGCCAGTGGCCACCTGGTCGACACGCGCCGCGGGCCCTGTGACCCCTGTGACTCCTGTGACTCCTGTGACTTCAGTAGGACTGAAGGAGGTGAGGGCTGCAGAGGCTGGGAGGGAGCAGATGCCCCTCACCCCAGCACACCCCTCCTCCCTCAGCTTCCGGTCCCATCCCAGCAGCCTGGGAATGGTAGCGTGGTGACAGGTGCTGAGCTGCAGAGATGACAGCACTGCTGATTCCCCCATAATTACTGTCTGATTACTGCCAGAATTAGCCACCGCACGAGCATGGGATGCAGATATGGGGCACGGTGCGGGGAAGCAGCTGGGGGTGAGGGGGCCTCTCCTTCTGAGCCTGGGACCCTCCGGCAGTAGGGCAGGGTCAGCACTGGGGAGGAGGAAGTAGAATAGAAAGGAGGAAGCACTGTGTGGTTAATATGCATCAGATATTATTATGTGGGCTGTGGTTTTCCAGTCCTCAAAGTTAGGCGTACCCCCGAGATGGCTGGCTGCCGGACGGGGCATCAAGGGCCTCAGGCCACTAACCAGAGACTCAGGCAGAGCAGGCTGCCTAGGCAGACTCCTGAGTACACCCTTTGGTGCCTAGACCTTGGCTCTTCCTCGCTGGGGCTGTGGGGGATATAGTTGCAGGGAAGGGCTGAGCCCCAGAGCAGACTCCCACATTAGCAAGGCCAGGCACCAGAGGACAGATGGAAGTGCCTGGAAGGAGGGGGCCGGTTCAGCTGACCTTGCCAGAAGAGTCATCCAGCCCAGGCAGGAGGAGTCAAGTTGGTCCCCGAGGTTTGAGGTCAGGGGAGGCCTGAGAGTTAGCAGCAGGAGGTAAGGGAGGTGTGTTCTGGTCCCAGAGCAGGGCTGGGTATGTCCTGGACACTTGTTACCCCGGCACACATGCTGGGGGCAGGGGGAGGGCTGGTGAAGGCAGAAGCAGAGAGGGGTTATTTGGGCTGCTCAGACCTCATCACACCATCAGAGCAGTTTTGAAGGCCACCGACTAGGAAGAGTGGTGACAACATGGGGCTCACCCAACAGAAGGCAGTGCAGATGGCTGGGGGGGCTAAAACCAGGCCATAGAAGGAAGGATCTGAAATGTTGGGCTCAGAAGAGGAGACTCAGGTTCTGAAGCCCCCGTCCTGCTCTGAAGGGAGAGGTCGTGACCTGCCCCTGGGTCCCTCTGAGGGCTGTGGGCATAGACGCTGGCTCATTTTAGGGAAGGCGGAACCCCACATGATGATTGATGACTTTGGAGGTAATGAGTTCCCCATTCCTGGAGGTATCCAAGCCCTGGCTGGATGGCGTTCCCGAGGTCGGGAGGGTTTCCAGTTCCCCATGGCAGGCATTGGGAGGACTCTGTACCCAGCTGAAGTGTGAGAAGGTAGGGCCCTGGGGTTCTTTCAGGACTGTGGGACCCCTCGCCAGCCTGGGCGTCTGTGGTGCCCGAGCAGCTCTGCTCCCTGCCCCTCCTCTCTCCCTCCCTGCCCTGCCCTGGGGAAGAGCCCCCGTAGATGAAGATCTTTGGCTGGGAGGCCTCCCCTGGGGAGGACTGTGCCAAGGGGCTCTGTGCCTCATCCAGGCGGAGGGCTGCTCCGGTATTACCCTCTCAGGGACTTGGGGAGCACAAAAGAGGCTCTGGCCCACGGACTCAGGGATGCCTTGGTGGCAGGGTCAGCATCCCCCTTGGGGCAGTGGGTGTACAGAAATGAAGGGGATCTGAGCTGAGAACCCCCACCGTCGAGATGAGGTTCCTCCACTTCTCAGCTCTGACCCCAGACAAGGTACTCTTCCTGAACCTCCTGTTCCTCGCCTGTAAAGCGAGAGAGAGCAACCTCACAAGGGGACCCAGAGCACTGAGTGAGCACCAGCCGCAGAGGCCTTGCAGACTATCCTGAGTGTGCACGGTTATGGGGGTGGGGGGTCACTCAGGCGGCTCCGTGTCTCCCACAGCACCAAGTGGGCCTGGTGCTGAGCTTAACCCTCATCACTTCAGAGGAATGGGCCGTTTACTTGAGAAGAGAAGGTTGGAGTCTTCGAGTCTTGCAGATGGAAGGGGAGACTGTTGATTGCTTCCTTCCAGCCTGTGGTCCACCTTCCTGGCTCTGCTCTGGTGGGGGGTTCGGGTAAGGCAACAGGGAAAACTTCTGAAAGATGCCCCTGGTATCTGATCTGGCTTCCCAGGTCAGGCAGGGAATCTGCTGAGTCTCCCGCCTTCTCCCGGCCTCCACCCTCCGGAGTCTCTTGGGCCCTAACCTGGTGTCCCCAGGGTGGGGGAGGGATGGGATGCAGATTTGACTGTTTGTTCTCTGTTGGTTTGCAAGGCAGTGGAGTAATTAACCCATGAGGTGAGGGCTGAGCCTTGGAGCCCAGTGGCCCAGGCTTCACCTTGGGCAGCAGGTGGAAGCGGGTCAAAGGCACACAGGCCCCTCCCCTTGGTGGAGGGGGCTGAGCACCTGCAGAGGTAGAGCAAAGGCAGAGGCTGCCCTGTCCTTGTCCTTGGCGTTGCCTTGTTGGTTCAACAACGGTCCGAGTGGAGCGGTCTTGAGGTTCTGGACCCATCCCTCTATTATGTGAACACTTTAGCAAGGAAGCCCTGAACTTGGCAAAGCAGGAGACGGGCCAAGCAAGTCGCTTCCCTGAGGCGTAGCTGGATCCAGGATAGGCAAATGTCTTGCACTCCAGGCTGGAGATGGATTGACCCGGCAGTTGAGCGAGCCTCCGGATGCACTGCGGTCTCTCCGGGGGTCTTAAATGCACTGTGTGTACATGGGCACAGGGTGCTGCCTGTCCATAGGGCGTCTGGGATGGCAGACGGGGCGGTCAGGGTGGTTTCTGTGTGCGGACCCCAGTCCTGCCCGGGCCTGGGTGTGCCCCTCTGCATGTGGATGCCTGTGGGGGGCGCAGGTGAGGCAGGTTGTGACTGGGCCCACGTTGGTGAGCAGGTGCTGGGCGCGTGGGCGTGCACCGGGGTGCACAGGTATGAGGCCGGAGAGCGGAATTGTGTCCCTGAGCAGCTGAGCGTGAGCTTGGCATCTGGAGGTACCAGGACGCTGGTTGCTCTGGTGGCTGAGGGAGCTGCCTGGGTGCTGGCAGAGAAAGGGCCTTCTAGGGGGAGCCTGACCCCAAGAAGGATGGTGTCTCTGAGGAGGATCTGGAAGGATCTGGCCAGTCTGGGGCTCCTGCCCAACACTGATGAGGCGCTCACCGAACACTAGCTACTGACAACTTCTGTGGGAAGATGGGAGTGATGGATGGGGCTTCTGCCCCTCACTTCCCACGGATTGGGGTCTCTCCCCCCGGGAACAGGGGGTCCCCCTCTGGGCATGCTTTCGGCCGGAGGCGACTTCAGGGGCGTGGTGCCTTTGTCCATGCTTGCGGCCCTGGCCACAGCGCCCCGAGGCCCGAGCCCCCCTTGGGAGAGCAGGAGCTCTGGCAGCCACTTCAGAGCAGCGGGGGAGCTGGGGCACAGGTGCCTGCCTCCCTCCGTTCCCACCCTCCCGTGTTCGCTCCTTCTCTTCCTCTCAACCTGTGTTCCTCTCGGCTGCCTCTCCAAGGAGATGCAGAGCTGACAGGACACCTTCCCTGGGCGTGTGATGGTGGAGCCGCCTCGCAGGAGTTAGCTTGTTCCCGCGGCGCCATGTGGGCCCACGCCAGGGCTGCTCCCAGCTTTTCCAGCAACAGCTTCAGACTGAGGGGGACACGCTCCCCTCTGCATCTACGCCCCCTCCCTTCCCAGGGAAGTCAATTAGCCAGATCTTCATTAGTAGCTAAAAATCAAAACCGTACAATGCTGGGTCTGATACAACTCTGACAGTGGAATAAAAGGAAATCAGGCGATCGGGCAGATCAGGAGGGAACTGTCCCCCGTTTGCCCCCTAGGCTGGTGCCTTTGTTCAGTGCACAGCCTGCATGCCTGTCTACTGGGTGTTATTAGCTTTTTTTTTTTTTTTTTAAACAAATGAGAGGACTGAGACTCAGGGAGGCTGCTAACCTGCTCAAGGTCACCCAACTAGTCAGTGGCAGAGCTAGGTTTGAACAGAGCTTTCTCATTTTCTCCTCCCCAAATTCAGTGATTTTTGGTAATGTCATAGCTTTGCCTGCTTGCGGTGGGGGGTGGTACAGGGAAAAGAGGGCAAGCAGCTGGCTTGTGGCCCTTTTGCAGGGAGAGAGTCTTGTTTGAGGAGTGTGGTCAGGGTGCCATGTGGGGCCCCTGATTTCTTTGTGGTGAGCATCCCCCGGGGCTGGGGTGGGTGCCTGGGGGTGTGGCCCGCCATGACCCTCAGCTCTTCTCTCTGGGGCTCAGGGTGCTAGGCCGTGTTTTCCACCTTGCTGCTGATTCCTCCTAAGGAGATGGTTAGTCTGTGTCCTCCTGGGGCCTGCGGGCACCCCCCCTGGCAATTGCTTTCTGGGAAGTGGCATAGTGGAATGGAAAAATCCTTGTCCCTGGGGGCCAGGAGGCCTGGGTTCCACTTTTGGTTCTGTCCCCAGCTCCGGTATGACTGGGTCAGGTCCACTCTCTGGGCCTTGGTTTCCTTCCTGTGAGAGGCATTTGGCTGGAGGAAGAGCAGAGAGTGGCTTTCAAGATGCAGGCAGGGGTACACAGAAGAGTCTGGAGATGTCACTCCTGCCCACTATGGGGAGGGGACTCCACGGCCACACAGAGCCAAGGCATGAGTCAGTCACAGGCGCTGAGTGAGACCAAGCCTGGTGTTTTTGATGCCCGCCCCCCCACACTGCTGAGGTGGCCTGAGGGTCTTCCCCAACCCCATCTGAAGGGAGTGGTTGCTCTACCACCGAGGAAGCCTCCAGTCTGAGGGAGGAAGCAAAGGCCTTGCACCGAGGCTTCTTCCAACCTAATGAGGCAAACAGGGCCCTACACTTAGTGCCCCCCTACCCCGGGCAAGGAGGGGCAGGCTGTGCCCCGAGCCTGAGAAGCAGCAGACTCAGCAGGAAAGGGTCTAGAGAGGGCTGGGTGAGAAGGAAGAGCCGGCAGGGGAAGCATCTGGCTGGGGCGGCGCCTTCAGGGAGCCCAACACCCGTCCTCTCCCAAATTCTCTCTCCCTGGGGAATGCCCCAGAAGCTCTGCTGGGAGCACCCCAGACCCAGGCTCCCACGCAACGGCTCCTCCTAGGCAGGTGAGCTCTCCTTCCTCCAGCCCCGAGGAGGTCCTTTCATTCGATTCCAACTCGTTTACCAACTGAGTAGCCTTCAGTGGGTTTTTTTTTTTATATAATTTTTTTTTTTTTAAGATTTTATTTATTTATCTGAGACAGAGAGAATGAGAGAGAGAGAGAGCACATGAGAGGGGGGAGGGGCAGAGGGAGAAGCAGGCTCCCCGCCGAGCAGGGAGCCCGATGCGGGACTCGATCCCGGGACTCCAGGATCATGACCCGAGCCGAAGGCAGTCGCTTAACCAACTGAGCCACCCAGGCGCCCCCAGTGGGTTTTAAATCTACGCAGATTGCTTTGTGTTTTTCTGCCGGCATGACGCTGTGACTGGCAGCGCCCAGCACCCTCCCCTGCCTCCCGGCTCCCTCCGGACCTCCCTTGTTCCCTGCCCCACACCCCTCCTGAGTCTCCATGCCCAGCTTCCTTGGGGGCTGGGGTAGCAGAGCTCCCTGCGCGTGGGGGTGGAAGGGCGCTGTGGGCACGGCACGGGCCACAGTCTTAGTCCCCCTCTTCCCTACCCCCCTGCCCCCGCCCCAGCGCAGGGGAAGGGAGTCCGCCTGGTGACTCCGGTGAAATCACTCAACCTCCCTAATCCTCAGTTTCCCTGGCTGGACTGCAAGGAGAATCAACCTGCCCCAGGCCCTTCCCCATGTGGCTCTGGAGATCAGTGCTGGGGGTTGGGGAGGAGGCATCAGCCAAGGGCTGCCCTGCCTCTGACGCACTCTTGCCTTGCCCACCTTCTCTGCACTATGGCAATGTCCAAGCGGTGGTCCATCTAGGGGGGATGGGCTCCACCTGGCCTCCTCCCACTTCTCTGTCCTCCCTCTGACACCTGGCAGTGGGGGTGGGAGGAGCGCCCACCTTCCCCAGGGACCCGGGGACGACAACCTGCCTGGCCTTGCCCCTGCCTCCCTAGTGCCCCTGCTCCTAGGCACCAGGAAGTCACCTTTATTTTTTTTTTTTAAGATTTTATTTATTTCACAGAGAGACACAGCGAGAGAGGGAACACAAGCAGGGGGAGTGGGAGAAGGAGAAACAGGCCTCCCGCCAAGCAGGGAGCCCAACACAGGGCTCAATCCCAGGACCCTGGGACCATGACCTGAGCCGAAGGCAGACGCTTAACGACTGAGCCACCCAGGCACCCCAGGAAGTCACCTTTATTGTCTTACCATCTGCCCCATGCTTTCCAGATGGCTCCCTTCCCTCCCAGGCCTCCTTCTCATGGGTTCCCCGCCCCCATCCTCTCTGACCAGAGAGGCTGTCCTGAGGTGTGGGGTTCCTGGCCCCCACTCTGGGCCAGGAACTGGACATGAAGCCCTGTCCCTCAACCTTAGTCCAGCTCCCTCTTCCCCTCCAATCGCCCTTCTTCCCGTGGCTGCCCCCACCTCCGAGGCTCTGGTTGGAGTGACAAGGAGACTCAACAGGGCGCTGGGCATTAGCAATTTGCGGGGATATTACACAGGAATGTTTACAGAAAGGCAATTGCCTGGAAAATGACTTTGGTTGTTGTGGTATGGGGCGGAAAAGATGGTTTTGGAAAACAGACACAGATGGGCTTCTGCTCCAGGGACCTACAGACAGACAGCGGGGGCTGAGGGCCACTGGCACGCGAGGAGCACAGAGCCAGGGGCGCCAAAAGACAGAGAGGCCGCCTCCTTCAAGGAGGGGGGCAAGCGATGATCACCTCACCTGCGCCAGGTCCTGGACCCTCTGCCAAGCTTGACCTTTGTCCTCTGGCCTCTGACCTCCCAGCACAGTGTTCTTCTTGACTGCAGCAGGCACCCAGCAGGATGGAGCTGCCAGGCACAATTGAGGGTGGCAGCCGCCTCGGGGCTCCTCCTGGGTGACTTGGACTCCTCTTGTTTGGCTGCAGATGGGGGCGGGGATGTGGGGCGGCAGGGGGAGCCTCGAGCTGCATGTGCGTGTGTGTGTGTGTGTGTGTGTGTGTAAAGCACTTTAGGGTCTGAGCCAGGCCCTCCACTCTTCCAGCAATCTCCGTGCACCCCTTCTCTTGCCTTTTGCCTGCGGGCCTCACAGGATCTAGCCCCGGGGATCTGTGAGCTCCCTGAGCTGGTGCCCAGCCCCCATCTCAGCCCAGGCGATGGATGGGGCACACTGGGAGCCTTCTCAGGCCTCAACCAGCCTCCTGATCTCTGTGGGGACAGGGAGTCAGGGACTTAAACTCTGGGTCTTGAGCTTGGGGTCCTCACAGCCGGGGCCCCAGAGAGAGACCTCTCTTTTCTGGATCTTGTAGCTTCCTTTTTCTTCCGTCCACTTCCTCCCCTTCCTTGCTCTTCTTCCCTCTCCCCCCCTTCCTCTTCTCCACATTCCCTTCCTCTGAAGATGATGTCATGTGTGAATGTTGCCCAGTGGCAGCCAGAGGACAGAATAGTGACATCTGGGGTAAAGACACGAGATGGGGTGGGCTTGGTGGCTAATGAGATGGTGTCACTAAAACTTGGGGATCTTCATTCTCATCATGAGTTACAGTGATCTCATGTAAAAAAATGCAGAGGAGGATAAAAATAAATCAGGCTCATAAATAAAGGTGGAATTTGGAACTGGAGGAACATTGTCGCCGTCTTCCCAAGCGCTTGCGCCTTTATCCTTGGCCGGCCACTGGGGGGCGCCCACCTCCTCCTGTCACCCCAGCCTCAAGTGTGTGTCCCTTCGCCTGGGCCCAGGCTGGGAAGGCTGAGCTGAGGGTGACAGAACCCCCTTTCCCCACTTTTCCGCCCCCCTCATTCTGAGCTGGATTGCACCAGTCTCGGGCATCTTCTCTGGGGCTTGGATCTCCGACAAGACAGTTATGATCGGCCTTGCACACCTGGGTGACCTTGGACAGATGGTAACTCCTCTGACCCCAACCTCTCTCTCCGGCTCCCCCAGCCTCCATCTCTCAGGGGCCTTCAGTGCCAACCTCCCTTCCCCAGTGTACCCCAGCTCGGTTCCTCCTCCGCAGCCTCCCCACCCCTTCCCCTTCCCTCAGAGCCGCCTGCCCTTCTTTTGCACCTTCAATTCCCATGTCCCTGCTTACCCCCTCAAGGCCTCTCTGTCTCATCTGTCCCCTCTGCCACACCCTCAAGACCCCTGCCCATATGGACCCCTCACCGCCCCTGCCACTGAACGGGAAGCGTTGGTCTGCTCAGGGCCAGGGTGTCCAGAGCCTGCTGCTTGCTAGATTGGAATCGATCTCTGGCACTTTTCCCTGGGCTGCTCAGTCTGGGGAGGGTCAGGGCCACTCTGGGGACTCAATGGTGGCTGGAGCAGGTGCAGAGGTACCGGAAAGCCTGTCTTGCTGGGACCCAGGAGCCGATGTGCCAGGAGTGCCTTTAATTCAAAACAACACACTTTCTCCTCCATCGTCTTGCCAGCTTCTCAAGGCCTGCGAGACAGGGGCAGGGTTTAGAGGGGAACATCCCCATTTTACAGATTAGTGCCCTCAGGCTCCGAGAGGGAAGAGATTTGTTGACTGAATGAGTAACTAAATGAAAGGCTAATCCAGGGTCCTTCCGGGAAGGAGCTGACTTGAAACCCAGGGTGTCTCTGGCCTGGGGTTCTTTTCCTCCCAGTGCCCTGACCTCGAGTGCCTGTGACTCAAAGACAGAAGCTCATGCCTGAGTCCTCTGAGCCCCACGGGCCTCCTTCTCCTAAGGGTAATAGGATGGCCCTGCAGCCCAGAACCCCAGGTCAGTCCTCCCAGTCCCCTGGGGCCCTGCAGAAAGGAGTGAAATAAGCACAGAGCAGGAGCCTCACCTCTTCCCCCCTACCCACCCCCACCCAGCTAGTTTCTGTCTTTGTTAAATAAAGCTGAGGATCTCAAAGGTTCTTAAAGAGATGCTAGAGCTTTGCAAATCCAAGCCCCTCCTTCCCACCACCCCTCAGAGTTAGCAGATTGTCTCTCCTGCCCCTCCTGCCCCTCTCTCTGCCACCCCCCAGAATCCAGCTCCTGCCTCACCCCTGCCTCCTCCCTCCACCCATGCCTGGGCACCTGAGGGCTGAGCCCTGACCCCAAGAAGGCAGGGACAGTCCTGGCTCTACTCTCCCCCACTCCCAGCGCTGCGCCTGCAGTGGGATTTATGAGACTGCAGTCATAAATAGGGCTGCAAGAACCCGTCCACGGTCCCCTCCACTGAGTGCTCTAGCAGCCCGGACCCCTCCTTGCCAGCCTGCCTTGCCCCTTGAACCAACATGACCCCTGGATCTCCCCCAGTCCCTGCTGCTCTCTGCCTCGGCCCAAACTTGCTGAGATCTCCCACTAGGAACCAGGGAAGGAGGTGCCGGCTCGGAGGGTGGGGATGGGGATGAGCAGTTCTTCTGGCTCCCAGAGAGCAGGAGGGCGGGGGGGGGGTGCGAGATGAGAATTGGAGACCTGTCCCCTGCACCTGTGTGTGTCCAGACCCCTTAGAGGGCACTGTGAGCCTGGCTGTCGGGCACAAGGAAGGAGATCCCTCTGGCTCTGGCTGGGCTGGGCCAGACTCTAGACCTGGGGTTACAGCAGCAAAGCAGGCGGGCAGAATCTGCTCCTGCCTGGGCAAAGAGAGGGCTATGGTTATGGGGGGGGGTCTCCTCCTGTTCAGTTGTACCTAATGCAAATCTCCACAGGTGCTGAGAGTAAGTGGAAGAGAGAGGTTAAGGGTCATGGGAGGCAGCCCCCTGACTCTGGTTAGGGCTATTTCTCCGGTGCCTAGAGCACCCCCATCTTAGCCTCTCTTCCTGGATGATTATTCAGGTGACTCCTTTCCAGCCACATTCACTGGGACCCTGGACTGCCACCAAGCTCCTCAAGGGCAGGGACTAGGCCTTCAAGACAATGGTCCCAGGGTTCCCAGCCCCACTCAATCAAGGGCCATCTTTGAGAATTTCCTCCAGATCAGGGACCCTCTGCACCATATTAACTCAATGTTTTTCCTTAACTCCCTTTGAACCTAAATAAATTTACTTAAAAGGAAACCTTATCTCTTTACCTTCCCAAGGAATGATATCCATGAAATCAGTGGTTGGATCTTCTATTTGGGGTTTTCCTAATCCTTATGAAAATAAAGGTATAAGTATTAAACTGTGAAACAGTGTCCCTCCCAAGGTCCGTTCTTGTGTATCTGGACCTCACTTTGGGAAGCATGCCGGAGGATGATGACTGCAGCGAGAAGGACAGATGCCTGGGTGGGGGGGAGGCAGGAGGGACCTGAGACCCAGTGCCAGGCTGGGGAGGGGGCAGATGAACAGAGACGAACACCTAGTGCCCTCTGGTGATGCCATTGTTCTGTCAATAGGCGTTGGTGAGAAAGTGTGGTGGGAGGGGATGAGGCCAACCTAATAAATATTGGGGTCAAATCTAGCCTCTATCACTCACTGTGGCTTTGGGCATGTCACTGGACTTCCCTAACCTCAGCAGCCCCATATCTGAAATGGGGCCACAATGATAACCTTCCCCGCCCCCCAAAAGGGTGTTGATGGCCATGATGATGGCGGTCAGTCAGGCCTTTGGAAGCCATGGAACTCGGTGTCTGTGGAAGCGATTCTTCCCTTACTTTTGGTGGGAGGTGCTGGGTCCTCAAAGGCTGTCCCCCAGATTACATGCCTCAGCCACAGGCTCAGGAGGCGTGTGTGTGTGTGTGTGTGTGTGTGTGTGTGTTTGTTTGTGTTGGGTGAGGGGTGGCTTTTCCTGAAATGTGGCTGAATCTCTTCTTTCCCCCTGTGGCTCACAGGAGGTGACTGAGGCCTGGCAGCAGGCCTAATGCACGGTGGATGTGTGGAGGAAGGGGACCAATGAGGCATGGCAACTGGATGGAACATGGCTGGGTCCCAGAATCCCCAGCCTCCTCTTCTTTGCCCCACTTGGCCCTGCGAGTCAGCCCCTGTGTGGGGGTGCATTTGTCTGCTGCAGTGCCCGATGGCCCTGGACCTAGGCTATACTTGGGGGGTGCAGCTTTGAGACTGGTGGATGGTGGGGCTGGGGGTATGCCGGGGAGACTGTGTTTGTCTCCCAATGGGGAGACACCTGGCACCTGCTGTGGGCGACACCATGCCTGGCATGGGTGGCACTCTGGAACCCCTGTCCCCTGCTGGGCTGTGGAAAAGTGAACTTTGAGGCTGGAGGGTGGGAGACAGCAGGGCTGGGCCTGGTGAGGTTAGGAGCTCAGGGATGGTGGGCATATGGGAAAAGGATTCAGAATTCTGCATGGGGACCTCAACCCCCGGCCTTCTCTTTTTTTCTGCTTCTGTACTGTCCTTTGTCCCCTGTGCATCCCTTAAAGGTCTTGAACTTGTGTGTGTGTGTGTGTGTGTGTGTGTGTGTGTGTGTGTTGGGAGGGGAGACTGAGGAAAGGGAGGGCAGGGGGAGGGAAGGGTTCCGGGGGGAGGGCTTGAGCTGTTCTGTGTGCTTTCTTTCTCCTTTGAGTTTGTCCCAAATCCATCTCTCTCTCACTGTCCTCTCTGTGCCCAGCCTCCCCTGTCTGTCCATCTGCTGTCTCTGGGGAGGGAGGGAAAAGGGAGGGTCCCATGCCCCGGACCTTGGGCCTCCATCTCCTTGCCATCATTACTCCTGCCTCCAGTATCCTAGTCCTGGCCCCTTTCCAAGCCAGTCCCAGCCTTTAGGACAAGTATGTCCTGGACATTCTAGTCTGAGGGGGGAGGCTTGGGTCTCCCCCTGCCCCCAACACGTGCACACACACCTCTCCTTAAAGGATGCTCATGAAAGGAAGACTGGGCAGGCTCCTTTCCACATCTTTCAGGAACCATCTAAAGGAAACGCCCCTTCCCTCACCTGTTCACACCAGCAGTAGGAAGGAGGAAGGGGACGCATGGCTAGAGATGTTCAGGACCCCTGCTTCCAACCTCTCCTTGGCCTCAAAAAACAGCACCTCACCTGCAGTCATTACCCTTCCAAACGAAGAAGAGCACGAAGCCAGAGCACGAAGCCGGACCCTGCCCTTGCCCCCCAACTTCCTTGGAGCCCCTCCCCCTGCTGCCTCTTCGGTCCCCTAGTTGGGGGGTGGACAGCCCTTCTCATCTCAGCCTGGCGCCTCTTGCCCCGCCTTAGGCCTGCCCGTCCCCCGCTCCCCCGTCCCCCCGCAGTGACCCCCGGTGAGGGCTGGGCAGCCCCAGGCCGGGCGCCCCGTGACCCCGCCGTGCCCCCTCTCCCCTCTCGCAGATCCGGAGCGGAGCAGCCCCCCCATGCTGTCTGCGGACGATGCGGAGTACCCACGGGAGTACCGGACCCTGGGGGGCGGGGGCGGCGCGGGCGGCGGGGGCCGGCGCTTCTCCAACGTGGGGCTGGTGCACACGTCGGAGCGCAGGCACACGGTGATCGCCGCCCAGAGCCTGGAGGCGCTCAGCGGGCTCCAGAAGGCGGACGCCGACCGCAAGCGCGATGCCTTCATGGACCACCTGAAGAACAAGTACCCCCAGCACGCCCTGGCCCTGCGGGGCCAGCAGGACAGGATGCGTGAGCAGGTGAGTGGGGGCCGGCTGTGGGCTGGGGAGGGGTCTGCCCCGTGCTCCCCTGCCCCCGGGGCCCTGATTCGGTGGGGCGTCTGAGGAGAGAGCCTGACAGAGGGGGAGTCAGGGAGTCGCCCTGGTTGGCCTTTTCTGGAGTCTGGGGAGGAAGGGGATGGGGGCTCAGCCTCCTGACCTCTGCCTGCAGTCCCGGAGTTGGGAGCACTGGATGGAGCAGAGAGGCAGAGGGGCGGTTGGACTGGGCTGACGGGCAGGAAGGTTGTCTTGGAGGCCAAAGAAGTGGTGGGGAGGAGGAGGGGACCGTCTTGGGGACTGACTGTTCCCAGCCTGAAGGTCCGTCCCGCCTGGAGCTGAGACTCCCGGGGTGGCCCCTCTGTGACACGGCCCTCTTGGGAGCCTCAGTAGGCTGGATCTGCTGTGCCCCGAGCCCCTGTAAGAACAAGCCCAGAACTCCTGGGGCCTTTACCTCCTCCCTCCCTGTCCCCCCACCCCTGCCAAGACTCGCTGTGTGACTTTGACCTAGACGCTGCCTTGGTTTCTCTCCTGCCATCAGTAAGGCTTACAGAGGAGTCAGGGTGCCTGCTTCTGGACCAGGGCCTGCCTCCTTCTATCTGGGATGGGTTGCTTCCCTTGTAAACCTCTCCCAAATCCTTGGGTTCCTGGATGTACCTCTCCATCCAAGTATGACTTTCTTGTCTGTAGGAAAGTTCTTTCTTGGGACAAGCCTTCTGCCTACAGTCCCACATTGGTGAGATGCCTTGATGGCCTAGGAGACCCAGGCCTTGTCCGCTCGGGGAGAGGCAGAGGAGGGGAGGGTGGTACATCCCATCCACACTATTTCAGTCGGGCCTGGGGGTGTCAGTCCCTGCTCCCACACCTGTCTTGCTCCGTCCCCCTTTCCAGGGGCTGCTGGGTGTGGCTGGGAAAGGGGAAGAGTGTCCCCACTCCTATTGTCACAGCAGGGACAAGGACACATTGGCGTGCTTCCCCCCTGATGTCACCTCCAGTTCTGTCTTACTTTTGCCTTTTCCCAGCTTCCGCGTCCTCCTGGGAGCAGAGTTCTGATTGGAATAAGGGAGAGTTGCAGATGGAGATATGGCCCTCACCCTCAGGGAGCCCCTCTTCTTGGGTTCCTTCTATGTGCTCTGGCTTGGGAGGAGGGGGCAGGGACACTTGTGATCTGGAGGGGGTGAAAGGATGCTTACACTGAAGTAGGAGGGGCACAGTCAGTTGGGAGGGGGTTTAGAGAAGGGAAGACCCAGTAGGCAGGCCTGGTCAGGAAAGGCTTCCTGGAGGAAGAGGTACCTAAACTAGGCTTAGAAGGATGAAAAGGGTCTGAATGGGCATCGAGGAAGAGAATGCTATTTTAGAAGCTGGGATATAAGAGGTGGGCATGGTCCTGAGTCGGTTTGGGGGCAGGTACAGAGGCCCACCTGGCTGGTGCTGAAGGCTCAGGGTGGGAGGCAGTGGGAGATGGGGGGCAGACTGGAAAAGTGGGGCCAGATGGTGGTGGCTAGGAGGGCTGTGGTTGTTTTTGGGTGGTGAATAGGAGGGGGCAATGGGGGGAGGCAGAGGAGGAGAGGAGGAAGAGAGTGTGTTAGGGAGATGAAGGGAAAGGGATGGGGGACTGGAGAGAAGACTGACCAAGGCTTGTTTGCTGACTGGACCGCGGAGCCAAAGACAGAAAACCTCGGTAGCAGGGAGATATCGGTGCCTAGGGGAGAAATAAGGGGGTGGGAAGGAAACATTTGGAGGATGGGAGACAGGAATATGGGAGGTGAGTTTGCAGAGCAGGGAGAACATTCACTGGGATGCCCATTAGGCGCGCCGTATGTACAGCCCAGGACTCTGAAGGGACAACAGCTTCGGGAGGAGATTGAGCGTGCTGATCAAGGCAGAATGGCAGTGGGACCCAGGGCATAAGCGGGGCCACCGGGGCATCGGTGGGGCCACCAGGCAGAATGGAGTCTGACTGGGGAGAAGGCCATGACAGTGGTAAGGAGGAGCCAGGAACATTCTCTCCCATCATGAGGAAGAGGAGAAAGGCCCAGGAGGAGGATGACCTGCACTTCAGAAGTCAGCCCGAGGTGAGGGGGAGAGAGAGAGAAAGAGCCATCGGGACTGGCTGGGATCTGTGGGTCCAGAGGATACCCTTCATCTCTCGTGGTGTGGCGAGGTAATGGCCCGTTTCAGGGGTTGAGGAAATTGGAGGTGGCGAGAGAGCACGACCTGGGGCGCAGATCGGTCTGGGAGGTTTGGCCATAAAAAGATGAAGACAGCGGGGGTGATGGCCTCAGGGGGCAGCAGGCCTGAGAGGGGAGGTGTGGGTGCGTTGGAGGGCCTCAGAAGTGTCTGGCATGGTCCCCTGCACAGATAGACACTCAGCAAATACTTAGTAGATGAGTCAAAGCACAGCAATTCGCTCACAAATTCATTCCTTTGTTCATTCACTCATTCATTCCCTCCGTTAAGAGTGTGAGTGGGTAGGACCTACAGCGGTTCCCTGGCCGGGGAGGGCCCGGCGCCTAAGGGTAGTGCCGGCTGGGTGAATGGCAGTGGAATGAATGAAGATGAATGAATTTGGGGATGCCGAGGGGGGCAAGGGCCTCGGGGGGGGAAAAGGTCCTGGGGAATCAGGAGGTGATGGGTTTCAAGCCTTACGTGTGGTGTGGCCCCGGGGTGGGAGTTGACAGGGAAGAAGGGGGGGCTGTCACTGCAAAGGCACAGGGAGGTGAGGACCCCTGCGGAATGGTTCCCGTCTCTGTGAGGTAGGAGGTGACATCTTCAGAGCGGAGGGAATGAGGAGCTGGAAGAGCAGACAGGTGAGGAACGGCTCGCTGGCAAAGTGCACAGGGAGCCTGTCAAGAAGTGAAGAAAAGGAATTCAGGAGTATCTGATGGAGGAGGCCTTCTCCTGGGCTCAGAGAGCCCCCCAGTCGGACAGAAGAGAAACATCCAGAAAGAGACCAGGGGCTCTCGTTAGAGATCCAGCCTCGGGAAGGGACTAGCGAGTGTTGCAGGTCCCTCTGGGGTGTGAGCTCTGTGCCAAAGCTTGTCCCAGGAATGTCCCTCCCCGCCCCATCACAGTCCCCCAGCGGCTCCTGCCCGCTCCCCCTAATGGGGTGTCCCCCCCTTCGCACACACAGGTTGGCGGCTGGACCGTGGACCCCGTGTGCCTCCTCAGCTCCCTCTGCTCCCACCTCCATGGCGACTCCGCCCCGTCCGGGGCTGGCCAGCCGGCCCAGGTGAGTCACCCACTGCCCCCAGGCCCCCCAAGCCCCTGGCAGAGTTTGGCTTTGGGGAAGACATTTTTTTTGGAGGGGGGAATATCTAGGATTTTAATTTTGCATCCCTTTCTCTTATGTAAGAGCCCCCCCCCGCCCCCGGTTCCAGGAGACTCCTATGCCCTGTACTCTCCCCGATTGTCTGATTCCTACCACTGCCTCCACAAAGGTTTGGCTTTGGGGAAGGAATTTTTTGAGGGGGAATCCTCAGGTTTTGAAAAAAAATTTTTTTTGGATTCTTTTCTCCTTTAAACAGGAGTACCTACCCCACCGTCATCCCATCGGTTTTCAGGAGACTCTTATGCTCTGTACTCCGTTCCCACCCCCACCGTAGGCCACCTCACTCCCATACCCCCCACCTCACGCTACCTTTCCATCTCTGAGCCGACCCAGCCTTCCCCTGAGGTCTTACCATCAGGAAGTTCTTCACAATGTCTATCACCCTTCTTGGTATGTTCAAGGCTTAGTTTCCAATTTGTAGAGGACTTTGGCATCTAGCCATTTGTTCTGAATTTGTTCCTTGATTCCTCATCAAGCCTCAGTTTCCCCTGATGGGAAGACGGATCTCAGCTTAGACAGGGGCACGCTTAGGCAAGGCTTGGGCTCCCAGCTCAGGCCTGGACATTGCCATGGGAGAAAAATAGGCATCTGGGGCCCCAACAGGGAGGAAGGAAAAGGGAGTCTGAGTTGCAGCCCGGGAGGGGGCAGACCCTGAGGGGGGCCTTGGATTGAGGGTGTCCAGCTGTAGGAGGCAGACGAGATGTAGAAACGGGGAATCCAAGGGGTAGCATGGGTACCAGCTTCACTTCCTCACACACCCTCCTGCCCCTGGAGACAGGCAAGGCTTGACTTTTTCAAGGAGAATTAGAAGGAAAGACGTGACAGCCTAGGAGAGGACAAGGCTCCAGAGCACGGTCGTTTTAGCGGAGCGTAACTCAAGTCTGGCAACAGATTGGCACGCTTGGCATCACCCACAGGGCATTCCGCCCACTTCCCTTCCTGGCTTTCAGCCCCATCTTGACTGCACTTTGGGGAACAAAGATGTGTCTGCCCCCCAGGGCTGGACGGCAAATGGGACAGACTTGTCCTGAGTGGCCAAGTGCACGTGGAGACCAAAACAGGGCTGTGAGGGGGATGGTGATGGGGCAGCAGACAGGTGTGATGTGCCTGGGGCATACGGAGGCCCTCTCCAGATGATGTGTCTTGGCACTAGATATGGTTGCGGTGACGGAAAGGCGTGAGGATGAGCTTGGTGAGCTCAGTTGTCCCAGGTCATGGGGCTCTAGGCCTGTTTGCATCTGGGATTTGCCCTGTTGGGAGAAATTCCTTATGAGTGTGAGGAGACCCTGGCCCCAGGGCTTTGTGATTACAGAGGAAAGTGGCCGTTCATAGGATTTTGTCATCACTCGCTGCTTGGTGCTTATCACACTTCTCCATGGCTGAGTCTGAGGCTCCTTTATGTAAAGTGCAGGATCAGAGAGGGTCAGCAAATGCCAGAGTTGCACAGCAGAGCAGGATCAGAGGCCATCAGGGAAGCTCAGGCATCCTAGGCCTCCCGGACTCGGCTGGGAACTGAGTCACAGGAGAGCTGAGGAGGGGGGCGGTGGCCCCTGAGACCCTGATGGGGAGAGGCCATGATCTCAGAGGGTGACAGGTCGGGAGACAGGACACTCTCCTCCCCCCCACCCCCCAGCCTAGGCCAGACCTTTGGGAGTGGGAGGCTGAAGAGGACCCTGGGAGAGGACCAGAGGCTAGATTCCAAGCCGCAGCCCCTCCCCCCGCTTCCAGCAGGCGGCCTAACCTCCCCCCCTCCTTCTGCAACCCGAGTCCCGGGCGGCGGGCCGGCGTATCGGGTGACCGCGGCGACGCAGCCACCAGCCTCCGCTGATCCTCGGCGGGGCTGCGCCGGCGGGGCCGCGCCGGGGGAGGGGGCCGGAGAGGGGATGTGCTCGGCGGCGCGCCGCGCAGCGCCAGGTGGAGTCGCGGTTACCGGGGCGACCGGGGCCCGGGCCGGCTCGGCGGCGGCGGCTCTCGCACTGCAGCAAAGGGCACCGGCGACGGCTGCGGAGGCGGCCGGGGGAGGGGAGAGCCGGGGCGGGTGGGAGTAGGGGGCCGCCCTCCCTCTCCCGCCCGACGCGGGACCTGGGGCTGGGGGCCCCCCGCGCGTACACCTGTGGCCGCAGGTAAGGACGAGCGGCGGCGGGAGCCGGGGCCGCCGCCTGGGGTTCCGCGGGCGGCGGGGCACGGAGATGGGGGCCAGCTCCGCGGCTCGGAGGGGCGGTCCGGGGGTGGGAGGCGCGCAGGCCGTTGCGGTTCCCGGTCCCCGAGAAACGCCCCCTCCCCTCCCCCCACCGCGTTCGCCGCCTTCCGCGTGGGCCGCCCCCCCAAAATGCGGCGGGCGCCCCCTCCCCCAACCTCGGAAAGTCGTGACCTTCTTGGGGTGCGCCCTTGCCCCCCGGCGCCGCGCAGGTCCCGCAGCGCCCCCCCCCCCCACGCGCTCTGCATTGGGGAGGGGTAGGAGGTGAGGGTGTCGCTGGGCACCCCTGAGGGGAGGGTCGTGCACGTGCGTCGTGGTGAGAGGCTGGCCACGCGGGGGCACGTTAGGTAGCCCCAGCCTGGGGGGGCGGCTGTTTACGTGGACGCGTGTTCACAGGAGTTGAGAGGTGGGTGTGTGCGCCGGGGCACGCGGAGCCGGGGGGGGGGGGGGGGGGATTCAGGAGCCGGAGGTGCGACCGATTTGGTGGTCCTCCCTCCCTCGAGGATGCGTCGTCGGGGCTCGAGGTCAAGGAGGGGTCACGCCACTCACCTAGCCAGCTGGGGACGTTTGCCCGAGGAGGGGAGAGACCTCGGCTGGCCTGCGCTCGGATTCCCGGAGGGGGGGGGGGGCACAGCCCCGCCCCTCCCAGGGCTCGTCGGGGAGAAAAGGATCAGCTGCAAGGGGAGGGAAGAACCCCACTAAGGGCGCTTAGGGTGGGGAAGGGCGGGGGTTAACTCCTCAGCCCCAGAGGGAAGATGCTATTTCCTCTTCTCACCAGGGAGTTTGAGGACTCCCTGGCCTTGCTTTCTTGGGTCTCTGGGAAGCTCCCACTCCCTCATTTCTGAAAGCCTGGTCCCTAGAGAGTGAATGGTTGGCTTCCAATTCGAATCCTTTAGAACACCTCTCATTTTGTCCCCCTGCTCCTGTAAGACTCTTTCCTACAAGTGATTACCCTTGGCAAGGGCTCTCCCATTCAAACTTTTCTTCCACGTTCCCATGGTCCTCTGGGAAGGGGAGACCCCTCCCTGAGTATGGGGGAGGGTATCGGAGGTGTTTGCTGGGGGTGAGCGGCCAGACCTCTCTTGGGCCCTTCCTGCCCTTTGCCCTCCTTTCAGGGGGTTTCTGGTGCTGGGAAACTCCCAGGGAAAAGGCCCAGAAGGCTGAGCGGTGCTGGGTTCCAGGGGATGGCGGGAGCCGTGCCAGAGAAGAGTATTCAGAGACATACCCCTCCTCCTATGGGCTGGGCCTATTTTTCTTTGCATTCATTCATGGTCAAATATTTGTTGAGGGCCTACTACATACCCAGGCATTTTGTTAGGTACACGGGAGGAACAGACAACCAGGAAAAGGGTGAGGAGGTTGGATGGGGAGAACCTCATCTTAGCAAACGGGGAGGAACCCTCTGCTCTCAGTGACCCAAGGCTGTCCCTTGGGTTTAACACCCTGGAAAGAGACAGACAGAGGTTGGACGGCATTCCTAATGACTTCTCCCGACACTGTCATCTCCCCCCCTCCCCCCCTCCCCCCCTCCCAAGGACACTGAGTTGCCAGGAGACTATGTGTCTTATTCCTGGTGGGACTAACATAAAAGGAGATCTTTCCTCCCCCTTTCCAGAGAGGCCAGAGGGGCTAGGATCTACTCAGTGCGCTCTACGGGCCAGAGCCCAGCCCAAAGTCTCAGAAGTCTGATCTCAGCCTCACCCCGTTTGTCAAGCACAAATGCAGCTACTCTTCCACTGTTACCCTCTAGGGGGGTTTGCCTGGCTTTCTGGTGGCACTGAGGCTACCCAGTCCTCTCCCCTGTCCCCAGCTAGTGACCCCTTCCTTCCGGGGCTGACCGTCCCATGGATGTGCCCAGCCTCGGAAGTCAGAGGCAGGCCCAGGCTCAGGGCACAGCTAGCGTGGCTGTGGCCAGGTCCCCGAGGCCCGGTGGCTTCAGCCATCTGCACATCCTGAGTCCGATGTATTGACACTGGGGGCTGGGTGGGGTGGGGGATCTTCTGCCTCTTGAATCAGGAGTTAACCTATCCAACGCCTGATGTCCGGGGTATCATCGGCATGGGACGGTTGTTGTCGCTGAGATGTCCAGAGGCACTATGACCTGGCTAGTGGAGGGAAGGAGGGATGAGACTTTCTCTTTGTGTGTATACTGTGCGGGTACTGTTTTGTGTTTCTGCAGCTGGTGTGTGTGTGTGTGTGTGTGTGTGTGTGTGTACTATGTGTGAATGGGATCTATGTCTCTATGGGTTTCTGTGACTCTGGGGGAGGCTAGGGCGTGTGGGAATGGTACCTGCATTTCTGTGAGCAGAGTAGGAGTGTATGTGAGCAAGTCAGGGTCCGGTGGGGGATGCGTGTTCGTGCATGAGCGGGGCTGGTCTCTGTATGAAACTCTCTGTCTCTGAGTTTCTGGGGTTGTTTCTGACCATGGAGGGCTTCTCTCCAAGTGCTTCGGTCCCTTTGTGCGTGTGTTTTTGTCGCTCTGGGTGGTACCTCTGGCGATGTCCTTATCTGAGGGTGTCTGAGAGTCTGCGCTTGGCTCGGTGAGGGGCCTGCGTGCTCCGGGGCGCTGGAGCGGCCTTCTCTGCAGAGCCAGCCATCACTGCCAGGGCTGCAGACACGAGTCTCATCAGAAACCTTCCCGTGCCCTGTGCCTGGCTCTGTTGGCCCCCACCCCCACCCGCGTGTCCACTCCTTCTGCTCCCCCTCCCCGTCCCAAGGCCACAGACAGCTGTGACTAGGGCCCGCTACTCCAGCCTCTTGCCTCCCCTCCCCTCGGCCCCTGTGGGCATCCCCTGGCACCCATGGGGGTGGCATGTGTCCATAGATTGTTCTAGGCATTGGCTGGGGTACAGATGTTGTTGTCCCCTTCCCTTGCTTGGCATGTGACTATCTTTTGTGTCTTTTGGAGCCAATGGCGGTGGGGGGGGGGGAGCGGGGAGTGGGGGAGGAGGTGAGAATTGTAGCTCAGATGGGGAAGGCCCTGGTGAGCCAACCTCTTCATCCCAGCCCAAACCTGGCATCACCTCCACCCTAAAGGTCTAACTCAAGTAAAGCCTCCATCCCAGCAGGGCCCCTCGACTCAGCCCCTGTCCAACTCCTCTCTGCCATGAAAGCATTCAGGTGGCACAGGATACCCCTCTGTGATGTCCTTCCCCTATCAGGGACCCTCAGCATCCCTCTTCTCTGCCAGTGGCTCTGAGGCCTGGGAATTTTGTCTGCTTGTGCCAGGCACCCCAGTGCCAGGCCATCTGCTGCCTCTGTCTTCCTGCTGAGGCAGGCACCGGTCAGCAGGGTGCCCTCAGCTTGGCCAAGAACCAGCCCAGCCTCTGGGCCTCCTTCCTTGTCCTTAGCCATCTGCAAGGGCCTTCTGGTCTCTCGGGAAGACAGGGTGACCCTAGGTTATTGTGAATGAGGAGGAACCTGAAGTCCCCTACTCTGGGGGTACAAGGAGTCTTCCTCTCTCTCTATCTGGCTCTAGGACATTGCCCACATTCCCAGTCTCTACAGCTCCTCTTGCTTCCCTTGGCTCCCCATTCATTGCCCAGTACTGTGAAGCGACTGGTACCTGTCCACTGGACTCTGTAATTCCAGTCCATTGTGGTACACGGGCCTCCCCGCCCTGGCCTTGGCCGCCAGCCTCCCTCTTCCACTCCCTGTCGTATCAACCCCCCTGGACTCCAGTTCTGACCCCACTGTGCTCCACTCAGATGCTTTCTGCCTGTCCACCGAAGCCCACTCAGCTGGCCCCAGCCCCTCTTTGCAGCCCAATCTGCTGCTTTCCCAGACCCTGCTCCCCAGCCAGACTGGACTAGCGAGTACTCCCTCAACACACTCTGCCTGCCTGCCCCTGGGCACTTGCCCATACCGTCCCCCCTGCTCAGCACACCTTACGTCCCAATCTCCAGCTGCCCATTTTTCAAGGCCCAGCTCAAATGTCACCTCTTCCGGGAAGTTTCCCCTGGCCCATCGCAACCAGATGCCACTTCTCTGACCCCGCAGCTCTGATTCATCTCTGCCTGTGTCTCATGGGTTCCCTATATCATGGTCTTCGGCACCTTTCCTACCCGTGATTCTCTGAGTTACCGTGACTAGAATGCGTGGCTTGTGAACATCTGGAAGGGCTCTCCCTTGTCCCCGCCAGTGAGCCTGGAGCCTGCCCAGGGCTGGCTTGGGTCTCAGGAGAGGACGGGATGTACCAGGCACTGTTTCTTTCTTGTTCCTGGGAGGGCAGAGGGCCCTGGTCCCAGGGCTGAACTCAGAGGGTCTCTAACCCACCTCCGCCCCTGCTCTCCCCTCCCAGCCCCCCGCGTAACCATGTCTTCTCTTGTTCCCATCAGCAGCCAAACTACTGGAGCTTCAAGGTCAGTGCGTGTTCTTCTGCTTCCGTGACAACTGCATGTGCTCTCCCGCCCCTGGCCCTCCCTGCACATGCTTTGCGCAGGGGTGTGCGTCTGCACGGAACCTTCTGGTGGGGGCGGCGGGCCTGGGGCTGCTGCTTTGAGAGAGTCTGGGCTCGCCTGCCAGGGGCTTGTGGATCCAGAGTGGGAGTTTGGCCCACCCCCGCGGGGGATCTGGGCTGGGGGTACTTAGGCTTTCCCACGCTGGGAGGGGCATTTTGGAATGAGGGAGGCTGCCTGACATTTCCCCCCACCTGAGACACTGCTGGCTCTGAGGCGGGGACCTGAACCCCATGATCTGCTGGAGGGCCCTCTTCTCTGGACTCAGCCTTCATCTGCCAGCGAGGTCTTGTGTCTCTGATGGGCCCCTCGTCCCTTTCTTACTTGGCACTATGGGGTCAGTGCCAGGCAAGAGCCTCACAGCCCTGCACTCCAGACCCGTTGCCCACGTGGAGGGCTGAGCTCAGGGATGAGCGCCCTCCTGCCTCCCCTGGACAGTTTGGACTATCCACAGCGGGAGAGCTCTCTGCCCCCTCCAAGGGCATCCTGCTGAGTCCTGGCGGAGCACCCTCAGGTGCCTCCTCCACTGTCTCTGGCACCCAGGCCCAGAACGGAGCCAAATTAGGCTGCCGCTTGTGTCCCAGAGTCTCCGGCCCTCCAACTCCCAGGCATCGTGACAGGGGGTGGGAGGCATCCATCCCCAACTCCCCAGGTGTCGTCCTGCTCCAAGCATCTTATTTGCGAGCATGCTCCCAGAGAGAAGTCCTTGCATCAGAGAAATCACAGAATCATAAACTCATGACGTCAGGCACACAACATTTTTGGAGGAAGCAATAGAATGTAACGGTTCGATGCATGGGGCTGAGAGCCTGGTGGTGAATTCCAAGTCTGCTACTAACTAGCTGGGGGACCTGGGGCAAATTGCATAATCCCCTGGGCCTCAGTTTCTCCTCTGTAAAATGGAACAACAATATCTGCATCACAGAGTTGTTATAAAGATAGAAGAGAGGAGATACTGCACATCCTAAACACAGTGCGTGGCTCATGGCGAGCCTTACCTGGTAGCTTACCTCAGTAGCTGTTAGAAGCCGCTGACTTGATTCCCAAATCAGAATCACCTTGGGAACTTGTCAGAAATCTTGAACCCCAGGCCCCAACCCCCCAGAGATTTGGATTCAGTGAATGTGGGGTTCTGGAAAGAATGTTTTTAAAAGCTCCCGAGTGATTCTGTCCCATTCTGTGGACTGCCTTTGGGAACCTCAGATCCTCGCCTGACTGTCCCCACTCAAGGTTCCCTCTGCCTGATCTCTGGCCAGGAGTCATCGGCTCCTTGCTGGAATACCTCCGGGGCCAGGTGCGCCCTGCCTCCCCCAGCAACCCCCTCCTAGCTTTGGAGAGCTCTGCTTGGATTACCGTTTTATGCTCTTGCCATCTCCCTCGTAGACAGGAAGTCCTGGATGTCTCACTTTTTTCTGCCTTGTTGACTCAGCCCAGGACTGAAGAGAAGTGCTAATGGGCTTTCTCTCTTCTCAAGGGGGTTTTCTACAAAGGCTGTGAGAATGGAAAGGTGCGCAGAGGGCCAGGATGGAGAGCAGAACTATCGGGGCAGGGAATGTGGGCATCTCTTCTCCCCGAGGTGGCCTGGACAGGGTCTTGCCTTCTCTGCAGTCAGCAGCCCTGAGGATCCCTGCCCCCACTTCATTCTGGCCCCTGTTCCGTCTTCTTCCTGGCACCTCACTTGTGTCCCCCGGCTCTGTGGCCACCCCCTTCGTTCCTGGCTAGCGTGCCAGAATTCTGTAGCCCCTCATCCACATCAGCCTGGCAACCACTGGCCTTCCAGTTGCCTGGCAACCTCACTGACCACCAGACCAGACCTGGTTCGACACACTGCTCCAGGGCCGAGGGTGAAAGAGGCTGGCCCTGGTGATCAGTCTACAGCAAAGTCTACAGGGTCCAAAGTCTGGGCACAGGCACCCCCCATGTGGGTCTCGTTCCTACGCTGCCTCCCTCCTCCCCAGACCCATACCCACTCACTGGTCAAGGCATTGTGCCGGAGACTGGACACCCCCTGAGGTCTCTAAATCTGACCTTCTGCATCCCCAAGCCTTGGAGACCACGTTGGGGACAGCTGGGCACATTGCCCATCAGAGGAAGATGCTCTCTCTTTTCCAGAGTGCTCATCCAATTGGAACGTTGAATTGAGTTAATATGAAGATGGAGAGTAATTAGGAGCCAATCAGGATTTGGGGAAGGAGGGCGCTGATTCCTTTACAGAGATACTTTTACTTTTTTTCTAATTATAAAAATAATATATTCTGATTGTGCAAAATTCCCCCAGAAGAGAAATGTATAAAAGAGAAAGCTCTGTCTCAACCCCGACTTAACCAATGTTAATAGTTTTGAGTCATTTGTTGTTAAAAATAGGCAACTTATTTTATAGAAAAGTACAATTAGGCAACATGATTTTTTTCTTGATAATATATGTATATATAATCCATATAAGTATCTATTGTACATAACATGGAATGTACATAACACAGATCTGACTTATTATCTTCTCCCTTGAATAAAAGTTTCTGACGCACCCGAGTTTAAGGGAAGGGGCTGGGGCAGAATGGCAGGAACTGAGGTGCTGAGTGATAGCCCCAGCCTTCAGCCAAAAGAGCCATGTAGGCTCTTACATGGCGACCCCTCCCTCAAGGAGAGAGTGATCAAGCTGTCCCTGGGGCAGGGGACAGTCACTGGGTGACACCCTTCCCTAGCCCCAGCCAGATACTACCTTCAGGGCAAGGGGCTGCCATGCTGGGTCCCGGGGAGGCCTTTCTAGGAGGCAAGCCAGGCTGGTTGGCTGCGCGGCGGCACGTGCCCTGTGGGGAGGGGCTGAGGTCAGGCACATACGTTGTGTGCTCAGGTGGATCCTACCAGGCTTAGCATGTGCATTGCATGTAGTAGGCAGAGTCTGTTTGAAACTAGCTTCGGGATGATTCTCCCAGGCACCCTAAGTCAAGGACATTGTGCTCCTCTCTGAGGACCCATACCTCCCAGAGCTGGGAACCTGGGGCCCCTAGTTCTCTTTGCTTCCTCCCTGGGCCTGCTTCCTGCCCCCACCCAAACCTCTGAACTCCAGGAAGGGTAAATTCACCACTCACAAACCCGCCGCTTAATTAATGTCTGGAACTAATGCCCCAATTTGCTCAACGATTCTGCTGCTCACCTCAGTGACAAATTTGTGTTGTTGTTGTTGTTCTTTGGAAGCTTAAAATAGCAGGCGTGCCCTGGCTCCCGCTCAGATGGTTTCTTGTCTGGCTTCCCAGGGTGCCTGAGTCCTTTGCCCACTGCTTACCTGCTGGGTGTCCCAGGGAGGCCAAGGCCCTAGGGGGTTGGGGAACTCTCCTGTAGCCACACAGCGAGTCTGGAATGCAGGAGACCCTTGTGTGTGTGTGTGTGTGTGTGTGTGTGTGTGTGTGTGTGTGTGTGTTTCACTGGCTGGCAGGGGCTCCCCGGGCCTGGATGGGGGACATGGGCAGAGCCAAGGGGCTCGTGTTTGATTCCTCTCATCCTGCCCTGCCCCCGCAGACCCGCAGCTCGCGCCACACTCAGGGAGCCCAGCCCGGGCTGGCAGACCAGGCAGCCAAGCTGTCATACGCCTCGGCTGAGTCGCTGGAGACCATGTCGGAGGCGGAGCTGCCCCTGGGCTTCAGTAGGATGAACCGCTTCCGACAGAGCCTGCCCCTCTCCCGCTCTGCCAGCCAGACCAAGCTGCGCTCGCCAGGTACTGCTGGCCCCGCCCACCCTCCTCCTGGCCACTGGCTCCTCCCTCTGCCTTGCTCACCCCACAGCCCGTTTCACCCGCTTCACCACTCCAGCTCTCCTTGACCAAACCCCTGGCTCCCTTCCCCACGGTCCCACCTCCCTGCCCCTCAGCAGTCTCCTCCCTTTGGGGCCTTTCCCTCCTCAGCTTCTCCCCCACTTAGCAGCCCCTGCCCCATCCTTTTCTCTCGCAGCCTCCTCTCTCCCTCACCCCTTTCAGCAGCCCCCCTTTCCTTCATCCCCCTCTTGCTCACCTCTCTCCCCCTCAGCAACGACTCCCTCTGTGTCTGCCGGAGTCTGCCGTACCTGCTCCTGCCCCCAATTCCCTTTCCTCGCCCAGGCTCCTACCCGCCCGGCAGCATGAGGAGTGCATGGGTGCACCTGCACTCCGGGGCCGCGTCGGGCCTCAGACCCTGCCTCTGCAGGACCAGCGCGGCCCCGGAAAGCCCCCCTCGCTCTCCCGGCCGGCGTGGTGCTGGCGGTGGGGGCAATAGTTCTGACAGCGGAGGTGGCCTCTCCTTCGCAGGGGTGCTGTTCCTGCAGTTCGGGGAGGAGACCCGGCGCGTGCACATCACGCACGAGGTCAGCAGCCTGGACACGCTGCACGCGCTCATTGCGCACATGTTCCCGCAGAAGCTCACCATGGGCATGCTTAAGTCGCCCAACACCGCCATCCTCATCAAGGACGAGGCTCGCAACGTCTTCTACGAGCTGGAGGACGTCCGGTGGGCGTGGCCCCGGAGGGAGGGGTGGGCTTCCCCAGGCTCCTCCTCGGCCGGGGCCTCGACTCCGCGGCTCTTTCCCTCCCCAGACCCCTCCTGATGCAACCTCAGCCCTTCTCTCCTTCCTCGGTCATCCCACCCCGTCCCCTCTAAATCCTCCACCCCTGCTGGCTCATTTTGGCTTGAGCTAACCTGAGAAGGGCGAACGGGGCCTACTAGCTGGACGGGGTGGAGGCTGCGGAGTGTGTGTTGGTGGCAGGCAGTCTGAGGCACTGAGCAAGAAGCTAGGAAGAGGTTGGGGCTCTTGGCCCCTCTTGCCACCCTTCTTCCCTCTTCCTGTAGTAGCTACCCCTCCTTATCGCAGGGCTGAGGGATGGTGACCCGTTGCACCTTCCCCTTCCCCCCAGGGACATCCAGGACCGAAGTATTATCAAGATCTATAGGAAGGAGCCACTTTACGCCGCTTTCCCTGGCTCACACCTTACCAACGGGGACCTCCGGGTATGGCTGGGGATCCCCAGGGCACTGGGGAGGCTGGGCAGATGGGGTCCAGGAGCACAGAGTCTAGTTACTTGTCAACAGGGATGAGGGCCAGTTTTTGGAGAAGGGAACATAGAGGCTGAAGCAGAGGGTGGCTTCCACCAATTGTGGTCATGGAAGGGTCCTTCCCCTCATCTGCCATGCCCCCCTCCTCTCCATTCAGGATTTTTTCCAACAGGCCTCTAGGTATTGTAGGGGGCCTCTATCAGAAACTACTGCTTCCCTTCTTGCTTCCCCAACCCTCACCACAGGGTGGGCCGCAGGTTGCCCCTCTAGTGCCTCTCCATCTGCCACTTCTTCCTCCATGCTGGGAGCCCTGATGGGAAAGGGGCCCAAATACAGCGGGAGCGAGGGAAGGCAGAGGACAGAAGGGACTTCCTAAGCATCAGGGGGAAGATGCTGTCTCCTTACGCAAGGCGCAAGGGATCCCCTTTGTGACTAGCCCTGTGGGGTTCTGGGACTGTCTTCTGCGCAGAGAGAGATGGTGTATGCCTCGCGGGAGTCGTCGCCCACACGGCGTCTCAACAACCTGTCGCCGGCGCCGCACCTGGCGTCCAGCTCTCCGCCCCCGGGGCTGCCGTCGGGGCTGCAGTCGGGCTCGCCGTCGCGCTCGCGCCTCTCCTACGCCGGGGGGCGCCCGCCCTCCTACGCTGGCAGCCCGGTGCACCACGCGGCCGAGCGGCTGGGGGGCGCCCCAGCCGCCCAGGGCGTCAGCCCCAGCCCCAGCGCCATCCTGGAGCGGCGCGACGTGAAGCCGGACGAGGACCTGGCAGGCAAGGCGGGCGGCATGGTGCTGGTGAAGGGCGAGGGCCTGTACGCCGACCCCTACGGGTTGCTCCACGAGGGCCGCCTGAGCCTGGCCGCGGCAGCCGGCGACCCGTTCGCCTACCCGGGGGCCAGCGGCCTCTACAAGCGCGGCTCGGTGCGCTCGCTCAGCACCTATTCGGCCGCCGCGCTGCAGTCCGACCTGGAGGACTCGCTCTACAAGGCGGCGGGCGGTGGCCCTCTCTACGGCGACGGCTACGGCTTCCGCCTGCCGCCCTCGTCGCCGCAGAAGCTGGCCGATGTGGCGGCGCCCCCCGGAGGCCCCCAGCCTCCGCACAGCCCCTACTCGGGGCCGCCCAGCCGCGGCTCGCCGGTGCGCCAGTCTTTCCGCAAGGACTCGGGCTCCTCGTCGGTCTTCGCAGAGAGCCCCGGAGGCAAGACCCGCAGCACGGGGGGCTCCTCGACGGCCGGAGCTCCCCCTCCCGAGCTCTTCCCCGGGCCTGGGGAGCGCCCGCTCGTTGGGTTTGGGCCGCCGGTGCCAGCCAAGGATACGGAGACCAGGTGAGGGACGCTCACGAGGCCTCGGGGCTCTTAGGGGTGGGGTGGAATGAGGGGACAACGGCAGAGCCTGTGGCAGGATTGTGTCCTGGACTGTGAGGCCCCAGAGTCCTTTGTAGACCCGGAGTAGTCTTGAGGGTTCACGGGAGTTATTTGGCTGTGGCAGGAAAGGCACTGGAGAGATGCACAGGCCATTTTCCTTCCTTCTGCAAGATCTTGGGGCTAGATGAAAGGGCCTCAGACAAGGTCTCTGGAAACCTGGGTTTGCATCCGTTCCCTGAACCTCAGTTTCCGCAACAAAAACTGAGGCTGAACCAGCATTCTAGTGCCTTTCCTGCTCAATTTGCAGCCCTGAGAGCTGTCCAGCACACGGTCGGCTGAAGTCCACTGGGGAGGGGCTGCTGCTCAGAAATAGGGATGGGCAGAGAGGTATTCCTTTAGGTAGCCTCCAAGCTGGGGAACCCTTGCCCATTATTCAGCTCCATCCTAAGGGTGCAGGGCTGGAGGAGGTACCAGAGCATTGACCCATCCCCTTCTATCCTCAGGCAGTGTTGCCAAGAGATAAGGAGAAGCAATTCACATTCACACAGCTGTCTTGTGGCTTGTGGGCCAGGCACTGCACTGGGGCACTGTGGATGCCGAGCTGGGCAAGCCTGGTTCCTGCCTTGTTTAGTGGGGGTGACACATTAAAAAAATACTTGTACTTCCCTTGGGAGGGTATATACGTGGTGTGGGAGGAGGGACTCCTTAAAGCTGCTGGGGCTCTGGGATGGCTTCAGGGATGACGTAGGGAGGAGGGCATGTCAGGAAAGGGCACAGAGAGGCCTGGTAGTGGGGCCCATTAGAGAGCCAGTAGTGAGAGATGGGGCTGGCAAGGGAGGGGGTGACTGTCAGATGGAAAGGGGCCTTACCAATGTTAGGTGGGGGACTGTGGGCTTGAACCTTTGGCATTGTCTGTGTGCTGGTGGCTGGGGAGGGAATGGTATTTCCTCTAATTATCAATCTTAAGAATGAGGGCCTGGGCAAGAGGGACCCCAAGCCCAGAGAAGGGATTGCTCAGAGCCACCACCCTCTCCAGGGAGCGCATGGAGGCCATGGAGAAGCAGATTGCCAGCCTCACAGGCCTGGTACAGAGTGCCCTACTACGAGGCTCGGAGCCTGAGACCCCCAGGTAAGGTTCTTCTTTAAACACCACTGCCAGGGCTTATGGTTGGGGCAAGAGGAAGGGAAAGTGGGCAGCAGCAGTGCTAGGACCAGCTCTGCCAATGTCGCAGTGTGTGACTCTGGGTGAGCCCTTTTCCTTCTCTGGGACTCTATCCTGACATCAGGGGACTGGAGGCGATTTTGTTAAAGTCTCACTCAGCTTTGACGGTCTGGGGTCAGGCTGGACCCTCTGATGGCCCTTTTTCCCCTGTGCCACAGCGAGAAGATTGAAGGCTCCAATGGAGCAGGCACCCCCTCAGCACGTGAGTGGCCCCTTGCCCCCCCCCCGCCCCATACTTGCTTTCTCTGAGCCTCAGATTCCTAATCTGTAAAGTGGGGATTAAACCATCAGCTACATCACTGGGCTTTGGTGGATCAATGAGCAGTCACCTTAGCCCAAGATGGCTTTGCCCTGGTGCTTTGCTCCTCACAGAAGGGCTGACCCACTAGTTGGGGCAGGGGGTCAGAGCCACATGCTTCTCTGGCTACTGTGAGGATCAGGGGTGGGAAGGGCCTTGTCCTGGCCCCTTGCAGGCTCAAGGTTTGTTGCCTTTCTTCCATCCTCGTGGTCCCTCTCTGCAGCCTGTGGGTCAGGCAGCCGGAGCAGCGGCGCCACCCCAGTGTCCGGCCCTCCCCCGCCCTCGGCCGGCAGCACTCCTGCGGGGCAACCCACGGCCCTCAGCCGTTTGCAGATGCAGCTGCACCTGCGTGGCCTGCAGAACAGCACCAGCGACCTGCGCAGCCAACTTCAGCAATTGCGAAAGCTCCAGGTACGGCCGCCTCCGGGGCCTCGCCCCGTGCCCGCCCCCTCAAGCCCCTCCCCGACAGACCCCACCCACTCGCGCTGAAAACCCTTCCCACAGGTCTCGCCCCATGCCCTACGCCCTCATCGGAGGTTCACTGGGCCCCTCTGCGAACCCTTTCTCCCCTTACCCTTCCTCAAGCTCCGGCTCGCTCGCTGAATCTCTGCTCCCTCACCGAGCCCCACCGCTCGCCCTTGTTCCCCTCACTACGCCCTCTTTCCCCTTCCCTGAATACTCACCGTTCTCCTGGAGCCCCAGTCCACCCCACTAAGCCCCTTCCTCCTGTCAGTATCCCTCAGGGCAGTCCCAATTCCTTCTTGCCCAGCATTCTTTCTCCCCTCCCCTCCCTTGGGCGGAAGCCCTCCCCCTAGATCCCCTCCACTACCCCTTCTGAGTCCGCACAGTCTTCCCCGCTCTGCCCCGCCTGGCAGATGGTCCCACCAGTCAGGAGCCTGGCATCGCTGTGCCCGCTCCTCGAGAGGGCCTTGGGGCCCGTCAGGTGAGAATAATGAGCAGAGACAGGCTGGAGAGGGGGCAGAGAGTTGCCATCTGGGCAACGGGTAAGATCTCACCCACTCCGTCATTGCCCCAACTCGGCCTTAGAAGTTAAGTTAATCTTGCGCCAGCCACGGAAGCTCTATCAAACCCCAGGGCTCAAGTCTTTCATCGAAGCCACAGCCCTGCAGCCGCAAGGTCGGCACGGCCCTACGTAGGGCTACCTCTTGCCCCCCAGATATGCCCATCTGGTTCTCCTGCCTCTCTATTTCCGCAGCCCGTAACCTTGTCCTCCGCCCCCGTCCATCAGCCCTTTGCTGCTGCTCACGGCCACAGCCACGCAGCCGCATGTTCTGCATGCCCCAATTTAGCACTTCTCCCTCCACGATCCCCGTGCCGTTCTCCTCCTGCCTCTATTCTTCCCCAGAATTTAGCCCTGGGCCTCTGCTTCCCCCATCCCGCCCTTTCGCTGCTGCTCACGGCCGCAGCCGAGCAGCCGCTTCTTCTGTGGAGCCCGCCCAGCATCGGGCTGTCCTCTGCCCGCCTCCACCCCCACCGCCCACCCCCGGCTTTTCCCCTGCCGAGTACTTCCATCCCCTCCCACTCCGGTCCATCGGTCCCTCTGCGTCCCGCAGCTACAAAACCTGGAGTCGCTGCGCGCGCTGCTGAAAGGCACAGAGGCGGAGCTGAGCATGCGCGTGTCGGAGGCGGCGCGGCGGCAGGAGGACCCGCTGCAGCGGCAGCGCACCCTGGTGGAGGAGGAGCGGCTGCGCTATCTCAACGACGAGGAGCTCATTACCCAGCAGCTCAAGTGAGGCTGGGCTCCCGGGCGGAGGAGGGAGGGAGGAGGGAGGGCCGGGGGAGCGGCCTCGGGCCGCAACCTGGTTTCCCTGGGAGGCGCAGCTCCCTTCCTTCTGAATGACAGGTGACGTTGGTCTGGTCTGAAGCCTGATTTCCTTCTCCCCTGTGGCCTGATTTCTCTGTGACCCACAAACCTTTGACCATCTGGCACAATTCCTGATTTATTTTCTTTTTCTGGCTTGATGCCCTGTTTCTGCTATGTTTTTGCTTCCTCATGGTCCACATCTGGCTTCCCGCGACCCGCGGCCTTACTTTCATGTGGCCAGCTGCAGGATTCTACTCTGTCCTCTGTCTGCTTTCATTCTGCGCCGTGACCTATACAGAGTGACCCTTGGGTAGCCGCAACTGCCGCCACTCCAATTCCCTGATCTTTGAGACCAGGTATCGCCAAGGAAAACCTTCCTCCCGGCCTGGTGCTGCTAAAACAAAGCTCTAGCTTTTTCAGGAGGAGTGAGGAATAGAGAACACCCAGCTCCCAAATGCTTAGACATGGAAGGGTTAACGGGAGACAGTCCTCTGATCCAAATTTAGCAAATGGCTGTCTGGCCAAGATCCCATTGTCTGGCACTGTTGAAGGGAGAAGCTGCCTTTTGCTGTCCATCCACTGAGTGAGCACCCCCACCCCACAGCAGCCTTCTCTTGTCAGTCACTGGGGTCTGCTCCTTTCTCTGGCCTCCCTCTTGGTGGCACAGGGCACAAAGGGACCCGAGGTCCAGCTCCAGCATTGAGAGACTATGTGATCAGGGCAGTTTCTGTCCTCCTCTGTGCTTCAGCTTCCTTATCTGTGCCCAGTATTGAGATTTTTGCAGTTCTCTCCAGGGAGGGTTTGGGTTCTACTGGCCAATGACTTGGGGAGCCAGGAGAGGCTTCTCAGAAGAGCCCAGCTTGCAAAAGGGGCTCCTTGAGAACGGTCCCTACTTCTCAGCCTTGGGCCCACACAGCCTGTGTACTTCAGTGGGGTGGAAAGCAAAGAGTCCCATGAGCCCTTGTGGCTGAGATGAAGTAAGGGACCCTCTCACTTGGAAATAATCTGGCGGCAGCCACCCCATCATTTCAGGTGTGAAAGCTCAGTGACAACCTCAGTCAGATCTCCAAGTAGACTGGCAGCAGTCACCCCCCCTCACCCAGAGAATTCCATTTACCCAACTTTTCTGTCCTCTCCTTGCCCCTTTTCACTCAGCACAGAGGAGCTGGGTTGGGATTTTTAAAAGGAACTTTCCTGAGACATTAAAGGAAAATAAAAGAAAATATAAAAGCACAGAGGCAGAAGAGATGAAAGGACAGATTTAATCTTATGTCACAGGCGCGTCTGGTCCTCCGCCTCCCCGGGGGCCTCAGTTCTCCGGAAGCACACAGACTCCCTACCCTCTGTCCTGTTATCAAAACCCCTGTTCAAGCTGCTCACTTGAGAGGGCTTGGGGGCTGATCCATTGCTTCTGCTAGGGTTCTCCATGCACTTTGAAGGGGGTTCCTGCTTTTTTGGGGGGGCGGCCTGGGCTGGGCTGGACATCAGCCCTGCAGTGGCTCTGGCTTGGCTATGAGAGCCCTCCCTGCCAGCTCCCATAGCCTCCCCGGGCATTAGGTTGACCAGCAGGCCCATCCTTATCCCTGCTCTGGCTGCAGCTCCTGTATGCTTTGCTCTGCCCCTTCCTCTTGCCCCAGCATCTTGCTGGAAGTTAAAGCCAATCCCATGCTTCATTCAGCATGGCTCTCTCACCTGTTTTTCTAGCCAAGCACTTGAGCTCTGTCTAGACATTGCTCTGAGGGGTACCCTCTGCTGACTTGAGAACTTTTGGCCTCTGGAGCCTAACTTGGACTAAGCCAGCACAGGCTTTGTAGGCCTGCTACACAGGTCCCCATGCTCCTAATGGCTCCATGCTCTGCTGTTGTTATCTTGAAATTCTATATTTTTTTAAGATTTTATTTATTTATTTGTCAGAGAGAGAGAGACAGAGACAGAGAGCACAAGCAGAGGGAGTGACAGAGGGAGAAGGGAGAAGCAGACTCCCGGCTGAGCAGGGACCCCAATTTGGGACTCGATCCCAGGCCCCTGGGATCATGACCTGAGCCGAAAGCAGACGCTTAACGACTGAGCCATCCAGGCATCCTTATCTTGAAATTCTTAATAATTTTTTAAGGGGCAAAATCTTCATTTTTCATTGGGCCCCATAAATTATAGAGCTGGCTCTGTCCTGACCCTGTGCTCTCCACCCCTCCAGGACTGAACCTGGGTCGGGGAAAGCCCAGCCACTTTCTGCTAATGGTGACTAGACTTGGACCAGTCTGGGGCTCATTTGCAGAGGCTTTCCAAATCAACCCTCCCCAAATTTTGGCAGGTTTCTTGATCAGAAAATCGAGGTGCTAACTGAGCCTACGGAGGACCTAGTCCTGCCCGAGAGTTGCACTGTTGTGTCCTCCCAAAGGCTTACCTGAGTCCTCCTTTAAATGAGAGTCTCTCTTCCCCCTCAGAGTGATGTTCAGGAGTGACCATTTTACAAAACCGGCACACCCTGAGCCAGCCAGGTGTCACACACAGCAGGGAAGAACAGTGGTTCTTTCCCACGTGGCAGAGCATGGGCTGGGCAGGACAGGGATGGGTATGGCATGATCCAATGGCTGAAGTCAGACATGAGTAGATTCTGCTTTGCCACAAAATAGTTGTATAACCTTCGACAAGCCACTTCATCTCTCTGAGCCCCCCCCCCCTTTTTTTTTCTTTTTAATGCCAAATCTCATTGTATTAGTTAGGGTAACAGCTATAACAAATCATATAATGGTTCAAAAGTAACGGACCTATCCTTTTTTTTCTCACGGAACAGTACTGGGTGGGTTAGTGAATGACCCTCCTCCATGCAACCATTCAGGGACCTAGGCTAATGGACGTTTGGCCATCTTCAATATGTGCCTTCCAAATCATGCACAGGGTTGTTGCCTTTCAACCCATAGGAAGGGGAAAGGAGCATGGAGGAGCTTCCGTGGGAGGTTTTTATGGGACAGCCTGGAAGCAGCATGTTCCTCTTCAACTCCTATTGCGTTGGCTGGACCTGAGTCGTGGCCATTTCTAACCGCAAGGGACGCTGGGAAATGTAGTCTGGTGTCTGAGCTCCGGTTTGTGTGTAAGCGGGAGGTACTAATGGCTTCCACGCCCAGGGCTGTTGGTGAGGATTGAATAAGGTAATGAAAGTGGAGGGCTGCCCATGGCACCTGGTGTAAAGTAAGTGCTCAGTACAAGAGAGCGCTTCAGATGGCAGTGCTGAGTCACAGGATTTTGTCTTTGCTCCAGTGTGGTCTTTTTTTTTTTTTAATTTTTATTTATTTATTTGACAGAGAGAGACACAGCGAAAGAGGGAACACAAGCAGGGGGAGCGGGAGAGGGAGAAGCAGACTCCCAGCTGAGCAGGGAGCCCGATGCGGGGCTCGATCCCAGGACCCTGGGATCATGACCTGAGCCGAAGGCAGACGCTTAACGACTGAGCCACCCAGGTGCCCCCAGTGTGGTCTTTTCATCCACTAGTTGGATGAAGATGTATAGGCATGCTGATAAGATTTGCTAGTGACACAGCGCTTTGAGGGGGAGCAAGTCTGTTGGATGGTAGAACTGTGAGCCGAAAGTTGTTTCCACCTGGATTATTGAGCTGAAATCCAGCAGATGGGATGTGACAAGGATGTATGTAAAGTCCTGCATGTAGGTCAGGGATGTCAGTGACTCAAGTCACAGAATCGAGGTGACCTGCCAGGGCTGCAGTCCCTTCTTTCACTTATCCATTCATTCCACAATTATTTACCAGACATCTACTCTGCTCCAGGCAACGGGCCAGACGCTGGCACTTGGAGACGAATCCAGAAGACATGGTCCCTGCCTGCCAGGAGCTACACAGCCCAGCTTGCAAGAGCTCTGAGGAGGGTTTGTGAGGCAGGAAGCAGACCCCCAACCCCGAGTGTAGGGAGTGGGGGAGCAGTTCCCATTGAGACCTGAGGGAGGAGTGGGGATTAGTCACACATGTGTGGGTATGTGTGCATGTGTGTGAGTGTGTGTGTGTGTGAGCGGAGTGTTCTAGGCAGAGGAAATGGCATTATAAAGGCCCAGAGAGGGCAGCACATACAAGGACCTTGGAGAAGTTGTGGACAGTTCTGAACAAAAGCAAGCCGGATGAGGACAGGGGATGTGGCTGGAGGGAAACTAAGAGCAGCCCCCAGGGACTGACCCTTTACCACCCTTTTCCCATTTGCATTGGCTCACTTATTTGTTTTAAGATTTTATTTATTTATGTGAGAGAGAGAGAGCATGATCAGGGGGAGGGGCACAGGGAGGGAGAAGCAGGCTCCCGGCTGAGTAGGGAGCCCAACTCAGGGCTCGATCGCAGGACCCTGGGATCATGACCTGAGCCAAAGGCAGATGCTTAACCACTTACCCATCTGAGCCACCCAGCCACCCCTGCATTGGCTCATTTAATCTTCGCAATGACCCCTGGAGGGAAGAACTCTTACTACCCCCATTTTTTGGATGAGGTTGCAGCCCGAACATAGTAGGTAACTTGTCCAAGATCTCTCTGCTGGGTGGGGCAGAGCTGGGATTGGAATTTGGATCTGTCTGACTCTAGAGCCAAATTTTCACCTACTACCCTCATGCCCTTCTTCACTTGGAGTTCAGCCTCAGGATGACGGGATCCATGTAGGGTTCAACACGGGGAGAATGACTTGGTATGACTTACATTTTAGAAAGATGTGGTGTTTAAAATGGCACAAGCTCAGCATAAACCCTCTGACAATTGAAAGCAGTTTTGTCCTCAAGGAAAGAGGCTGAGCATCTGGATAGCCGAGAAAGGGTAGAGGGACGTGGCTGTGCCTCCCCTCAAGAGAAGAGACCTTGTAGGGGCACGTGCAGCTAACTGCCTGCAGTTCCCTGAAAGGCCGCCAGGTTCTCTCCTGCTTCCTCGGCAGAATGAGAACCAGAGGATGCAAGTTATAGGGAGAGAGATTTGGGTTGATGTTGCTAAGGACCAGAACTTCGACGGCGCCATGAGGGCGGGGGTGGGGGGGACCCAGGGCACCTATTAGGGAACTCATCTGAAGTCTTATCTCTGGGGTTTGGCATTTCTGATTTCATTTGGGCATGTAGCCTGGTGGATGGCTTTTAATTTTGATCTGACTGGTGGCCTCATTTCTTGCCATTTGCCCAATTTCAGGGGGCTGGGCTGGGGCCAGAGGGGCTGAGGGGTCTCTCTCTGGTTGCAGTGACCTGGAGAAGTCGGTGGAGAAGATCCAGCGGGATGTGTCGCACAACCACCGCCTGGTGCCGGGGCCGGAGCTGGAGGAGAAGGCCCTGGTGCTGAAGCAGCTCGGGGAGACGCTGACCGAGCTCAAGGGTGAGCCCAGAGGCGAGGAGGCGAGAGTGTGGCATGCGGTCCAGGCCCGCAGTCCCTGCTGTACCCCCACGCCCAGCCCCACCCCCAGGCACTGCCCTCCCTGCTGCCCATCCTTCCTTGTCCTTGGAGCTGCTCCCTCCCCAGCTCACTCCTCTGGTGCCTCAGCTCACTTCCCAGGCCTGCAGAGCAAGATGCGGGTAGTGCTGCGTGTGGAGGTGGAGGCCGTGAAGTTCCTGAAGGAGGAGCCACAGCGCCTGGACGGGCTGCTCAAACGCTGCCGTGGGGTCACAGACATGCTGGCCCAGATCCGAAGGTCTTTCCCTCCCTGACATCTTATCTCCGACCTCCGATTCCCCAGGAGGTCACATGCCAGGCATTGATAGATTAGCCTGACCCCTTACCCTGACTCCTCTAGAGGTCACTGGTGTGCCAACTGGATCTGTACCTCCCCTCTGACCTGTGACCCCTGGCACGGTGTAGGCTTGGCTCTCCCTTATGCTGGATGCGGTCACTCCTCCCCAGGCCCCCCCATCTGTCCTGCAAGATCCCAGAGCCCTCCTCGCACCCTGCCTCCCCCAGGCCAGGCTTCGCTTGCATGGGGCCACCAACATGCGGGCCTCACAACTGTTCCTAACTCTCCCAACCCCAGGCAAGTGGACGAGGGTGTGTGGCCACCCCCCAACAACCTCCTGAATCAGTCCCCCAAGAAGGTGACGGCTGAGACAGACTTCAACAAGAGCTTGGACTTCGAAATGCCACCCCCCAGCCCTCCACTGAACCTCCACGAGCTGAGCAGGCCGGCCGAGGGAGCCCCTCCTACTCCCAAGGGGGGCAACCCCACCAAAGGCCTGGATGCTGCTGGCAAGAGAAGCGTGGACAAGGCTGTGTCTGTTGAGGTGCTGGGCCCGGGGGACAGGGGGGTGCATGAGCTCAGCTCACACATTCTTACCACCATCCTAGATTGGGAAGCGCCAACACGTGGGTACTTTTTCCTGGGGGAGGAGGAAGTCTGAGAGACACATTGATGGTGGCATGAGCTCTGCCAGACAGAAAAACATTTTCTAAAACGATAACGATCAAGGCAGTGTGGTGTTGGCCTAAGAATAGACTATGTGGTCAATGAAACAGAATAGAATGTTCCAAAACAGGGCTAAGTATTATCAAGAGAGGAGTATATGATGGTGGTGGCATTCCAGACTTACAGGGAAAGAGAATACTCAAGAAGTCTGAGGGTCCCCTGGGGGCTGGACCAAACTTCCTTCTCCGTTCCTGGCATGTGTGGCTGGGGGAAGGGGCTGCAGCCCCTGCTTCACAGCTGAGCCCCGCTCCTCGTTTCCAGGCTGCCGAGCGAGACTGGGAGGAGAAGCGGGCAGCCCTGACCCAGTACAGCGCCAAGGACATCAACCGGCTGCTGGAGGAGACACAGGCAGAGCTGCTGAAGGCCATCCCTGACCTGGACTGTGCGAGCAAGGCCCACCCAGGCCTGGCCCCCACCCCTGACCACAAGCCCCCCAAGGTCCCCCACGGCCAGAAGGCAGCCCCGCGAACCGAGCCCAGTGGGAGGAGGGGCTCAGGTATGGGGGCGGGTAGGGGACTGGTGAAGAGCCCAGACGAGGGGAGCCCCATCTTCAGGAGCTCTCGGGTTGATGGGGGAGGCACCTGGGCGGGATATCTCTGGGGTTGGACTGCCGGAGGGGGGAGGTGCTGGGGCCTCAGCAGCCCGACCCTCAGCCGCTGTGGGGAGACCCAGAGGACAGAGGGGAGCTGGACTCCATCCGGGGCTTTTCCCACTGCCCTGACTGCGGCTGAGAGGCCCACACAGGGAGAAGAGCAAGTCCAGGGCAAGAGTGACCAAGCGTGTGCTCTGACCCTGGCCGTGCCGAGACGGGCATGGTGCTGGTCCTCGTGGACCTGGTTTTTGTGTCCCCCCCGCCAGCCTGTGAGCTCACAGGGGAGGCAGAAATCCGACCAGAAATAGCAGTCATCATTCCTTCATTTATTCATTCTTGTTCTCTGTATTTGTCAAGCACCTACTGGGTGCTGGGTGCTGGGTGCTGGGTGCTGGGTGCTGGGGATAAGGAGAAAAGACACCACTTGTTTTCAAGGAGCTTAAAATTTAGTGGGCGTGTAATACTAGCATTTTTGCTTATCAGGCACATATTATGTGACAGGAACTACCCCAGATGCTTTCTATATATTAATCCTTACAATTTTGCAGCAACCCCAGGAGGCAGCCACAGTAATTATTCCCATTTTGCCGATGAGGACACTAAGGCTCAGTGTAGCGAAGAGATCTGTCCCAGGCCCCGCTCAGTGTGCAGACCAGACACGGGATGCGGGTGCCAACTGCAGCCGGGGGGTGCAGTCCTACAGGAGGCCCTGGGAGGGCGGGGAGGGCTTCCCACTGCACGTCACTTCCCCTTGGAGTCTTGAAAACAAGTAGGCTTTTCCCTGGCCAGTGAGTGAGGGCATTTCAGCGAGAGGGAACGGCACCTGCAAATGCCTGGAGGGGTGTGTTTGGTGTTGCTGAGCGGGGTTCAGGCCAGGAAGGAGCAAGCAGAGCTGAAGCTGAAACATTGGCACGCGTGGAAGACGCTGGGCCAAGGAGCACGGACATGGTTTGGGGTCATGGGAAGGCACTGGGGCTCAAAGGCAGAGGAGGGTCGGGTTTGAGTGACTTTTCTGTAGGCTGCCCTGGAAACCGCCCCCACCCCTGAAGAAACGGGCAGGGAGCGCCTGATGGGTGGCATCAGGCTCTTGCAAGTTTAACCGCTGTCTCTTGATGGAGAAGAGAGGAAGACGGGTGCAGAGCCGCAGCTGAAGGGCAGGGGGAAAGAGATGGATGGATTAGGACAGAGCTTCTTAAACTTGAATGTGTGCATGAAAGCACCGGAAGATCCGTCAAAATGTGGATTCTGGTTCAGCAGCTGTGGGAGAGACCTGAGCTTCTGCATTTCTAACAAGCTCCCAGAAGCTGCAGGTGCTGCTGGTCGGTGGCCCGGGGGCCGCACTTTGAGTACACTAAGAGGGGTGCCGGCCTGGCTTCCGCCCGGAGGTGAGAGAGAAGGAGGAGGGGCCTGTGTCCTCTCCCTGAGCTTCCCTGTCCCCTCCTCCCCAGAGGAGGAAGCAAGGTTTCTCTCCTGGGTGCCCAGCCTCCAAGGTTAAAGGTCCCCTGACCCCCAGCCCCTTGGCTGCCCACAGACGAGCTGACAGTGCCTCGGTACCGCACGGAGAAGCCCTCCAAGTCGCCCCCGCCGCCCCCGCCCCGCCGGAGCTTCCCCTCCTCCCACGGCCTCACCACCACGCGCACGGGAGAGGTGGTGGTCACCAGCAAGAAGGATTCAGCCTTCATCAAGGTACCGACCCCACCTGGGGCGGCGGGATACCCGAGGGGACCTCTGAAGACCCTCTGGGGTGGAAGGGAAAAAGGGGGCTGGCGCAGGGCGACTCTGCCTCCAGCTCAGGCTTCCATGGTGGGACGGGGGCCGCCTGGCAGGGGACAGGGGACGGGACAGCGGAAGCGGCAGACGAGCTGGGGCAGGAAGTGGTCTGGCATTGATGGGGCCGAGGATGCGAGCTGTTGCTGGACGGGGGCAGAGTCTGGTCTTGACGGGGGCCTGGGCCTTACAGAAGGCCGAGTCCGAGGAGCTGGAGGTGCAGAAGCCCCAAGTGAAGCTGCGCCGGACCGTGTCCGAGGTGGCCCGCCCAGCCTCCACACCGCCCATCATGGCCTCTGCCATCAAAGATGAGGACGATGAGGACCGCATCATCGCCGAGCTAGAGGTGGGTCAGGGGCATGCCTGGTCCCGAGGCCTCAGCCAGGCCCCTCCCTTTCCCCACCAAGATGACCCCGGGGTATGGGGCTTGGGGCGGGGGTGACTGGGGTCCTGTGCTCCTGCCAAGGGCTGGCCTGTACGGGAACCCGTCCTTCTTGCCTTGATTTCTCTGCCACAGTAAAATGGGGGGAGGGGGCCTTCGCAGGGTTGAGTGTTTTCATTGTAGTCTCTGACACCCCCACAACTGCCCCGAGACCCCCTAGGCTCTGACACACCCAGCCCTGAATGTTCTGAGGACAGAGTGTTTTAACACACTGATCCCCAAGTACCTTGAGCTCCCCGCCCATACTCAAGTGTTCTCAGCCCCCCTCCCCAAGTGGCTGGAGACCCTGACCACCTAGGCCTCCGGAGGAGGAGACGAGATGGAGGGCAGAGTGGCCAGTGAGCATGGTGAGGGGCCAAGGAGTAAGGCTGGGGTCCCTCCCTGTGGGCCTTAGACCGGCACCCCTGTCCTCCCTGTGCCCCCTTCTCCAAACCTGCCCCCACCTTCTGCTCCCCAGGTGTTTGAGAGAAGCTCAGTGTCTTCCCTCCCCCCCACGCCCCGCCGCCAGCCGATCCCCATCTTGCTGGCACCCCAGGACCTGGGGCCCCCTGGGGGCTCAGCCCAGGGCCCCACATGGAAGGTAACGGGCTGCCCCCCACCTCTCACAGCTCTCTCTCTGCCTGTGCCTCCACACCTTCCTCTCCTCACCTCTCACGCTAACCCGTTAACACACCAGTCACCTCCCCAAGTCCCGCTGCTCCCACAGCCCCGCCTGCCTGGACTCCCCCTTCCCGGCTCCAAGGACAGGCGCGGAGACTCTAGCGGTCTGGTACCTGGCGCCCCCCCACTCCCCGCTCTGCCGTGGCCGCATTTTTCTTACAGGCTTGATTCTGAGTTGGGTATTTTGTTCCAAGCTGCAGCCAGAGTTTAGGGCTGACCCAGAGCCTGGGTTTTGTCTTGGTTCAAGACTGGAGCTTGGATCCTGCTCACTACATGACTTTAGGTCCAACTCAAAATCTGACTTCGTCCTGAGCCCTTGCCTAGTCCCTGCTCCAGAAGCCCCTCCTCCGCCACTGGTGCCTGGTGGGGCTCTCCCACTAGAACCTATGCCTTGAACTGGGGGTCAGGACACCCCAGGAGAAAGGCTCACTTACAGCCTCCCTCTCTCGCATGGCCCCAGTGGTCAGGGAGCTTGGAGGAGAAGAAAGTCATGCCCTTCCTTGGCGGCTGGCTCTTTCAGCACTGGGAAGTTCTTCCTTCTCTCTAACTTCAGTCCTTGCTGTTGTCCTGCTGCACTTATTTTCTCTGTATCTTTTCTTGGGAATGTTGGGGTGGACCTGCTGTCTGCACCCCCAGGGGACTGCACTCGAGGAGGGGGCACTGGGGGAGGTGGTCTGGGAATCCCTCCGTCTTCCCAGTCAGGTTGGGGCAGGAGAGCCTCTGCTCTGAGGAGGGCAGCCTCCCCCATACACATGCTCATCCGCCTTGTCTGGTTCCCTTTGGGCCACCGTGGGCTCCATGCTGGCCGCCACCTAATTTCTGGCCTGGCTTGAGGCTTGTGGTGCTTTACTCCTTGGCCAGGGGGAGCAGACAGGTGGACAAAACCATCTGCTGGGCAAAGGATGGGCACAGAGCGGTCCAAGGAGCCGTCCGGGGATGAGCAGTGTGCAGGGGGTGCCCCCTGGGCTGGCTGTGCCCTTGGCACTTTGACCCACTGCACCCAGCTCCTGCCTCTCTCTGGCCTCTGGGAGCCAGACCTGAAGGAGCCCAGGGGGCAAAGCCCCTCTGCTGGTTGAGCTGGCTTACCCTCTGCATCCTGAGGCGCCACTGGGCAGTGGAGCCAGGCAGGCATGGGTCGCCTCTCTGCTTTCCCAGTCTCCATCCAGGTAAGCAGGTGGCAGGGCTGGGTGGGGTACCTTGGGTGGGGGGCTTGAGGTCCCTGCTGCCCCCTCCCGAATCTCCCCCGTGGCTCCTTTTAGTGGAAAGAGCCCTGGACTTGGAGCCAGACTGCCTGGGTTCAAATCCTGGCTCTGCCACTAACTAGCTGTGGGTGAGTGACCTTGGGAGAATCACATGACACCCACCCCCGATTTCCTCATCTGTCAAGTGGGGACCATAGGAGCGGTCACCATGTCGTGGGTTATAGTAAGGACTCAAGATGAAGACGTATATGACAGTGCCTGGCACAAGACTCTGCTGGTCTGAATTAGACCAGAATTCACTCAAGTTGGGGGTCAGTGAGTGGGGGGCTCCCCCAAAGCCAGAGCAGGCGACGCGCACACAGAAACAGTGCTCCAGCTTTGCGGAGCGTGTGTGCAGCCGAGGGATGTGAGCCCCGCCCCTTGAGGCTGTGAAGCCCTTGGGAAAGCTCCAGAAGTAAGGGGCGAGGGGGCCACTCTGAGAAGAGCACGACAGCCCCAGCCTCTGAGGCCAGAGGCCATTCAGGTCAATTCGACAAAGAGCTGATATTGGCCGAGTGCTTACAACAGGCCGGGTGCTGCTCCAAGCCACGCCCACGTGAGCGCACTGAATTCTCACCAACTCCGTGCTGCAGTTACCTCATTGCACAGACGGGCAGACTCCTGGCAGTGCCCGTGGGCCCTGCTCCCGGAGTTTAACATGGGCAGTGAGAGGTAGGCCTGCGTCTGTGCTTCCGGGGAAACCGGCGTCCCTGCCAGAAAGTGGGGGAACCCTAGTGTGGGGTGGGAAGGGACCTGAGTTCCAGTCCCGGCTTTACCTCTGACTTGCTGAGTAAACTCAGTCACCACCCTCCCCTCCCCTGCCTCGGTTTTCCCATCCGCGCAAGGAAGGGGCTGGGCTCACCCGCGTCTAACCCCCCATCCCAGCTCAGGGCATGCCGTTTGCCGGGATCAGACTCCCCCTCATCTCTCCTCTCCCCGCAGGCTGCCCCAAGCCCCAGGGCCTTCTGCGTCCCCCGGATCATCTTGACGGGGTGTACCCCCAGCCCTCCCTCCCCACCAGAGGCCAGACCTGAGGAAGCCGGTCCCAGGACAACCCCCACCCCGCGCCCCCGGACCCTGGCTGGCAGCGGGAGGGGCTGCAGTGGTTCCCAGGCCCTGCCAGAGGTGGTGGCCAAGGCTTCCCAGCCCAGGAGCTGCTTGGCGCCTGAGAAGGAAGGGGCAGCTCTGAAGAGACTGGGGATAGGGAACTGCAGCCCAGCGGAAGGAGGCGCCGGGGCTCCCTGCCCTTGGGCACCAGCCCCTGACGGCACTCAGGAGCCCTCCACTGCTGAGACCCAGCCAGAGAAGACCCCCAAGGACACCGGAGAGGATGCCCAACACTGCAGTGGGGAGCCCAGGGCCCAGCCTGCTGCAGGCCTAGGCTGCACAGTGAGAGGCGCCACCACCCAGCGGATGGACAGCCTGGAGGAGACACTCCGGGAGCTAGAAGAAGCCCTGAGCCAGATGGGCACAGCCCTCGCCGCGGGACCCCCTGGCAGCCCCCCACCCCTGCCACCCGGTCCCCAGGTGGCTGCCTCCTACCCTAGCCTCTCGGTCCTTCATGCTCCAGTCTCTCAGTCCTCAGAGCTGGAGGGAGTGGGGGTCTGCAGGAGCACCACGCCAGCCCCCTCCTGCCACTGGCCTTTTGTCAGCTCCTGCCAGCCTCCTGGGAGCCCGGCACCGGGTGGGGTTTGCAGGCAGAGCCCCGGGAGGCTGGGAAGCTGGCCTACCCAGGGATCGGCCCTAGCAGCCCTGGCAGGGACCAGGTCCTCTCCCCTCTGCTCTGTACCTATAAACCAACAAATAAAGTTCTCTCTTCCTTTTCCATCCCCACGCTCCCCTCCCCCCTCTCCTGTCTGACTCTCTTTGCCTCTGTTGTTTCTCTGTCTGCGCCTCTGAATTGGGGTGGTTCAGAGGAGCTGGACTTGTCCATCTCTAGGGAGACTTCACCCCCATCCTCCCATTCAGAGGAAGATGTGGGCCCCACCCTGTCTGCCGTCATAAAGACCCCCCTCAAATCTCAGGCATGCTCTGGGAGACTCAGAAAAGGGTACCTCGTCAGGAGTGGGGGTGATGGCAGCGACTGTCACTTTAGAAGTGGCTCCCCGGAAGGCACCTGCTGCCCCTGGCCTACTCAAGGAAACCACCAAAGAGCTGTCACTGGGGAGCTGCTGGGAACCTGGCTGGGAGGCCCCTGTCCCTCTTCTGCAGGGAGGCCTTAACCCTGGCCTTGGAGAGTGGACCTGGGTCCTGGCCAGGGATGTGGAGGCAGGGAGGTCCAAAGGTCTCCAGTTCTCAAAGGGCCCACTGAAGAGGACCCAGCCCCCGAGACCCCACCCAGCACCTAGGATTCCTGTGTGATCCCACCTTCAACCCCACCCTGTTCCTCTTCCTGCAGAGTGGTGGTGGCAGCGTGCCACCCATGAAGGTGGTGACTCCAGGGGCCTCTCGGCTGAAGGCGGTGCAGAGCCAGGCGGGAAGCCCCGACAAAAGCAAGCACGGCAAGCAGAGGGCGGAGTACATGAGGATCCAGGCCCAGCAGCAGGTAGGCGTGGCCCCGTGGGGGGCGGGGTTCGACCCATCCTGGCCCCTCCCCTTCCCCTGCGCTGCTGTGCGTTGGGGCTGTGTGCGGGGCGGCTCCTGCCAGCACGCCTGTGGCCACCTTCCTGCCAAATGCCCAGAGACCTCCTCCCTGCCAGAACGGCCCCACCGGTCCCCTGAGCCATCTTGTCCCTCCTCCTGCCAACCCCAGCGCTCTGGATCTGGTTTAGAACACGTATTTTCCACCAGGCCACTCCCCTTTCCGGAGACCCCCACCTGGCAGAGAAGGCCCTCTCCCCAGCTGCTCCTGGAGGAGGGGGACCCAGCAGTCTTTTGTCCCCGCTGGCCCGCGGCCTTCCAAGGCCCGGCCTGCCCTGGGGTGTGGGAGGGGGCTTTGATGTCCCTTTGTCCTCCTGCCACTGCTCGCTGCTGCTCGGCTTCCTCTCCCTGCTCTCTGGGGGGCACCCCACTGTCATCAGTCCTCGCTTTTGGCTCTCGGGCCATCTCCCAGCTGAGGGAGAAACCAATTTTGCATCTGCTCTTCAGTGTTTGGGCTTTGGTGGGTTCCACTGATGTCAACGGGGAAAGGGAGAAGTACTGTGGCCCCCCCGGTGGGGTGGGGACGGCAGGGATGCTGTACCCCCTGTCAGATGTAAGTCAGCGGGCTTGGGGCCAGTGTAGAAGGGACAGCCCCAGCCGTGGGTGTTTCTGACCTGTGGCCCACTGCGTGGCCTGGTCAGAAGGTGCAGGGTGGTCCCTGGACCTAGATATTGAGAGAGACCTTTCGTGCACTCATTTGGTTCAGTAAGTATTTCTGAGCAGCTCCTGCGTGCCAGGCCTGTTGTGGGTGCCAGGGGTGGGAATGGGCGCTGTGAAATGTCCAGGTGCTGTGACCTGAAGAAGGTTCTAGGCTCTGAGGCAGTAGGTTAGAGGTGGCAAGTCCAACTCCCTTCTTCACTGATGAAGGGGCAGCTCAGAGAAGGAAAGGGGCTTCCTGAGGGCACACAGCAAGGTGGCATCAGAGCCAGGACGGGGCCCAGGAATCACAAAGCCCTTCCCACCCCACAGCCCTGCAACAGCCCTGGGCTGCTGGTTCCCTGGAGGAACCCACGGAGACGGCCATCCCAGCCCTACCCGCCCCTGACCAGCTCTCCTCCCCGGCTCCCCGCTGGCCCACCGTCTTCCTCGTGGGTCCCCGGACACACCGTGCAAATCCCACCCTAGCTCCTTGTCCTGCCTCCACACTGCCTGAGTCCCCCTCGTCCCATGTCCATCCTTCCTGTCCAGAACAGCAGCTGACATGCGCGGGGTGCTCCCTGTGCCAGACACACGGGTTCTCTCATTTCCCGTTCGCCACACCACTCTGAGGAAGGTCCTTTTGATGCTCACTCAAGAGATGGGGAAACTGAGGTTCTAGCCACGGTCATGCAGCTGGCGAGGGTGCAGGAGGATTGGCACCCTGTACCTGGTCCCCTCCCCCATACACACCTTGCCTTCAGCCTCTCCAGCTGTAACTGCTCGGCCATCTCTCACCCTGATTCCCCGTCCTGGGGCACCCAGAGCCTCTCTCCGGCCCCTCTGTCACCTCTGTGGCCTCCATTCAGTCCCCAGCCCACTTGGCCTTCCCTCCAGCCTCCCCCCAGGGCCCAGCTAGGCCTTCTGCAGCCGCAAGCATTCACACACACACACACGCTCACGGGGATGCTGTGTAGGCCCTCCATTCCTCTCCTCCCTGGCCAGCCCTCACCCTGACCCTCCCGGCTCCCTGCTGGGCGTCTCTCCTCTGCACACCTCCTCACCTCACTGGGCCCCGTTTCCTCCTGGGCCTCTTTGCTCCTCATACCACACACTCCTCTCCTGGAATGCCATCTGTCCCTGCCCCGGGCTCTGTTCTGAGCCCAAGGCTGCCCCTCAGAAAATGTCACCCACCCCCGGGGCATCCTCCCACCTACTGTTCAGGTCGTCTCCCCCCACCCCTCCCCCGCCGCAGGGCCATAGGCCTGGCCGTGCCTCTCACTTTCACTTTCTGGTTGCCTTTCATTACAAAGCACCTTCTTCCTAACAAAGTAATATACGTTCCTTGTGGACATTTCTTAAAGAAGCAGGGATAAAAACCATCCTATGCCTCGTTACCTAAATGCATGCCCTTCTAGGGTCTCCCTGTCACTCTGTCACCTCTAACCTATTTTCCCAGACCTGCGGGCTGGGGACGGATGTGTGTAAATTGCAGATCTGCTCATGTCATCCCCCCAGCTTTAAACCCAGGCCCACTGCTCCCTGCCAGATGAGAAAATCAAAAGTCCTTCACCTGCTGCCCAGAGCACTTCCATGACCAGCCTGGGTTCCTTCCTCCCGGTTCTCCTGGCACCCTCCGCCCCACACCCTCAGTTTGCTCCAGCCACTCTGGATCACCTGGCCCTCTGTCCTCTGGGCCTGGACAGCGCTCCCTATCAGCTCAGGCTGCGAACTTGGTCAAAGTCCTCTGCCTTCTGCTGGCTCTTCCTTCATCTGTACAATAGAGACAAAAACCCAGCAGCAGGCTTCTGAGGTCACATCATACCAGGTGTGGGAAGGAACTGGGAAAGCCCTCAAGTGCCCTGTGAAGGACAGTCCCCATCGTCCTCAGTTGCACTTGGTCGTTGTCTGTACGCTTGTCAGCGCCGAGGGCTGGGCAGAGGCCTTTCTCTCGTCACGTGGTTCTAACACTTGGGGCTCAAAGCCGCCTTTGACAACGACGAGGGGAAGAATAAAAGTGCGAGGACCAGAGACACCAAAATGGGGGGAAGAGAGTTCTGAGACGTGGCTGCAACAGGGCCTTATACTACAAAGACACCAGAAGAAACAATTGAGAAAAAGCCCGAGGATGTCATGCTGGAGATCCAGGGGTGGGATGGTAGCCAGATTCCCAGGGGTGCAAGGAGCCCGGGCCTGCTGCAGATGGGAAACCATGGACCCCTCCTCTTCTACTAGGGCTAGGAAATCTGTTGCACCCCTGGTGCATCTCCTCAGGGGGTCCTGCTGTCCCGTCATCCTTCCTCCCTGTCCCCGGCATGGCTGCCTTCACTCCCCGGGGAGGGGGGGTCCCAGCCCCACAGATCGGGTCAGGAGCAGGAGGACCTTTCCCAGAAGCCCCTAACTGATCTCCCCTCTCTTCCCGCTGTCCGTTCCCGAATCAGTCACTGGCAAGGAGAAGGGAATTGCTTGAATTGGGTAGATTGCTCGGGACCCAACCCCCTTGGGCTGGGGGAAAGGCCCACCTCTCCTGATAGCCCAGGGCCTGATCCGGGCAGGATTTCATCAGGAAGGAGGGCGTGCGGGCAGC
>NC_138383.1:20432729-20435229 GCF_054177405.1 Leptonychotes weddellii
GCGGGGGTGTCCTCGCAGGCCGCTGACCGCCCCCGCGGTTACTGCGGAAAGGCCTCGCGCTGGCGGCGGCAGAAAGGGGCCAGCGCCTGGGTGAGGACGTGTCACCTGAGCGGTGCAGGAGTCAGGTGGCGGCCCAAGCTGGAAGGCGGGCGTTCCCAAGACCAAAGCACAGAACAGACCGGGGCTCTCGACAAACGCTAAAGGGGAGGAAGAGAAAAAGCTTTCAACTAAGAGATGGGTCGAGAACAAAGAGGACAGCCAGGAGGGAATCAGCAGCTGGCTTGGGATGCGGCGAGATGTGAGGAGACAAGCAGGGGGCTCCCCGCCCACCCGCCTTTGGGAGCAAGAACTTTGAACGGGAAAGGCTGGGACGGGAGGGGCAGGCCTGGAGCCCAGGGCTAGTAACCGGGAGTCAGACGGCGTGAGGCTGTCTCCGGGTCCAGGTACCGGGACCCCCACCCCCACCCCCACCCCCCGCGAGCAGGGGCCAGGCCTGGCACATGCCCCTCCGGCAAAGGTCCCAGTGAATCCAGGGATCTTGTGGCTGGGGCCCTGGAGCCTCTGTGAGTCCAGACGAACTGCGACAGGAAAGAGGGGGAGGGGTCAGAAGACCCAAACGGGGAACCTCTTGCCTGGATTTTCAGCAAGGGAAGAGGTAGACTGCGCTGCGGGGCGTGAGCAGCACACCCCAGGGGAGTCACTGCGTGGGTGGAAGAGCACGTGGGGGCCGCCAACAGCAAGGGCGAGTTCCAGGCGGCCGGTCAGGCTGCCCGAGGCCTCCTCGTTGCCCCCGCTGGCGTCTGATAGAGCCTGCCCAGCAGGGGAGGGCTCCCGGGGGGGGGGCGGCGGTGGGCTGTAGAGCCGCCCTGCCCAGACCGCAGCTGCTGCGGGAGGGGGCCCGAGGAGCCTCAGCGCAGTTTCCAGCCCTCCCCTTCTCCTTCCTTCCTTCCTTCCTTTTTTTTTTTTAATCAAGACCAGTTCATTATCCCACTAGTAGCTATGCAAGGCGGGGAAGGGAGGGGCGGGGGGGGGGCAGTGAATATGACAGAGAGAAACCCGGTCCGTGTAGCCCCAACCCCAGTGGCGCTCAAAGTGAAGCGTGCAGCAGGGTCCCCTAGGGTGCCTGCCCAAAATGCAGGTTCCTGAGCCTGAGCCAGAGAGGGAGAGATCCTGGAGCAGGGCCCCGGAATCTGCATTTGTGACACCTCCTCCTCTCGAGGTGATGCAGATGGCTCTGGAACCGTACAAACACCCAGAACCAGTCTAGACACAGGGAGTCTGCTGGGGTGGGAGGAGGCGCGGCTGTTTCTAACTAGCCGAGCTGCGCAGTGGGCTGGAAGCTGGGAGAACACTTGTAGGGGCCACAGCAGGGCTTCCTGCCGTGGGCCAGAGGCTGGATGCAGTGAGTGCCTTTTCCTCCAGCTTGGAGGTGCGGTGGGGTTGGGGAGGGGGTTCTTCAGAGTAGTGCTCCCCCGGGAGGACCCGCTTGCCCCACATTGTCCCCGTAAGACCTTCTGGTTAGGATCAGCCTCCTGTAGAGGTCAGAAAAGGGTCTGGCTGGGCTGCTGGCCCCTTGAGACTAAGAGCCCACCTACTCCCAGCTGGGGCCACTCCCCTCGCCACCCCGCACCCCTGCGGCAGCTAACCTCTCGCTTCTCCCTCCCCTCCCCTGTCCTCCCCACTCCTATCTCCCTATCTCCCTGTCCACTTGTCCTGGGTGTGGCCTCCCTTGTGCTTCTCTGGTCTCTCTCCTCCACCTGCTCTCTTTCTTGTCAGTAACCCTGGTCCCCAAGCCTTTGGGTCCAACCCTGTACCCACCCCCTCTACTCTATTCTGCACCCCCACTGTGGCCCCCTCCTCCCCATCTCAGGGGCTCACTCTCTCCAGATGCCCCTCTGGCTTCTTCCTTTTGCAGTTAATTTTCTCTTGGATTTGTGGAGGTTTTTCATTTTTTAAAACTTCAGCTGGGGGCCAGCATAAAGGATCTCCCATCCTCTCTCTGACCCCTGACCCCTGTTTTTGTTCCAGGCCACTAAACCATCTAAAGAGATGAGCGGGTCAAATGAGACCTCGAGCCCAGTCTCAGAAAAGCCCTCGGCTTCCAGAACCTCTATCCCTGTATTGACTTCCTTTGGGGCGAGGAATTCTTCCATCTCCTTCTAGAAGCCCCTTCCCACCTCCATTTCAGCCTGTTCCCCCTCCTGACCCCTGCCATTTCTCTTCCTGCTCTTCTTCCCTTCATCTCTACCCCACCCCCACCCTAGTCTCTGGCTTGCCACAGGTGTGGCCCTCCTCAGCTCTCTACACCCATCCCCTGTTGGTGTTTTTGGTTTTTTAAATTGATTCACTTTTAATTATCTTTTTTTTTTTAAAGCAGAACAGTAAAACTAAAAACCAAAACACCACCTTCTCTTGATTTCCTGTTCCAAAATGGCCCACCTCCTGTCATCCTCCCTCCCTTTTCTCTTTACCCACGCTTCCTCCCACGTCCATCCTAAAG
>NC_138383.1:20440229-20501567 GCF_054177405.1 Leptonychotes weddellii
CAATGCCTGCCTGGACTCACTCAAGCTAACAATCCTCTGGCTGAGGGAGGGGAAACTGAGCCTCAGCGCCTTTGTGGGTATGAGGTGATGGAGCCAGAAGTCAAACCCAAGACTTAGCCCTTCCAATAGCCGTGCTTTCTTAATGCTTCATGATATTCCTCACTTCCACTAAGTGTCTCTTTAACCCTGACACCGTGGCCTGTGGAGATCATTAGCTCCATTTTAGTGACGGGGAAGGCTGACAGAGCAAAGCAGGGATCCGACCAGCTGGCCTCAGAGTCCGATCCTCATTGGGAAGAGAAAAGAGACTGCTTTCCTGACCGGAACCTGGGGGAGCCCTCATCTTCTCCATCAGTGTCTGCACATCTCTGAGCCCCCTTAGGCATTTTCTTCCTCTTGGGTCACGGAGTGGCTTCAGCATTCCTTGGGCTCACGGCCACCATGCCCATTAGCGGATGACAGGCTCCCTTGACACCCACTGACTCGGACTGATTGATGGATACTACTCATAATGACACCCGGCGGGAAGCTCCATCCCATACCCCTGGTCACCATCCCAGAAATTTAACTGAAAACCCCGAGATTCTCTGCTTTAGCTCAGACCACTCTCATGGTCCTTCTACCTGCCCATGCCAGAATGGCAAGGAAAAATCCCCATTCCTCTTAGTTCAACTCAAATACATTGGGAGTTTTCCCAAAGAAATGTTTCTCACGTGGGGCGCTTGTCTGGCTGTGAGTAGAGCATGTGACTCCTGATTTCGGGGTTGTAAGTTCAAGCCCCACATTGAGTGTAAAGATTATTTAAAAATAAAATCTTAAAAAAAAAGAGACATGTTTCTCATGAAAGAAATGTCTAGCCTTATGCCAGCACCGCTCTGTTTTGACTGGTAGTAAGTTTTAAAATCGGGAAAATTCTTCAAAACTGTTTGGCTGTTCTGGGTTCCTTACGTTTCCATAGGATTTTTTGATAAGCTTGTCAATTTTTGCCCAAAAGACAAAAAATCAGATTTTAATAGGAATTGTGGTGAATCTGTCGTTCAACTTAAAGAATATAGCCATCTTACCAATATTAAATCCTCTGAAACATGGGTTATCTTTCCATTTATATAGATCTTTAATCTCTTCCAGCAATGTTTTGTAGTTATCTCTCTACAAGCTTTGCACTTCTTTTATTGTTTATTCCTAGGTGTTTCATTATTTTTGATGCTATTATAAATAGGATTATTTTCTTTTTTTAATTGAGGTATAATTGACATCCACTATTTTAGTTTCAGGTGTGCAACACGAGTCCACATTTGTGTCCATGGTGAAATGGTCACCACAGTAGTTAACATCCGTCACCAAACGTAGTTACAGAATCGTTTTCATAGGATGATAACTTTTTTTTTTTAAGATTTTATTTATTTATTTATTTGACAGAGAGAGAGCGACAGCGAGAGAAGGAACACAAGCAGGGGGAGTGGCAGAGGGAGAAGCAGGCTTCCCGCTGAGCAGGGAGCCCGATGCGGGGCTCGATCCCAAGACCCTGGGATCATGACCTGAGCTGAAGGCAGACGCTTAAGAACTGAGCCACTCAGGCGCCCCAGGATGATAACTTTTTAAGATCTACTCTCTTAGCAACTTTCAAAGATGCAACACAATATTATTAACTATAGTCATCATGCCCTACCTGATCCCCATGACTTATTTATTTTGTAACTGGAATTTTGTACCTTTTGACCCCATTTACCCATTTTACCCATCCCTGATCCCCCACCTCTGGAAACCACCAATCTGAGCTCTGTACCTATGAGCTTATTTTTTGTTTGTCTATTTGGTTGAGTTTTTTTGTTGTTGAGATTCTACATATAAGTGCAATCATATGATATTTGTCCCTCTCAGTCTAACTTATTTCATTTAAAGCCCTCGAGATCCATCCATGTTGTTGCAAATGGCAAGATTTCATTCCTTTTCATTGCCATTCCATATTCCATTGTATATGTAATACCACATCTTCTTTGAAATTGGAATTGCTGCAGTGGGCATGGGGGTGCATGTATCTTTCTGAGTCAGTGTTTTCATTTCCTTGGGATAAATACCCAGAAGTAGAATTACTGGGTCATATGGTATTTCTATTTCTAATTTTTTGAGAAACCTCCATATTGTGTTCCATAGTGGCTGTGCCGATTTACATTCCCACCAAGATTTTCTTTTCTTAAAAAAAAAAAAAATTCTGGGGCACCTGGTTGGCTCAGTCAGACGCTTAAGTGTCCAACTCTTGATTTTGGCTCAGATCATGACCTCAGGGTCTTTGGATCGGGCTCAGTGGGGATTCTGCTTGTCTCTCTCTCCCTCTGCTCCTCCCCCTGCTCACACTCTTTCTCTCAATAGATAAATAAGTCTTTAAAAAAAATCTTCCAGGGGTGCCTTGGTGGCTCAGTCGGTTAAGCGTCTACCTTCGGCTCGGGTCATGATTACAGGGTCCTGGGGTCGAGCCCCAGATCAGGCTCTCTGCTCAGCAGGGAGCCTGCTTCTCCCTCTCCGTCTGCCTGCCTCTCTACCTACTTGTGATCTTTCTCTCTCTGTCAAATAAATCTTAAAAAATAAAAATCTTCCAAAATTATTCTGAATTTAGTATTTATCTCAATTTCTAATACATATTTATGAGTATCCTTAATTTAAATTTAAAAGAGAGTAAATTCACATCACATACAATTAACTTTTTTAAAATGTACAATTCAGTGGTGTACACACAATTTAGTGTGTCCACAATGTTGTCCAACTACCAGCTCTCTCTAGTTTCAAAACTTTTTTTATCACCCCGTAAAACACCCTATACCCATTAAGCAGTCTCTCCCAATCCCCACTGGACCCCATTCCCTAGTAACCTCTAATCTGTCCCTATGGGTTTTTTCACTCTAGATATATATCACACAAAAGAAATCATGGAATTTGTGACCTTTTGTGTCTGTCTTCTCTTAGTATAATTTTTTCAAGGTTTATCCAAGTTGTAACATGTACCAGTACTTTGTTCCTTTTATGGAACAAATAGTACAGCATTTCATAGTATGTATATACAATGATTTATTTATCTGTTTATCCATTTATGGACAATAGCCTTGTTTCCACCTTTTGGCCATTATGAATAATACTGCTATAGACATTCATGTCCCAGTTTCTGTGTGGACGTATGTTTTCATTTCTCTTGAGGATATACTTAGGCGTGGGATTGCCAGGTCCTATGGTAATTCTAGGTTTAATTCTTTGAGGAACCACTGAACTATTTTCTACAGCAACTGTGCTAGTTTACATTCTCACAGCGTCCCTATTTCTCCACGTCCTTACCAACACGTGTTGTGTTCTATTTTCTCGATTTAAGCCATCCTAGTGGGTGCGAAGTGGTATCTCACTGTGGTTATAATTTGCATTTCCTTAATGAGGCACAAAAATAGAAAAATAAAGAAAATTAATTTAAAAAATATAAAATTAATAAAACTAAAAGTTGGTTCTTGGAAAAGATAAAATTAGCAGAGATTTAGCTCTCTCTTTCTTTCTTGGCCAATCTAGCTAAATATTTGTCAATTTTGGTGACCTTTTCCAAGAACCAACTTGTAGTCTTATTTTCTCCATTTTCTCCTATTTTCTATTTTATTTATTTCCACGCTTATCTTTATTATGTCCTTCCTTTGGCTTGCTTTAGGTTTAGTTTGCTCTTCTCTTTCTAGTATCTTAAGGTGAAAGGTTAGGTCATTGACTTGAAATCTTTCTTCTTTGCTAATACAGATATTAACAGCTATAAATTTCCCTTGAAACATGGCTTTGGCTGCATCCCATACACTTACATATGTTGTGTTTTTGGTTTCATTCGTTTTTAGGTATTTCTAATTTCCCCTGTGATTTCTCCTTTGACCCACTGATTATTTAGGAGTGAACTTTTCTATTTCTACATATTTGTGAACTTCCCACTATTTCTGCTGCACTAATTTTTTTTAAGATTTATTTATTTATTATTGGGGGGGAGCGGGGAAGGGAGAGGGATAGAGAGAATCCCAAGCAGACTCCCCCACTGAGCATGGAGCCTGATGCAGGGCTCGATCTCGCAACTCTGAGATCATGACCTGAGCCGAAATCAGGAGTCAGATGCTTAACCGACTGAGCCACCAGGCACCCCTTCTGTTATTAATTTCTGATTTAATTCCACTGTGGTTGGAGAACAAACTTCATGTGATTTCAATCCTCAAATTTATTGAGGCTTGTTTTATGGCCAACATACGGTCTATCCTGGAGAATGTTCCATGTGCACTTGAGAAAGATGTGTATTCTGCTGTTGTTGGATGGAGTCTTCTTTTTTTTTTTAAATATCTTATTTATTTATTTGACACAGAGAGAGAGAGAGAGAGAGCACAAGCAGGGGGAGCAGCAGAGGGAGAGGGAGAAGCAGACTCCCCACTGAGCAGAGAGCCCGATGCGGGGCTCGATCCCAGGACCCTGGGATCATGACCTGAGCCAAAGGCAGACCCTTAACCGACTGAGCCACCCAGGTGCCCCTGGAGTCTTCTTTAGATATCTGTTAGGTCTAGTTGGTTTACAGTGTTACTGATCTTCTGCCTAGTGGTTCTACCTGTTATTGAAGGTGGGTATCGAAGTCTCCAACCATTATTTTGAATTGTCTACTTTCCCTTCAATTGTTAGTTTTTGCTCCAAATTTTGTTGTTAGAAGCATATATATTTACAATAATTTTATCTTCTTGATAGACCCTCTTATCATTATAAATGTCCTTCTTGTCTCAAGTAATAGTTTTTGTCTCCTCAATACCTGTTTTGTCTCAAACTTGCATAGCTACCCCAGCTCTCTGTTGGTAACTCTGTGTGGCATCTATTTCCACCCTTTTACTTTAAACATTTTTGTGCCTTTGAACCTAAAGTAAATTTCTTATAAACAGCATATAGTTCGATCATGTGTTTAAATCTATTCTTTGCTCCCTGCCTTTGATTGGGCTGTTTGGACCATTTACGTTCCATGTAACTACTGAGAAGGTAAGATTTATGTCTGCCATTTTGCTATTTTTTTTCATGTCTTATGCGTTTCTTTTTTTGTTTTCTATTTCTTGATTCCTGCCTTCTTTTGTTAAGATAGATATTTTCTAGTGTATTTTTTTTTTTAAAGATTTTATTTATTTACTTGAGAGAGTACAGAGGGAGAAGCAGACTCCCTGCTGAGCAGGGAGCCCGATGCGGGACTCAATCCAAGGACCCCGAGATCATGGCCTGAGCCGAAGGCAGCTGTTTAACACACTGAGCCACCCCGGCGCCCCTAGTGTATCTTTTTAATTCCCTGTTTCATTTACAGTGTTTTTCGGAATTATCTTCTTAGGGGTTGCCCTGGGCATTACAATTAGCAGCATCTTCACTTAACACAATATAGTTTTGATTTGGGGTGCCTGGCTGGTTCATTCAGAAGATGAAGAGTGTGTGACTCTTGATCTCAGGGTCATGGGTTCGAGCCGCACATTGGGTGTAGTGGTTACTAAAATAAATAAATAAATAAACAAACAAACTACAAAAATAAACAATATAGTTTGGATAAATACTAAGTTAATTTTAATAGTGCATAAAAACTCTGCTTCAGTCTAGCCCCATTCCCTCCCCACACCTTTGTACGATTACTGTCTTACAGATCTCATCCGTACAGGTTATAAGCCTGCCAACACAGTTTTGTGATTATCGTTTTATGCAGTTGCCTTTTATTTATTTTTTTAAATAATGGGCTTGAAATTTCATTTTATTTTAAAGTACGCTCCATGCCCAAAGTGAGGCTTGAACTTATGACCCCGAGATCAAGAGTCGGATGCTTTACCCACTAAGCCGGCCAGGAACCCCTAGGAAGCTGCCTTTTAAAGACAAAAAATGAGTTAAAGACAAAAGAAGAAAAGCATTACAAATAGAAGTGTTTATACTGTCTTTCATTATATCTATGTGGTTACCCTTGCTGACGCTCTTCATTTCGTTGTGTTTTCAAGTTACCATTGAGCGTACTTTCATTTCGGCTCGTAGGGCTCCCTAGAGTATTTCTCCTAGGGCAAGCCTGCTAATGACAAATTGTTTTTCCTTCCTGGAGATGTCTTCATTTCTCGTTGTTTCTGGAGAGCACAGGGGTTTGATTATTTCTCATCCAAAGCCTACTACAGCCTGGAGAAGGTGTCCCAATGGGCAGGTAACCTTAGGCTTATGTCCTTTCTCTGGGCTTACATTTATCCCGGCTCCACCAGCTTATTAGCTGTGTGACCTTGGACAGGTCATGTCATTTCTCTGTGCCTTAGTTTCCTCCTGTATAAAATGGAGATAACAATGATGCGGAGCTCAAAAGTGTTGCAGGACTGAGTTGGGCCTTGGGGCCGGTGTGAGCCCACACTAGCAGTGAGCTCATTTGCCAAACAAAAACAACCTGGGGGTAGGGGAGGGTAGAGAAAGGAAGGAGGATTCAGTGAGTGAGCTCTACCCAGCTCCAGGGCTCTCCCCTAGTTTCTCTTAGAGGAATGTCACCTGCTTTTCCTACAGGATGCTCATCAGAGGCAGCCTGGAAGCTCGCAGAGGCACCTCTAGAGCCATGACATTGAAGAAAGCCCATCCTGGGGCGCCTGGGTGGCTCAGTCGGTTGGGCGACTGCCTTCGGCTCAGGTCATGATCCTGGAGTCCCGGGATCGAGTCCCGCATCGGGCTCCCTGCTCGGCAGGGAGTCTGCTTCTCCCTCCGACCCTCCTCCCTCTCATGCTCTCTCTCATTCTCTCTCTCTCAAATAAACAAATAAAATCTTAAAAAAAAAAAGAAAAGAAAGCCCATCCATGTTGTAAACTTACACGTGTGGGATAAGAGAATGGACAAAACCCATTCTTGTTCTCTCGGGATACCGCATGGGCCTGGAGTGCCCTTGGTGACAGCCAGCCGGGATGGGCCTATCAGTGGCCTGGGCCTTGCCCAAGCCTCCTTCTGCTGGGCAGCACTTCTGGACCTTTCTGAAGGTCTAGGCAGGCCTGAGAAGGAAGGTGCCTGTGCACCTACCTGGACTCTAGAGGAATCCAGAAAGCACATGGCAACCTCTTGCAGCAATGAGGGTCGGCCACCCTTCCGGCTTGTATTCCATGCCCATGTCATTGCTCATGCGAGTCCCCAAGGATACCTACAAAGCTAGCAGGAGGCAGAGGTGTGTCTCCACTCGGCCAGCACCCGGTCCAGCCCCTCCCCCCTTTCCCATCGCAGCTCCACTCCTGCCCTTCCCTCCTTCCGAAACAAGCGACACAGCTGACTCGTGCCTTGAGGAAGGCCATTTATTTCCAAGATAGAGACTATACTTTTAAGACAGGACTTTTCAGAAGCAGGAAATCTTAGTTGTCGCCTAGAGAGGTGTGTCAAGGACACAGTGAAAGGAGACATGCGCACGTGGGGCCAGAGGCTTATCCAACACTGTTACAACACTTTTTTAAATGAGCAAAACATCTTTAAAAATCCTTATAAATTCTTTATAATATGTTACACATTTAGAGACAATATTTACAATAAAAGGATCAGGGAGGGAAGAGAGAGAAATCTACTTTACAGCAAATCTTTGCATAAAACAAGAGGACCGACAGACGTGGCAGTGGGGTTCACAACCCCACCCGGGCTTCCCTGGAATAAGTGAGGGCATGTGTGGGGAGGCCTGGTGGTCTGAGGTCTATTTACAAAGTGTGGGGAGAAGAGGGGGCTGGGTCCCGCCCATCCTGAAGGAACAGCCCAGCTCAGACCCCATAAATCAGTGTGTGTGTGTGTGTATGTGCCTGTGTGTGTGTGTGTGTGTGTGTGTGTGTGGTGTGAGAGAGAGGAGGGAGGGAGAGAGAAAGAGAGAGAGTGAGACACCAGGGTTGTTTCCTACGCCCCCTCCTAAAGGAAGAAGGTGGGGTCTGTGTGCCTGGGTTGTGGAAGAAGCAGGCATAGCTAGAAGGAAAAGACAGGCAAGGGAGGTCTGGGGAAGTGGTGGCGGGGGGAGGGGGACCCTGGACCCTCCCCGAAGTCTCTGGGGAACCGGCAGCTAGCTCCCCATGGTCAACACGCTTAGTGAGGATTGTTTAGGGGTTGGCAAAAAGTTGGTGAGGGGAGTAACCCTGGTAAGAGTCTCAGTCCTGCCTCTGTGGAGCGGCCCTAACTTCCTTCCCTGGCTCCGACAAGCAGCAGAGGCAGGATCCCTGGAGGCAGCAAGGGCAGGGCGCCCTGGTGTGCGTGGTGCAGCAGGAGTGGCAGCAGTTGCTACGGAAACACCTTCGGACAGTGACTCGTGCACTGGCCCACAGGCCCCTCTCCCCTGGGGACACCACCCAGCTCCATCTCTTCTCCCCTGGCATACAGTCACCCCCTTCCCCTCAGCGAGGAGCTGGGAGCTAACGGACAGGGGCGGAGGGAAGAAGCCAAGCGCCAGCATCACCCTGTGTCTTTCCTTTGGTCTGAGACTTGGGGGTTCCCTATCCACACCCCATGGCCAACAGGGGTCTCTAAGTGCAGACACAGAAGGACCCACTCTGCCACACAGCCCCCAGCAGCCTGTCCCCTCTCGTCTCCGCCCCCTACCCCTTACCTCCGGGGTCCCCTCCCTCCCACTGCTTGTCCAGCCGGGCCTTCTCGCCTGCCCACCTACTACCCACCCCCGCACACAAACGAGGGAGGCGCGGCCTGCAGCGCCGGACGCACCGCGGGGCGAGAGGAGGGGGGTGCGAGCCAGAGAAGACTGGGGCAGGGCGGCCGGTCACAGACACTGGTGGAGGCGGGAGGCGGCCGAGCGGCGCGGGGGCTGGCTCTGCAGGGGCCCCGGGTCGCCGGGCGGCAGCGAGGCCGCGGACGACGGGGCCCGCGCCTTGGTGGACTCCAGGCTGCTGAGGCCCGAGTCCTTGTTGTCGCTGTGCGCCCGAGGGCCCGCGGGCTCCGGGGGGCCGCCGCCGCCCAGCTCCTTCCACTCGTTGAAGTTGAGGTCGGTCAGCGGGCTCTGCACCACCACCGTGTGGCGCCGCCAGCTGCTCCGGCGCCGCCGCGTCTCGGGCGACAGCGGCCGCCGCAGCCGCACGGCCAGCATGTCGTCGGCGGTGCCGCGGAGGCGCAGCCGCAGCGCCTCGATGCGCGACGGCCGCGAGCCCAGCGCCGCCGCCGCCGCCGCCGCCGCCGCCGCGGCCGCCGGGGGGCGCAGCGACTCCTGGCTGCTGGACGAGGCCGAGCCCGGCGGCTCCGCGGCGCGGGGACCGCCCCTGCCGGCGCCCGCGCCCGCGCCCGCGCCCGCGCCCTCGGCGTCCGGGCGGCTGCGGGCCAGGCGGCGGCGCGCCAGGGTGTCGCAGGGCATGAGGCGGTGCGAGCTGAAGGACGGCCGGCGCGCCGGGCGCCCCCCGGGCCCCGCGCCGGCCTCCGTGTCCGTCTCCACGTGGCTCAGCTCGCTGCGCTCGTCGTCCGCCTCGTCGCCCGCGCCCGGCCGCCGGCCGCCCGCGCCCGAGCACACGCTGCGGTCCATGGTGGACAGGGTGGAGTAGCCCGAGACGATGGAGCGCGTGTCCGCGGCCGGCCGCTCGTCCGGCGCCGCCGGGGGGCTGAGGCGGCCGGCGGCCTCGGCGGCGGCGGCGGCGACGGCGGCGCCCGGCAGCGGCCCCTGCGGCTGGTCCCGCGCCCCCGGCGCCGGCGCCCCCGCCTCGGGCTTGTGCGCCTCCTGCTCCGAGTCGTCGTCGGTGCTGCTGCCCAGCCCCCGCGCCTCCCGCCGCTTCTTCCGCTTGCGGTTGACCGCCGAGATGAAGGAGATCGCCAGCATCTCCCGGGCGTACGGCTCCTTCTTGGGGGCCCACGAGCCCTGCGCGGGAGACAGGCCAGAATGCAGGAGGCGCCTCCGCACCGCGGCACCCAGCCGCAGGGGGTCCGGCCCCGCGCCCCCGCGCCCCCGCCGCTCCTCCCCGACGGCTGTGCCCGCGGCAGCGTCACCACCCACCCGGCCCCACCGGGGAGCCGGCCAACCCCGCAGCCCCCTCGGCAGCTGCTCTGGCCTCAATCCAGAGACTCTCGGCTCTTTCCTGGGAGCTGGGCGCCGGTCCCTCACCTCCGCCCACCTTCCACTCCATTCCCCATGCCCAGCGCTAGCGAAAGCCTTTTAGACCCGGCTCTGGTGGTAAGAGTCTCTCAACGGGGAATACACTTGACAGTTTGAACCCATTTCACCTAGACTGTCCCGGGTGATAACCACCAGATCCTGGCGGGGACCTCCCTCCGACGGCGGCTTCTACCCCTTCCATCTCCACTCACCCCCACCTGGGAAACCTGCCTTTCCTCCTACTCCGTATGTATGGGCCTCTCCAGGGCAATAGGCCCAAGTTCACTTCCCTTTCCCACTGCAGCCCACGGGCGGGTGTTTCAGCCAATCCACCAGCGTGCCACCCACAATCCGCATCCCCACATCCACGCAGCCGTCAGCTCTGCCGCCAGGAGTGGCCACACGATCCTGCACAATCCGATGGTCTGGATGGATGCTGCTCCCAAACACTGATTTCCAACCCCACACTGGGCACCTTCCTGCCCCGTTCTCACTGCTCAGCCCTGTGGGTGTTTTCTTGTCCTAGCCTTCCCGGATGCCCCAGCCGAGCCCACGCTGCCCATCACCGGCCAACACCAAACTACCCCTTGAACTCCAGAACTCTTCTTCCAACCGCAAGACCCTCTCAAGCAAGGTTTCTGCAGGCACCAGAAATTCACCTATCTGCAATTGCACTATGCCCCCACGCCCTGCCCCAAACCACCTGCATGCACGGTCCCCATCTTAAGGTGATTCTCTGCCTCCTCCCTCTCCCCTGCTTCTTCTCAATGCCCCTGAAGTGACTCACAAAGCCCGCCCATCCTCACCATCGTCTTTTCAGGCCCTCACACGGCCTTTTCTGGGCCTTTCTGCCCTCTCCTGATAGGACTCCCTGCCTCCACCTTTGCCTTACCCCAGTCCCTCCTCCCCTAGAGCAATCAGTCCTTCTAAGACTAGGTGGGAATCTGATCACCTCCAGACTCTGCAGGGCCCCTCCACCCCCACCAGGATGAAGCTCAGACACAGGGCCCTTCACAATCTGGTCCCAACTTTCCCAGCCTATGGCCCTCCCTACCCCAACCCCAACCCCAGCCCAGCCTACACTCCGGCCAGACTCACCTGCATTTTAACACTGGCAGCCCTTAGCCACCGCCCCCCAGCCCACCCTATGTGCTGGGTGTGCTCTAAATCCTCCTACTAGGCCCAGCTGAAACATGGCAGCCTCCGTGCGGCCGCCTCCCAGCCGTCGCCTCGCCCTTTGAAGACACAGCTGCACCTGCTCTTCTCCCATCAGGATAGGTCTATTTCCACGTCATCTGCATCACACTCTGAGCTCCTTGAGAGCAAGGTCTGTGGCTTATTTGTGTTTGCATCCATGACCCCTAGCTCCATGCCTGGCACGTGACAGGTGCTCAATAAATGTTAAGTGAAGGACACATGGGTGAATGCAGTCCCCTCAACACAGGAAGCCCTGCGGAAGCAGAGGCTGAAACTGCTCCCCCTGCTGGGCTGGAATGGCCTGCCCTGTGACCCCTCCTCCCAGGCCACCTGGTTCAGCCACAGCGTAATACTGAATGGAGACCCAGAGAAGCCTCGCCCCTGCAATCTACATACTCTCTCTCACATCAGCTAGTTCTGAGAAAGGTGACACACGTCAGGGAGTCAGGATTCAGAGGCACGTGGCTCCCGGGCCGTGGCTGGCAACACGGCTCCCAAAGGCAATCCCTGGAGTTGTGCAATATGGGGGCTCTGCTGTGATCTCCCCGAGGCACAGGGTGGCCAGTGCCACTATTCTCGTCTGGCCAATGCTCTTGGAGAGACTTGAGAGGCCACTAGGACCATCTGATCGAATTATCCTCTCCTCCTGCTAGTTACAGAAGCAGTGAGGTCATGATGGTCCCTTCCAGGAATGCAGAGGTCAGTACGTGCACAGAAAGGTCAAGGGGTCAGCCCAGGAGAGGCTATGGAAGCCAGGAGGCTAGCAGGAGCAATGGGTGGAAGTAACATGGAGCTAGGTGCAGGTCACTGTAATGAACTTGCTCCCTGTCACAGCAATCTTCTGATGGAGTGAGCTCCCTGCCCCACAGGTGTGCAGTCAGAGGTTCTATGGAGAGGTTGCAGGGACCCCTGTCCCAGACTAAAGCAGCCTTCTTTCTTTCTGCCCAGTACACTCTTCTTCTTTTTCTTTCTTTTTTTTTTTTTTTTGAGAGAGAGCGAGCGAGCATGCAGGTAGGGAGGGGAGGGGCGGGGCAGAGGGAGAGGGAGAAAGAGAATCCCAAGCGGGCTCCACGCCCAGCGCAGAGCCCACCACGCGGCTCTATCTGACGACCCCGAGATCATGACCTGAGCCGAAATCAAGAGTTGGATACTTCACCGACTGGGCCCCCCAGGCGCCCCGCACCCCCACTATATTCTTCTGATATATAATGAGCATCTACTTGGTGTCGGGCACACTGGGCTCACTGGGACCTGGCCAGTGCTTGGAGACCCAGACCGAAATGAGTCCAGTTCGATCACCAATGTTTAGTGATTTCACCCACTGCTACAGACAGAATTGTGTCCCCCTCCCGGAAGCCATCTGCTGAAGCAAGCCGGGACCCCCGTGTATTTGGAGATGGGGCCTTTGGCGGGTAATGCAGTCATGGCCTGATGGTGGCATTGGTGTTCTTACACAAAGAGACACCAGAGAGCTGGTGCTGTTGCTCTCTGTCTCTGCTCTATGAGGACAGAGCGAGAAGGCAGCCATCCACAAGACAGGAAGAGAGCTCTCAGCAGAAACTGACCATGCTGACACCTTGATCTTGGACATCTAGCCTCGAGAACTGTGAAGAAATAGATGTCTGTTGTGTAAGCCACCCAGTATGTGGCATTTAGTTACGGCAGCCCGAGCTGACTAAGACAACTCCCTTGGCCATCCAGCTCTAAGAGTTGGGCAGCCGTGCTCGCCTAATGGCTCTGTCTCAGAAGGCAGGCTCCGGAGCAGCCAGGACTAGCTGGCTGTGAGAGCTGGTTCAAAGAACCAGCTTTGGTTTCATTGATTTTCTTGATTGTTTTCAATTCATTGATTGATGCTCTTGTCTTTATTATTTCCTTCCTTCTGCTTGCTTTGGGCTCTCCAAAAAGCATAGTTATTGTAGCAGACGTATCTGTCCATTCCCATATCCCCATAAATGGGGATAAATATCAGGCCTCATTTACAGACGAGGAAGCTGAGGTTCACAAAGAGGTTAAGCAACTTGCCCGATGTCCCGAAGCTACTGAGTGGTGGAGCCAGGACTCAGTCCCAGGACTGTGTGTGCTTCTGACCACTGGGCACGCTGCCCCCCGGGCGCCTAACTCCCAAGCCAGATCCTTCCCTTCCCCCAGACGCCTCCCGAAGCCCTGCCAAGGTGAGTAGCTTCTCTGCTGACCTCATACACACATTCCTTCCCACCCGCCTTCCCAGTGACCAGCAACCTTCCTCAGGGCCACGGGCACTTCTCCCAATTCCCTTGACCAAAAAGCAAAGAGCAGGCGGGCCTGGACAGGGATAAAGCCTTCAGAATGGCTTTGGCACTCACCTTGGACTTGGCTGAACTGCAGGTGGTGGAATCTGTTGGGGAGAGCGAGAAAGAAAAATGAAAGTTAAATGGGGGCAGGAGGAGGCTGTCTCGTGAACACGATTCCCTCTCCTCAGAGGCTTCAGAAACCAGGGAGTTCAGACACCTGAGATCTCCCCAGGCCCTAGGAGTGTGAAGGGCTTCTGATGTCATTTCCTGTGGGACAGGGATGGAGCGGCTAATGATGTCAATCACCACTTCCTTTTGAGGCAGGAAGTGACATCAGGCTGCCAGTCCCTAGACCCTCGTTTGCCAGGGTCAAGGGCAAGCGGTGGGGGGTGGGGGGGGCTTTTCTTTGGGCCTAGTTCCTCTCCCCTCCCCTCCTGTCCCTGTTACTCTGAAGCACTGGAGAGAAAATGCCAAATATCAGATGCAGTCCACAGAAACCACAATGAAACACAGCAAATCACAGATGCTCTGAAGGAATGGAGACCACACAGTGCATAGACAGGTGGGGGCCCTACATCTACCTCCACCCCACCCCAACTCCAGGACAGGAGGAAGACGACGGACCCTGTGTAGGATGGAGTACAGGGGCAGACAGCAGGTGGGCGGGACACAGGAGGTAGAGTGGGCTGGTGATTTGGGCCTTGCTAAGCTCCAGCTCCAGACTCCAGCTCAATCTGCCCTGATGGGGCAAGGCCCCTGTTTATTACCAGAGTTATGAAGAAGAATAAAACTTTTACATCCGTGGGACTTGGGTCCCACTCCCTTAATATCATTGGGGTGGAGAAGGAACCAGAAACCAATCCTGGCGGGGTCTTCTCCAGGCTGATCTAAGGACCTCCCGGGGTCTGATGGGGCAGTGCGCGGGCACAGTTAATCCACACTCTGGCAAGCAAGTGAGTCCTCCTCCCCAGCCCTCCCCTGCACACGGTGAGAAGAGCAGATGGCCGACCACACAGTGAGACACACGGGGCAGGGGTGCGGCAGCAGGTGATTAGAAGAAACGGGGGGCTCCTCTCTGCCACCCCCTCCCACCTTGTCCTCTGGCCCCCTCCTCAGCCTGCCTCTGGGAACTAGGGGTGCTGTGGAATGCCTCCGTCAGAGACAGGAGCAGCAGTCAAAATACTAAGGGGAGCTCCTCCATGGGGCGGGCCAAGTTAGTGCCTTGAGCCAAGAAGGGACTGCTCTGGGCTACTCTGTTCGAGGCTCTATGCCCAGAAACAGGACTAAGGGGCTGAGTGACCAGGGGCTCTGGTTTCGGACGTGGGAAGAGCCAGCCCTCGGAGGCAACTGAGCTATAGAGGAGCTGCAGCTATAGAGGGGCTTCTGGGGGTGACGTCACCCGTGTCTAGACAGGCTGGGTCCTCCTTACAGCCAAGCCTCCTCCTGTCCGGATAACCCGAAGTGGCCGGGCTCGGCACAGAGAGAAGGCCAGAGTTTGGGGACTGTGGGGAGCAGCCTGTGGTGCCCAGACTTCCTGGCAAGGGGATAGGATCTGCCTCCAACAAACCTCCTTCCTCCTGAGAAGGGGCTTTCAGATGGGAGGGTTAGGGTGGGGGTAAGCTGTTAACAAGCGTGGGGAGCTGGTATGTCACGTCGAGGTGCTCACAGCCCGGGACCTTTCTGCCTGCCCCTCGGGCCTGCCCAGCCTTCTTATAATCACCCGCCACTGTTAGTGACCGAGGCCGCAATGCCACACTGTACCCTTTAAATCTCCAACAGGTCCGCTGGAGGAGGGGAAGGAGAGAAGAGAAGGGCAGGGTCCAGGGGCGGGAGGAGAGCACAGGGAAAAGAGAGAGGAGGGTGGAGGGGTGCAAGGAGAAAAGGAAGAAAAATTAAAAAGAGGAAATATGCCCAGAAGGACACAGCCCGTGAGAAACAAAAAGCTCAGGAAGGAAACCAGTGAAGGAGGGCGAACAAAGCCCCTACCCAGCCCCGGGGTCCGCTGAGCAGACAAGGAGGCGGGCGCACAGGCAAGCCGGACCTCCCTAGAGCGGAGAAGGCCCTGCCACAGCCCAGTCTTGGTGGTGGGGGGCAGGGAAGGGCCCCACTGGGGCAGAGCAGGGAAGCTGGGCATCTGGCCAGGCATCTGGGACCCTGGGGAATGCGGATCCCACCCCCACCCCCCACCCCTTCCCAAGCCCCTGCACTCACCTGAACCTGGGTCACCAGGGGGCACTGTCCTGCCAATGTTAGGCAGGAGGTACTCAATGTTGGGCACTGACTGAGGCTCCTTGTCATCCACAGGAGTCTGCAAACAGGAGGAGGGTCAGCCAGCATGCCCTCAGAGGGCCAGACTGTGGATCCCGCAAACTGGGGTAACCTGAAGGCAGGGCCCATGACTCCTCCATCAGACCAGGGCTCACCAGGGCAGCTGCTGTCTCTCTCATAAGTCAGGCACTCTTGAGGGCAGGTCCCACATGTCCCCCATTAGACTGTTTTGTGCCTCCTCCAACACCTTGATTGAACCCCCAAAGGCTGGAGCTCCTCCCTCAGCTGAAGGCAGGAGCTGTGTCTCCCCCATCAGACTGGACCTTCCTAAGACCTGTATCCTCCAGATAAGACTTGGACTCAGTTTCTCCCCCCTTAGACTGGGGGCTCATGAAGGCAAGGATTGTGTCTCCCATTAGATTAGAGGCTCCTGAGGAGAGGGTCTATGTTTCCTCCATCAGCCTGGGAAGCCCCAAAGACAGGGACCTTCCCCCTGCTTGAGTCTTGCTGCCTGCCCCCTCCCAGCCCCCAGCCTGGGAGGAGGGCCCACCTCAGCGCAGACCCAGCCCCGCCCTCCCTCTGCATCACTTACTCTCTCTCCCTTGTCCTCATCATCGCTGAAGAACCAGTCTGACTGCAGAGGAGACAAGAGGAAGTGAACTCAGTGTGGAAAGGGGCTGAGGGAAGACAGAGACACAGGCTCCTGACCTGCATAGTCCAGAAGACCCCACTCAGACGCCAGATGGAGCGGGGCAGGAGGGGGCACCAAGAGGTGAGGGTCCCCCCTCTATTCAACAATCCCCATCTGCACCTGGTTACTAGAAGTCCCCAAGGGAGGTTGATGAATCCCAGGACCCAACTCCACAGGCTATGAGAAACCCGTGGGGAGAGAAAGGACTGGCTCCCAGTGTGGGAGGGAAACGCAGCATGGACTGGGAGGGGGCTGAGGACTGGTGGAGGGCCAGCTCAGGGAGAGCTTCTAGGCCTGTCTGTCACTAGACTCTGTGCAGTGTGCATCACGGTGGCTCTCTCCCAACCGCAGGCCAGAAGCGGGAGGGTGGGGGTGGGGGGGCAGCAGCGCCATCTAGTGCGGGCTGGGGCGACTGCAGGGAGAAGGCCAGTCGTGGCTGCCAGAGCTGTGTACCCCTCCCCAGCCCTGCGCACCACACTGCCCTGGGGCGGCACCCCCTCCCCTGGCCAGGAAAGAGAAGTGCCTGGAGGGAAGTGTTAGGAGGTTCCCTGAGGGGCAGGCAGGCAAGGGTTTTCACATAAATGTCAAACGGGATAGAAAATAAAGTAAAAATCCCACTCTTAAATACATTTTGTGAAATTTGAGAATCTTGAAGATAAAACCCTAAAAGTTTTCTGAAAAACAAAAACAGATTGCTTGCAAATGAGCAAGTATCAGCTGTAACTAGAACTTTCGGCAGCAGCAGACACAAGAAGACAATATTTTCACTGTATTGCTGGACTACAAATGCAAGAATCTGGAACCTAGGATTTTATACCCTGCTAAACTCTCACTTTTGAGTGTGAACCTACAGCTATTCTAAGACATCAAAAAGCTTACTGCACAAAGACTCTCTTAATTGTGTACATGAGCTCATAAAGAAATGACTCCAGGGTGGAGCAACAGGCTCTGAGAAGTAAGGATGGATAGTAGCGTAGAAAAGTCCATTGTCGATCCAAGCAAGGATACTCACACACATATACAAACACACACAAAGTATCTCCATGACGTCGTGGATTTTGAACGCAGAGGGAGAAACCTCTCTGCGTATGAGTGAGAATACACAAGGTACTTGGCTTTTAGATGTGGTGGAAGGAAGACAACGGATATTGATGAGTTTAGAAATCGTCAGTGAAAATGAAACGTAAGTATGGGCTGTTATAATTGTATGATTAAACACAGTATGGACTTTATAAATTGTGTAATTTTCACATCAGGAAAATAAAAGTCAGTTCATCCAAAGCAAGGTAGGACAGACTGAAGAGAGATAAAATGAAAATGGGGTAAAGAGAAAATGACATTTAAGATAGCAGAGATAAGCCCTAATAGTACAGAAATTAGAATCAAGCAAATGAGCTAAGCTCACTGACTGAAAATTAAAACACACAGAGGGGTGCCTGGGTGGCTCGGTCGGTTAAGCGTCTGTCTTCGGCTCAGGTCATGATCTCAGGATCCTGGGATCGAGCCCCATGTGGGGCTCCCTGCTTAGCGGGGAGCCTGCTTCTCCCTCTCCCTCTGCTGTTCCCCCCTGTGCTCTCTCGCTCTGTCTCTCAAATAAATAAATAAAATCTTAAAAAAAATAAAAATTAAAAATAAAACACGCAGCATATTTGGGGCGCCTGGCCGGTTCAGTTGGTAGACTGTGCAACTCTTGATCTTGGGGTCATGAGTTCAAGCCCCACGTTGGGCATAGAGATTACTTAATAAAATAAAATACCGTTTGTTTAAAAATAAATAAAATAAGCAGGGAGAAAGTTGGTTTGGAAGGACACATATCAACCTATTAGAGTGGGTCATTATGGGGGGGCAGAGTGGGTAGGAATGAATGGGGGAACAAGGAGACTTGCAGGTTGATTATGACCGTGTCCCATGAACCTCAGTTATTATTCATCACAATCGGGCATATTATTAATCCAAATAAGTAGCACAGAAGAGAAACAAGAAAGAAAACAGAGAATAAGAAATAATGCAAGATCTAGGGGTGCCTGGGTGGCTCAGTCGGTTAAGCATTAACCTGCCTTCAGCTTGGATCCTGGGATTGAGCCCCGCATCGGGCTCCCTGCTCAGCAGGGAGTCTGCTTCTCTCTCTTTCTCTCTCCCTCTGCCCCTCCCAACTCCTGCGCGCATGCGTTCATGCACACGCGAGCTCTCTCTCTCCATCTCTCTCAAATAAAGAAATAAAATCTTAAAAAAATAATGCAATGGGGCGCCTGGGTGGCTCAGTCGTTGGGCATCTGCCTTCAGCTCAGGTCATGATCCCAGGGTCCTAGGATCGAGCCCCGCATCGGGCTCCCCGCTCTGCGGGAAGCCAGCTTCTCCCTCTCCTGCTCCCCCTGCTTGTGTTCCCTCTCTGGCTGTCTCTCTCTCTGTCAAATAAATAAAAATAAAATCTTTAAAAAATAATAATAATGCAAGATCTAAAGTCAGTCTTCTCAGGCTCAAGTTCACCTCAGGTAAATGACCTCTCTGAGTCTATTTACTTATCTGTAAAATGGACATAAGAGGAGTATCTACTTCTAGAATTGTGGTGAGAATTAACATGAAATCCTGTATGGCTATTATAAAAAAGACTAGAAATACCGAGTGTTGGAGAGGATGTGGGAGAAAAGGGAACCTTCACACACAGTTGGTGCAAATGTAAAATGGCTTAGCCACTATGGAAACCAGTATGGAGGCTCCTCAAAAGTTAAAAATAGAACAACCCTAGGATCCAGCAATTCCACTTCTGGGCATTTATCTGAAGGAAAAAAAAAAAAAAAAACACCAACAAGAAAAGATATCTGCACCCTGACGTTCATTGCAGCACATTATTTACAATAGCCAAGATATGGAAGCGACCTGAGTGTCTATCAGTGGAGTAATGGATAAAGAAGATGTGGTATGTATATGAAATGGAATACTCCTCAGCCATAAAAAGAAGGAAATCTTGCCATTTGCGACCACACGGGTGGACCTCGAGGGCACTATGCTAAATGAAATAAGTCAGACAGAGAAAGACAAATACCGTATACTCTCCACTTATATGTGGAATCTAAAACAAACAAACAGACAAACAAAATCCAAGCTCATAGGTAGAGAGAACAGGTTGGTGGTTGCCAGGAGTGGGGCGAGGACCAAGGGGATGAAGGGGGTCAAAAGGTACAAACTTCCAATTATAAAATAAGTAAGTCATGGGGATGTAGTATAGAGCATGATGACTATAGTTAATAACACTGTATTGTGTACTTGGAAGTTACTAAGAGAATAAATCTTTAAAATTCTCGGGCTCCTGGGTGGCTCAGTTGGTTAAGCCACTGCCTTCGGCTCAGGTCATGATCCTGGAGTCCCGGGATCGAGTCCCACATCGGGCTCCCTGCTCGGCGGGGAGTCTTCTTCTCCCTCTGACCCTCCCCTCTCTCATGCTCTCTCTCTCTCCCCTTCTCTCTCTCTCAAATAAATAAATAAAATCTTAAAAAAAAATTCTCTTCGGGGCGCCTGGGTGGCTCAGTCCATTAAACGTCTGACTCTTGATTTCTGCTCAGGTCATGATCCCAGGGTCCTGGGATTGAGCCCCACTGTCAGGGTCTGCACTCAGCGGGGAGTCTGCTTGAGATTCTCTCTCTCTTCCCCTCTGCCCCTCCCCCTGCTCTCTCTCACTTTCTTTCTCTAAAATAAATAAATAAATCTTAAAAAGAATTCTCATTCCAAGAAAAACAATTGTAATTATGCACAGTGATGGGTGGTAACTAGACTTATAGTGCTGATCATTTCACAACATATACAAATATCGAATCATTCTGTTGTATACCTGAAACTAATATAATGTTACATGTCCATTATAACTCCATTAAAAATAAATATTTTTTTTTGTGAGAGAGAGAGAGAGCACGCGTGTGAGCAGGAGAGGGATGGGGCAGAGGGAGAGAATGTCAAGCACACTCCACACCTAGTGTGGAGCCCAGCACGGGGCTCCATCTCACAACCGCGAGATCACGACCTAAGCCAGAATCAAGTCGGACGCTTAACCGCCTGAGCCACCCAGGTGCCCTCCTCCATTTAAATTTTTAAAAAATAACGCAATACGGTATGTAAAGCACTCAGTACAACGCACTGTTAGTGTGTAATAGATGTTAGCTGTAATTACGAAAAGGTGCGGTTCCCAGAGACGGGCTGAGGACAGGAGCCCTGAGGAGCCGGTCTTTAACTCGGTTTGAGGGTGCCTGAAAGTGCTGTGGGAGCCCAGAAGTGTGAAGGAAGCTTCGGGGAGCCCCGAGTTCTCGGGAGGAATGCACACTAGCTGGTGCACATCCAGTTCCCTCTGCCTGCCACGCTTTCTCCTGCCTCTGCCTGGCTAAATTCCTTGAGGCCTTTGACGACACTTCAGGGAGCCCCTGACTAGGGTCCCAACCCTACACCTCGGGCAGGGTCGGCTCCTTCCACGGGCTTCCCTGACCAGAGCCCAGAAAATGAAGTGAGGTCTTCACTGGGCAGCGCCCCTTCCGAGCAGGGCCTGGCTTCCGTTCACCTCCGGGGCCCAGCATGCGCCTCGGCCCCTGGCGTGGAGTGAGGTCAGTCGTCTGCCATCACTAATCCACACAGCACGTCCGAGCTGCTTGGTGGCATCCGAGGGCCTTCGCGGCTATCAGCTCACGGAAGCCTCGCAACTACTTCGTGAGGTAATAAGCATTGCTGTTCTCTCTGCTCTGCAGACGAGAGCGTCAGTCACTTGGCCAAGGCCACACAGCCAGCAAGGAGCAGAGGCCGCGGTGAACTCGGGCAGGCCGGCTCCAGAGCCAGAGCCCTGAGCCCCCTGCCCCAGTGCTTCTGAGCCTCGGTGAGTCTGCCCCCCGCGCCCGGCCGCAGGGCATTCGGCAAAGTCTGCAGACATTTGCGTGTGTCGCAACCGGAGGGATGCTCCTGGCTTCTAGCCAGAGATGCCAACCATCCTCCGATGCACAGGACAGCCCCCCACGAAGAATTATCTGGCCCCAAAGGTCACTAGTGCTGCGGTGGAGAACTCCCAGCGTGCCTCGAGTAGGAATCACAGAGTTTGCCAGGTGAATCAAGGAATGAATGCCTTGAGGCGGTCTTGGTTTGGGTTTCAGGTGGCTTAGTGAACGTGGCCATGAGCTGGCTGGTGACTTGCCACCGGGAGGCTGAACACCTGGGTCTGTGCATCTCCACTCCACCACGATCGTGCTGTGTGACCCGGGGCACGTCGCTGCCTCTCTCCACACCCGTTTCCGCCCTCTGTACCACGCAAGGATGGGTCTCGGGGCCTCACGGCCCCTTCCAGCTCTGCTGTCCGAGAGTTCCACAGCGGACAGGAGCCCCCAGTAGGGAGGCCAGGTGACGGCTGCGGCTGGAAATCCAGCAGGAGGTCATGTCACCCACGACTTTCAACCATCCACTGACTGGCCACAGGCTCCCAGCCAGAGTCAGAGCGCTCTCTGCCAAAGTCCTATCCTGCCTGGGCTCGTGACTACGCTGACTCTGGACTAGACGGACACCGGCAAACTTGGGTGGGTGGACTCCAGGGGACTGCAGAGGGGGTAGCTCATTCCCGTGACAACTGTCCAGGCTGATTATGTTCAAGTGCCAAGGACGCAGAGAATGGAGAGGCTCTAGCTCCATGGGTGCCCAGGAATGAATCCCTGAGTGTCAAAGCCCAGATGGGTAGAACCTCAAAAGCAACTCATTCATTCATTCATTCATTCATTCATTCATTCATTCAACAAACCCTGAGTGTTCACTATGTGCCAGGCACTAGGCTGGATGCTGGGAATACTCCTATGATGGAGACAGATATATTCCTCCTCCTGCCACCCTGCCCAAAGGAGGGGCCGCCACTGGCTGGGGACCCCCTCTTGAGGGCCTAGGGGAGGGCAAGTAGACACACTTTGGGCCCCCCTTCTCCCAGAGGCTGCTCTTCCTGACACCCTAGCTGACCACAGGCCTCAGGCTTCCGGGGGCTTCTCTAGGAGCCATGGAGCCAGCCTCCCCTTTCTTCCGCACTGGCCCCCTCCCAAAGCACACACTCATGGGGGCTCCAGGGGCTACCTGTTGGGTTGGGGAGATGAACTTTTCCAAGGGAGATAAGCTGCCCCCGACTGAGGCCCCATCGGGATCCCTGACACTGCCCCGCAACCTGGGCTTCCCTCACAGCTCTGGAGTGGTGGTCCCAGTGTTAGCACGAGAACAGGCTTCGATATTCCCTCCTGAGGCTCAGAGCCCTGACCACCCAGTAAAGGAAGGAAATAAGCAGGCAGGGCCATTCAGCATGACCAAAGTCTACCCCACCGCCTCACTTGGCCAGCCAAGTCAGCTCTAGGATGGACCCAGGAGTCCACCCTCCCAGCAGGGGCAGAGGAAAGCACAAACTTTGGTCAGAAAAGGCTGGCCTACAATCCTGGGGCTGTCACTTATTAGCTATGTGACTTCGAGCAAGTCCCTTTCCTCTCTGAGCACCAGTTTCTTCATCTATAAGATGGAAGTAGCATGACCTGGTTGCCCTTCCCTAAAGCATCTGTGACATTGCGGAGGCCAAGGACCCCGTTCCCCTAGCCAGCTGCCAATCTTATTTCTCCTGGCAGGACGGGGTCCGTTCCATCTACAGGCCATAGGGAGATTTGGAAATGGAAAATCTAGGATTTCAAAAAACATCCCTGAGTGCCCCAGAAGGGGGCGGTGCTGTCCCGGGTTTGGCTCCAGAGGACCAAGGCCTCCTGCGCCCTCTGTTGGCTGCTCTAGGTTCTCATCCCATCATGGACAGTCAGTAGAATCCTTAGAGACCCGGGGCTGGAGGTGCCTCCAGGCAGCCCTGAGAAGTGAGGAGACCAGCGCAAGACGTAGGGAGCACGAGTGCAGGATCCGTCTCAGCCCTTGCTCTGCCCTGCCCCCCTCCCCTCCCCTCCCCTGGGCATCACCATTTGCTCCCCGAAGCCTCAGTGGGGCCGGCAAGGCAGAGCTCTGCCCCCACCCCCTACACCTGTCTGCCCGTTTCTGCCAGGACACTTCTCCTGGGGGCCCCTTTCTGAAGGTGCCCCTGCATCCACCCCTTGGCTCTCCAACCCAGCAGCGTCTTCCCTGACGTTCCTCCGCCCTCTGACCCTCATACATATCTTGGAAGCTCAAGGGCTTCCTGATTCTCCCGCTGGGGACGAAACAGTCTAGAAAGACAGGGATTCTAGGATCCATTCCTGTTTGGTAAGGAAATGCAGCCCATCGCTTCTGAAGGGCATTCACCATCCCAGGAACATTTGCTTAAGCTGCCTCCTCCTTCCCTGAGCACATCCACCCAGGCGCGCAGGAGCGAGATGCCCAGGGGCACATGGCCACAGCCCAGCATGGCTGCTTACGTGCTGGATCAGCGTCTCCACGATCTTATAGCGGTCCGGCATGTGGGTCACCATGTCCGCCATGTTGTCCTCAGACGTCCTCACCAGCGTCGGCCCGAAGACCAGGGCCAGGTTCCTGGGCTCCATCTGGGCCAGGGAGGAGAGCAGGTCAGCGTTCACACCCCCTGAGCTCTGACCTCCAGTCCCCCAGGCCTCCCTCACTGTGGCCCCTCAGGCCCGAGGCCCAACCACATCCCGAGCTGTCCCTGGCTTATGGGATGGACACCTCCTTGCTGGGCCTGGAGATGCCTGGTAAGTACAGCACAGGCCAGATTTCAGCCTTCCTCATCCCCAAGCCTGGCAGCCTAGGGCAGTGCCCAACCTGCTCACCCATACTGTGCTAACAGTGAGAGATCCCAGAATAGGGACCTGCTGGAGGTTCTAAGGGTATTTTAAAACTGGGAGAATTCCTATAGCTCCATTCATTTTCCCTGCTGCAGAATCAGAAGATATAGAGGCTTGATTAGAAAAATGCAATGCGGGGCACCTGGCTGGCTCAGTCTGTAGAGTATGTGACTCTTGATCTTGGGGTTGTGAGCTCGAGCCCCATGTTGAGTGTAGAGATTACTTAAAATCGTTTTAAAAAGAAAAGAAAGATGTGGGTGCCTGGGTGGCTCAGTCATTAAGCATCTGCCTTCGGCTCAGGTCATGATCCTGGGGTCCTGGGATCGAGCCCCACATCGGGCTCCCTGCTCAGTACGGAGTCTGCTTCTCCCTCTCCCTCTCCCCCTGCTTGTGTTCCTGTTCTCACTATCTCTCTCTCTCTGTCAAATAAATAAATAAAATCTTAAAAAAGAAAAGAAAAGAAAAATGCAATGCAAGGGATTCGAGCTAGATCCAAGGATAGATTTCCATCCTCTGGGAGGCCCTCAGAAACTCAGGAGATGGCTCTCCAGGGGAGAAGCACAGAGGGGTGGGGTGGGGACAGAATGACCTCTGAGGAAGGTGTGCCTAGAGGGCCTTGGGATTATCTGACCTGGAGGAGCTTAGAGTATGCTGAAAGGACCCTATATGCTTCCTTCCCCCACACTCCACGCCAGCATCCCCCCACCTTGTTTTTCTCCGAGTGGTCAGCAATGGTCTTCAGATGGCCCACGAGGAATTTGAGCGTTTCATAGTAGTGTCCTGGGAGATCCCGGATCTGGGTAGCAGTGAGAAGGGGCATGGGGCTGTGATGGCTGCCCCACCTTCCCACCACGCCCCACAGGGGTTCCCATTGCCATATCTCGGGGGTCTGGAAGTCCACCCTCTAACCAGCCCTGTTGGATAGATGGAGAAACTGAGGCCCAGAGAGGAGAAGGGCCTCTTCAAGGTCACAGAAGGAATTGGTGGCATTGGACTCCAGGCCTCCCAGGGCAGTGGTGCTCTCCCAGCCTCGTCTGCCTTCTGCCTAAGGGTGTCTCTGTCTCCTTACCAGCTTCCGGAGCGTCTTCATCCGCTCCCTTGAGTCTTCGATGCGATTGGCCTCAATGAAGTCGTTGTATTTGTCTAGAACACAGTGAAGACTCTTTAGAGAGGCGGGAGGCAGTCCCTTTTCCCACTCTCGGGGTGGGCTGCTTCCAAGCTGAGGAGGCCCAGGCTGTTCCAGTTCGGGGGGGGTGGGGGGGAGATCTGTGGCCTTGTGTCCACATGATCAAATCCACTACAGCGACACTCAGGTGTGCACCTGACTTGGGGTAGCCCAGGTGTGTTTGTTTGGGAAGAAATAAGACCTGAGCTGCATGTTGATACTGGAAGAGGGGTTCTTGCCCCAGCATCTGGGACAAGAACATCACAAGGTCAGAAGAGAAGGTTACCTAGAAAGAGGGAGGGGCCTTTCAGCCTCCAGATGCCCACCCCACCTGGGTCAAGATGCCCCCAACTCCCTTCAGAAGAAGCCCAAGGGGAACTTTAAAAAAATGGAACATGGTAAGTTTATTCTAAAATTCATCTGATGAATAAATGCATATGGATAGCTGAGGATATTTTGTACAGGAAGAATGACGAGGGAGGATGTGCCTTGTCAGATACAGAAATGGACTAAAACCATAGCCCACCACAGTGGTGTGGGACTCACGGGGAGAGCTAACCAAGGATGAGGACACAGAAAGGAGGGGAAGAGGCCACATGGATGTTTACTATGTGACAAAAGCAGTATTTGAAATCAGCGGGGAAGAATGCAGGTGTCAATAAATGTCCCTGGGACAACTAGCTATCTTGTTGGAGGAACAAAAATCCATTTCCAGCTCACATAATATGCAAACAAATTTAATTGCATTACAGAGCCAAAAGTAAAAGTCATTAAAATATTGGGAAAAACAAGAAAATATCTTCACAATCATGAGGCCTTCCTCAATGTGAGATGCAGAATCCATTGAAGACCAACAGCTTTGACTACACTTAAAATAATTGTTTCCAGTTCCTTACCATGCAAAGTTCATAGGCAAATGGCAGAGCAGGAACAAACTACTGCCAAAACTAACAAAGGGTTAATACCTATACTATACAAGAGCTTGTGTCCTACAAATCAATACCAAAAAAGACAACCCAATAGGAAAATGGGCACACAGTCGAACAGGAAATGAGAGGAAACAGAAAAGGCCAATAAATTAATGAAAAGATAGTGAATTTCCCTAGTAACGAAAGAAACAAAAGTGGAAACAGTAATGAGATGACATTTCTCTTCCAATTAACAAAAATGTGAAGTATTGATGACATCCAGGGTTGATGGGGGTGCGCGGAAGCAAATTCCCTCCTAGGCTGTTGGCAAGAGTGTGAAGTAGGGCCTTCTTCTCAGAGGGCAACTTGACATTAGCTTCCAGAAATGGCGACCAGGACTTTGACCTAGAAATGCTACATCTAGGAATCTACCTCGAGGACACTGATCCAGGCATGCAGGAACACATTAGGGAAAGTCGTTGCAACCATTTTTTGTAAGAGCAAAAATCGAAAACAGCCTAAATACCCATCCATAGGGGTGTGATTAGCTGGGCTCTGGAGCCAGTTGCCAGGGCCGAAGGCTGTCTCCGACACTTGCAACCTGGGTGACCTTGGGCAAATCACTTCATCTTCGTTTCCTCGCCTGTACAGTGGAGACATAGGACCTCGTGGGGTTGTTGGAGGGAGCAGTGCCTGGCACATAGCCAGTGCTCAGAAAGTGCTAGGATAAACTCTGGGGACAGGGACCTCTGCGCTTTCTTTACTTGTATCTATACTATGTGACAAGCACGTGTTTCTCTTGCCTTAAAACAAAACCCCAAAGAGTAAAGCCAAGAAACCCAATTTAAAAAACGATCGGAGTGCAGCATACACAGGCGTCCCTCCTCCTCCCATTCCCACTGCCACCTGCTACTCACCATCGGTGAAAAGAGGCTCAGGCAGCTTTCGGAAGAAGGACTTGAGCAGGCTGCTGATCACATTGAGGTCTTGCCAGCGCTGGGGAGAAGGCAAGGACGTCAGGCCCCAGGCAGGTCCAGCGGGGCGCCCACGTCTCCATGCTAGTCCAGCCCCAGAGTCCAGCCCAGCCCAGCCCAGCCCAGGCCCTCCCTGGGGTACACTCACAGCTCCGCCCAGACCACGGATCTCTGGGCTAAGAAGACTCATCAGGGTGGTGGCGGCAGAACAGTCCCCAGCTGGGTCCTGGCCCCTTGACCAACTGGCCCAACCCCCTCCCTGCTCCAGCAAGCCCAGTGGGCTCCGACACTTGCCTACCCCCAGAAAGTACCAGCTACCTTCTTTAGCGCCAGCACTGTGGGACAGAAGTGAGCAAAACCTCCTTGGTGATTGGACCTCTTTGGGCCTTATAGCACCCCCTCCTGCCTCCCAGGGCTCCCCACTTAGCAGAGAGTCATCCTTGGACACCCCCCTCTCCTTATGCATGACACAGCAGTCGCTCACGCCTGGCACCCTCCTGTCTCAGGCCTTTTGCACTGGCCGATTCCCTCCACTACAACTTTCCTCCCCTGCCTTCACAGGCCTGGCTCCTCACCCTGCCCAAATGTCACCGCCTCCGGGAGGCCTTCCCTGACAGTCCCAGCTAACACAGCCCCCGCCGCCGCCGCCCTGTCACTTGTGCAGCAGCCCTGACTTCGTTTCCTTCATGGCACTTGCCACACTTGGTCACTGTTGTATGCATTTGTCTGCTCGTCCCTGCCTATCTGTCTGGCGGGCCTGCAGCTCCCTGAGGAGCAGGGATCCTGTCTGCCCCGTCCCCCACTGTGCTCCTACCACCTGGCGAGCTCAGTTAGCCCGGCACTTCAATGGTCTAAATCAGTAGTTCTCCCCAGGAGCAGAATCACCACGCCCCCCCCAGGGACATTTGGTGATATTCTAGAACCACGTTGGTTTCCACAACTGCGGGGGGTGCCACTGGCATCCAGCGGGTCGAGTCCGGGGATGCCTTTAAACTTTCTGTGATGCACAGGACAACTTCCCACGACCGAGAACTATTCTGCCCAAAGTGTCAGGATTGAGAAACCCTGGGGGCGCCTGGGTGGCTCAGTCGTTAAGCGTCTGCCTTCGGCTCAGGTCGTGATCTCAGGGTCCTGGGATCGAGTCCCATATCGGGCTCCCTGCTCGGCGGGAAGCCTGCTTCTCCCTCTCTCACTCCCCCTGCTTGTGTTCCCTCTCTCGCTGTGTCTCTCTCTGTCAAATAAATAAATAAAATCTTTAAAAAAAAAAAAAAAAAAAAGATTGAGAAACCCTGTTCTAAATAAATGGGTTGTTGAACGCAAGATCGAATGAAGCATGGCCGGGGCGTTGCCCCCTCTGACCACCAGGGGGCACCACCACCCTGCACAAAGTCAAGGGTAACAGCCTTGACAGGAACGGCTCCGAGTAACTCAGGCCCACAACACAAGGTAAGGCTCTCCACAAAGACATACAGCTCCACAACATACAGGCTCTGTACAGTGGGTCCACAGCTTAATGCCACACCATCCCACAAACAATACCCTCCCCTCAGGCTCAGGAGGAGTTACAGTCACCCTGCCCACAATACTTAACTGAGTGGCTCAGTTGGTTAAGCATCTGCCTTCGGCTCAGGTCATGATCCCAGGGTCCTGGGCATCAGGCTCCCTGATCAGCGGGGAGTCTGTTTCTCCCTCTGCCCCTTCCCCCTGCTCATGCTTTCTCACTCTCTCTCAAATAAATAAATAAATACAATCTTTTTTAAAAATTAAAAAAAAAAAATTAACTTCCAGCAGTCCCCACGACAAAGGACAGAACTGATGTCTGAGACAAAACTACACACCCGACACACTCGGCATGCCCACATTCTGGGCCCTGACTTGGGCCAGCTGCCCCCCCAGCTCCGGCCATGCTTCTTTCCTGGCTAAGGCCCAGCGAATGCGCTTCAGTGCATACCCACCCCTTCCCACTGTAGCTCCTGCCCACCTGCCCCATCACTTCCTGGCCCGAGGCGTGGGCTCTTCTCATCTCCCAGCTGCCAAACCCAAGGCTTCTGGACCACTCCCATGTGCACGTATCTGCCCCTCATCCCCAGCCTTACCTGCACCCTCTCCTCTGTCCCACGCGGAGCCTGGCCTTTCACTCCTGCTGCCCACCCTCTGCCCATCTAGCAGCTCCCTCCATCGTCCCACTCTGTGCCCCAGCATGACCACACTCATCCTCCAGTCAACTCTTGGGCAGTGCCAATTGTACCATCACCCCAAATCCAGCGGGGCCCCTACCTGATACATCCTCCCTCTCCGGCCCTACTCCCCAGTTTCTGCCAGAGACACATCATCAGCCCCCAGCTCAAATGTGGGCTCTTCCCTGCCCCCCCTTCCTCCCTCTCCTGTGGCCAACTCCTAGAGCTGCTCCCATCCTCCTTATTCCCCTGGGACCACCACGTCCTCCTGGCCCCTTGCACTTCCCACATATCAGCAATTCTCCCATAGATGCCCGCTCTGGGCCCCCCTCATTCATATCCATCAGGCATAAGCTAGAGCAGACCCCACTCTCATTTATGCCTCCCCAGCTGAAGAACAAGGGAAAGCTCCCTATTGTCCACTGGATCAAGGTCAAAGGCTTCAGTGGAGCCATCAAAAGCCCTCTGCCTGGGCCTCACCCTCCCCACCGCCAAGCCCAGGAAGGAGGCAGGAGGTGGGTCTGTTCTCTCCCGACACTCAGACCCTCCTCTGGGATTTTGGAAAATGCCATCATTCCCAGCCGGGACTGCCTTCTTGTCCACCTGCCCCCTCCCATTCATCCTTCAAAGATTCCAACACTCAAGTTTCCCACCTGCTCCAGCCCTCGACAGCTTCTCCTTCCTCATCACACAGTCTGGTCCCTGGTGAGAGATCAGCCTTTTCTCTTGGCTACTATCCCGCATGTCATGTCTCCCCATTTCCTCCCCAGGGGCAGGAAGACTGTCATGTATCACATAAAGCTTCACAATATGGGACTCATGGGACTTCATTGCCCAGATCTGCGGTTTTCCAAAATATCTTTCTCCGCAGAGCCCCTTTCGTCAAACATGAAAACCCAATATGAAAATATGACATTAAAAAAACAAACAAACAAACAGAACAAAGCAGATTAGTCTAGTTCAAGCAAGGATGGGGGCTCCTGACCTGTTCCCGGCCTCCCACAGCTCCTCTGGGGAACACAGTTTGAGAAACATTGGCCCTGCTGCAAATACTTCTGTTATTTTTTCTTTTTCACACTGAAATACGTTTTTGGCTTTTTTCCGGCTTCACTGAGCCATAACTGACATATAACCTGCTGCGAGCTCTTAAGTGTGGCTGTCAGATTCCTTCCCAGCCGGCTTTGTGCCACCCGACCAGCCCCTCCTGACTCCGGCTGCAACGACGCAAAGTGCTGGCTGCCCCACAAAGTGCCCCATGCCCCCCTCTAAGCCAGGGGTCCACAAACCACAGCCCGGAGCTCAAGTCCAGCCAGCGGCCTGGTTTCGTATGGCCCTGGAGCTAAGAAGGGTTTTTATGTGTTTAAAGGGCTGTGAAGGGGCGCCTGGGTGGCTCAGTTGGTTAAGCGACTGCCTTCGGCTCAGGTCATGATCCTGGAGTCCCGGGATCGAGTCCCGCATCGGGCTCCCTGCTCGGCAGGGAGTCTGCTTCTCCCTCTGCCCCTCCCCCCTCTCATGTGCATTCTCTCTCTCTCAAATAAATAAATAAAATCTTTAAAAAAAATAAAAATAAAAAATAAAAATAAAAAATATTTATTTATTGGGGCGCCTGGGTGGCTCAGTTGGTTAAGCCACTGCCTTCGGCTCAGGTCATGATCCTGGAGTCCCGGGATCGAGTCCCGCATCGGGCTCCCTGCTCAGCAGGGAGTCTGCTTCTCCCTCTGACCCTCCCCCCTCTCATGCTCTATCTCATTCTCTCTCTCAAATAAATAAACAAAATCTTTAAAAAATAAAAAATAAAGGGCTGTGAAGAAGAAGGAGGAGGAGGAGGAAGAGACCGCGTGGTGACCAAAGCCTAAAGCGTTCGCCACCTGGCCCTTTACAGAGAAGGTGAGCTGGCTGCTGGTGACCCTTCAGAGCCCGCGCCTTTGCCCCGGCCATTCCCTTAGCCTGGGATGTCCCTACCCGGCTTTCACGGGCACTTAGTGAACGCTGTTCGTCCTCAAGGCCCCCGAAACTATCACCTGCGAGCCTCGGCCTCAGGGCTGCCCGGCCATGAGCGTGTCTCTATCTGGCTTGCCGGGGCAGGTCTGCCTCGCCCATCTCGGGGCCCTGGCTCACTGCCAGGCACATCGCAGGGTCCGATGACCACAAGAGACACACACACAGCACCTTGCCCCCCCGCCCCTCCCCCGCCACACCCACCTCATCCTGCAGGTTGATGTCACCGGGCCCACGGTTGAGCTGCTCCTGCAGGCTGGACACCACTGCATTGTTGCCTGGCACTCGGTAAATGCCCGTGGATTCCAGCCCCCGTGCCTCCACAATGCGACAGCACGCGGCCACGATCAGGGGGACCCGCTGGGGACACAGGCAGGGCAGGCACGTTAGGAAGGCGAAGGGCAGGAACTCCCCCCAGTGGGCCAGAAGAGGCAGGAAGGCCAAGACCGGAGCCGCGCAAGCCCAGAGCTGCTGGGAGTCCCGTGCGGGACGGCCTCCAGTCTGGGGGCTAGACAGAACACCAGAGCCTCGCCCAGCTGCAGGCCAGCGATTCTGGGTTCTGCCTCAGCTCTGCTGTTCCCTCCCTGGGTGCTCCCCCACCCCTCCTACCACTGGGTCTGCAAGATGAGATGGAGCGCTGGTTCCAGAGTCCCTCAGCTCTGGCCCTCTGCGCCTTGGGCTCCCCCGTTCCCCGCGCGCTCCGGAGTATGGCGCGACTCACCTGGTTCTCTATGGCCGGCTGGCACTCCTCCAGCCGGACCCCAAAAGCCCTAGGGGCTGCCTTCTTGTTCTTCTTGATGATGTTGATGCCCCAGGGGGTTTTGGGAGGGGCAGCACTGTCATCTGGGGTGGGGGAAGGCAGACAAAGCCAGGTGAGCCCGGGGGGGCCTGGGGAGGGGCAGCAACCACACTTGGCCACACACACTCACCCATGTTTGGACATATGGGGACTCCATCAGAGAAGCTACTGGAATGCTGAGGGCTGATGGAAAATTATATCCTGAGGGAAGATCTAAGACATGAGGGTGTGTGGTCCTGAGGACGCATGCCACAGAGGAACGTAAGGACTTCTATGTGGTCTCAACGGCTAAAACAACAAGGTGGGAGCCCTAGATTCTGGTACGACCAAAGAAAGAACTTTCTAGTAGCCCGAAGTGTATAAAGATGGAAAAGGCTGCCTCCAGAGAGGATGAGCCTCCTGCTCCTGAAGAGATACGAGCAGAGACTTGGAGGCTACCCAGCTGGGATGTCATGGAGGGAAATGAGGTTCCAGGCCCTTCCAGCCCTGAGACGCTGAGAGCCCCCAGACCCTCACAGGCACCCACCCCCCGCAACACACACACACACACACACACGCCCTCGGCTCCCATGCAGACCCACAGGGCTGACCCCCACCGTCCCACATGCACACGCACACACACACATTACCCCCTTAGCAGCCACCTTCCTACCCTTGCTCCCTGCAGGCTGGTCCTGAGTCCTGAGGCCACGTGCAGTACTCTGTTTGAGGAACTCAGACTTGAGGCCCCCCAGGCCACGAGAGATTTTGGGGGAGGAATCAGCTTTGGGCCCAGAGCTATGGCTGTGTAGGAAAAGGGGGAGAGGAGAAGTCTTCATCTGGCGTGACCCAACATGCCACCTGCCCTAGCCTCCTACCACTCTGGACCTCCCTCTCCATCCCTGAAGCAATGGGTTCGATGCCCCTGCCACCCTGCCTGCCCCCAGCATAGGGTGACTCAGGGGCTGCCCTCAGGCCTAGAGGTGGGCCAGGAGGATGACCTCTGTCTGGAGTGCCCCTACCCCCTGGCCAGGACTGTTTAGGAGAGGCGGGCCTCACCTTACTTTGCGATAATCATTAAGCTTCTTGCTGATCAGAGCTTGGTTGGCACAGCCGGGGTCCTGGAGGAGAGGAAAGAAAAAATAGACCCTATCAGTGCCCACAGCCAGCCAACTCAGGTCTCATCCCTGGCCCCAGCCTCCGCTTTGCCTCCCCTCTCTCCTCCATCTGTCAGCTGGAGGGCTCACACCCTGGAGCGAGAAAGACCAGGGCTGGACTCCCGAGCGCCCCCTCACCAGCTGTGTGACCTAGAGTAACCCACTAGCCTCTCTGAGCCTCAGTCTCTTCCATAGTAGCAAAGGAGATAATACGGCAACCTCGGGGTTGGGGTGCAGAATTACACATGTAGCACTGATCGCATTCCTGGCAAGACACAGAGGACGTGCCCCATGACAGGCAGCTACTGCAATAATGAAGGTCACTTGGGACCCCCCTGACTATGCCCTGCTGGGGACAGCCCATCCAGGCCCCCCAGAGCAGGGGCCACAGATTCCAGGTACTTTCCTCCCCACAGTAAGGAAAGACAATGTTCTGAGGAGAGCAGAGCCTGGTTCAGCAAGAGGACGGGTCTCCCCTCAGTGAGAGGGTCTGTGGCCCAGGAGCTCTGTACTAGGGCCCCTCTCCCCATGGCCCGAGCAGGTGCACACGTGGACCAGGGCCCAGGCCCACCATCCTCGGGCAGAGACCAGCCCCTGAGCCCAGGACCCCCACGTGAAATCCGTGCAGGTGTGCCGACACATCACTGTGCAGGCACCTGGCCAAGGGGGAGAGGGGCGGCGGACACCCCAGCCCAGGCTCCTGGTGTGCAGGTGCAGCTGCCCAAGAGGGGGCGCCATCTAAAAATTACCCTGAAATCCCTGCCAAAGCCTCTGGCTCAACCCAGTGCAGCCTGCTGCCAAAGGCCAATCCTCTTGGCCTCCTCCCAAGGTCAATGTGTTCGTGCCCCGCTGACAGGCCAGCCCTGTCAGCAGTGCCAGCCACAGTTCTGGCCCCGGGCACCTCCTTCTGTAACACCCTCCAGAAGAAACCCCTGCTTCCTGAACCCCAATCTGAGGTTGGCCTGGAGCTGACCTCTCTGTGCCAGAGCCCCCCCAAGGCAGTAATAAGAATAGTTAATAATGATAATAATAATCATTAGTGTCATTCCTCCAGTTATTACTGTTACTGCCAGCCAGGGAACACGGAGGATGCCAGGGGCTCTGGGAGCCGCTGTCTGCGTGTTCTCTTCACACCAAAGCCCAGGTGGGTGGAGCTCAAGGCCCGCTCCGGTTAGCCCATTTTACGGACGAGGGGACTGAGGCTCAGAGAGGTTGACGAGGTCCACCGCGGGTGAGGGGCGGCCCTGGGGCCCCCCACCCGTTCCCCGTCACCCCAGACCCCGGGTGGGCGGCCGGGCCCTCACCTCGCCCTCGGCCCTGCTGTTCTCTCGGATCGCTCTGATCCAGCCCAGCATGTCATCCCGGTCCTCAGCCTGAAAGAGATATTCACAGAAGTCAGCGGTGGTCAGCCGGAACACGTGCCTCCTCTTGGTCTCGCTGTAGGAGATGTCCACCAGGCAGGAGCCGATGCAGACGGGCGCCGCCTCGTCCTCACCTGCGACGGCCGCCGCCGCCCCCGCCGCCGCCGGCCCGGGCTCCCGCCGCTCCTTGCTCAGCGAGAGCGAGCGCGCCCGCAGCGCGGCGTACACCCGCTTCCACTGGCGCAGGCCACCGCCCGCTTTCTGCAGGGAGACAGGGGGAGGGGGAGAGACGGGAGAGGGGAGGGCGTGAGAGGCCAGGCCTGCCCTCCCCGCCCCCACAGCCCGCGGGAGGGTGGGGGGCCTAGGAGAGCTGCGGGCGGCCACAGCGGTGGGGGCCCCGCCCCACCTCCTGCCCAGCCGCTCCGCCGCCTGGACGCCCCCACCCATCCTTTCCGTGTCCCCACCCCCCAGGGTCCCTAATCTTCCTTTCAATAGTAGCACCTTTCAATCCTGCCATCAAGGGCATCTGGCATCCGCAATGCCCCACAGAAGCCGCGGCCCCCCGCAGCATGGCCCACCTTACATAAAATCCTTGTAAAGCCACTCCTAGTCCACACACTGCCCCCTGCACAGCAAAACTGGTCAAGAATCGTCCACTGCACCTGCTCTCCCTGCTCTTTGGCCTCTCGCTCAAGGCTCTACCCAGTATCCTGGCCGCGCAGGCCCCCCATGTTGCCAAAGCCAGGGGCATCTTCTCCGTCCTTCCCGGCCCTTTCCTTAACCTCTCTGAGGCATGTGGCCCAGCCTGCCGCTCCTTCCTTCTCTAAACCCTCTCTTGGCACCCCAGGATCCCTGTTTTTCCTCCTAATTCCACTGGCTCCTTCTCGGTCTCCTCCGCTGGTTTCCTTCCCCACAACATCCTCTCACCGGTGGTTCTCAACGGGGGCGAATGGTGCCCAGGGGGACATTTGTCTGGAGACATTTTCAGTTGTCACACCTGGGGAAGTACTATGGCATCTAGAGGGGAGAGGCCAAGGATGTTGCTAAACATCCCCCGATGTCCAAGACAGCCCCCCACAACAAAGAATCATCTGGCCCCACATGTCACTAGAGTTGAGGTTAAGACCCTGCCGTAAAGGAGGGGGGGCTCCAGAACTTTGTCCTGGGCTCCCCTTTCCCTGCATGCCTCTCCCGTGATGTCATCCATGCCTGTGGCTTTAAATCCCATCTGTCTGCTGACGGTGTTTCCCAAATGTATCCCTGGTCTGGCATCCCCCCCTTCCCCCCCAGTCACAGTCCTGCACCTCCCACCCCCTGCTCAGTGTCCCCACTTGCATGTCCCGTAGGCACTCTGCACACTACCTGCTCTCCATGGGGCACTTGATTTTTGCCATCAGACTTATTCTCCACAGCAACCCCTGCTCAACTTCTCCAGCTCAGTAAATCCACCCAGACGCCCAGAAACCTGAGAGTTGCCCTTGACCCCTCCCTTTTCCTCACCCTTGACATCCAACCCATCAGAATGTCACAGCTGTTCCGCTTCCAAAATACCACGTGTCTCCATCTTTCCTGCTACCCAGCACCTTGTCCACCCCACCACCTCTTACCTGGACAACTACACAAACCTTCCCAGTCCCCACCCTTGCCTCCTGTAATCCACTCTCCACCCAGCAGCTTCGGCCACCATGTTTTTTAAGTAATTACACCCAACGTGGGGCTCGAACTCATGACCCTGAGACCAAGAGATGCACCCTCTACCGACTGAGCCAGACAGGCACCCCTGCAGCCCTCATTTTGTTTTTTTAAAGATTTTATTTATTTATTTGAGAGAGGGAGAGAGAGAGTGAGAGAACACGAGAGCGGGGAGGGTCAGAGGGAGAAGCAGACTCCCGGCTGAGCAGGGAGCCTGATGAGGGGCCCCATCCCAGGACCCCGAGATCATGACCTGAGCCGAAGGTAGACGCTTAACCAACTGAGCCACCCAGGCGTCCCTGCAGCCACCATTTTGAAATGTAAATGAGATCATGTCTCTCCCCTGCTTAGCACCCTCTCGTGGGTTCCTGCCACCACTGGCATCAAATCTAAGAACTTTTGTGGTGTGTCCCTCCCTCTCCAAACTCAACTTCTCCACCAACGTCTTTCTCACTGTGTCAAGACACAGGGGCCTTCTCTAGTGAACAAGCCAACCCTTTCCTTTCTTGGGGCCTTTGCTCTTGCTGTTCCTTCTGCCAGGAGCCCCTTCTCTCACTTCTCCATGTGGTCTCCTTCTTGCCCTTTAGGTCTGAGCTCAAATGTCACGAATATCACCTCCTCAGTGAGGCCTTCTCTGACCCTTTTTTTCTAAAGGCACCTCCCTGCTACCTCCAAACTTGAAGCCAATCACACCAGTTCATTTTCCCTGAGTGCTTACTGCAACCTCCAGTTGGGCTGGTTGTGGATCTCTCCTGGGGGCAGGGAGCTTGTCTCTCCGCTCACGTCCACATCCAAGAGCCTAGAGCATCCACGGGCGTGGGGTAAGTGCTCATCAATATTCACTGAATGAATGAATGAATCATCCCCGGAGCACGCTGAAGGCAGGGGCTCCATCTCCCCCATCAGACCGAGGGCTCCCTCCCTTGGGCTGGTGGCCTACCTACTACTCCTCACCCACCATGGGCCTCTGCCCTCTGAACAAACCAGGTGAGGAGTTTCCACGGCTGGCAGGTAACACAGCCACACGCGGCCATGAGCCCTGCCCACCACCACACACCTGCTGGACCAGACAGGATCGTCGGAGCAGGAGACAGCATGGCCCTCCAGGGGATTTTTTTATATCAGAGTGAAGTGGTGGCAAGGGGCCCCTTGGAGACCAAACCAGCTAGGTGACCTTGGACGAGTCAAGCCCCCTCCCTTGGCATCAGTGTTCCCTATTGGTAAAATGAAAAATGTACTAGCTGGTCACCAAGGTTACATTCAGCTCAAATACTAGGTCTGTGACCGCAGGGACCTGTCACACCCGCCCCTCCTCTGCCCGACAGCAAATGGCCTCTGAAAGAGGCTGGGGAGTGGGAGGGGGTCACCCAGGAGAGGCTAGACTTGCCGGAGCAGACGACATGTGGCTGGCAATCAGTTCCCTGGACAGACTAAGGGCTTGAAGCTGACTTGAGGACACCTCTCCTAACTCCCAGGCCACAGCACTGAGGGGACAAGTGAAATCGGGTCCTGGCTGAGCCTAGAGTGGAAGGTCCTGTCCTCCAGAACTGGTCAGTGAGCAGGAAGGGGCCATCTCCCCTCCCTGCCCGGGAGACACTGTGGTGGGGCTGCCGGGGGCCATCCAGAGCCGGGGACCAGGCTACCTGGCGGGCAGGAGTCAGCTGTCCTCCCCAGTTCCTCAGAGAGGCTCCAACTTTGGGCTGGAAGGGTTTGCCACCCCGGCTCCCCTTCCTCAGCTCACACAGCTGGCCCCTGCTGTCCCTCCTAGGCAAGCCCTCCTGCCATCTTGCTGGCTTTCCCCCTTGGTCTGCATTCCCCATGTCCTCTCAAGGTGCAGCCAGTCTCTCGCCTTCTCCTTCCATGCTCTCCCACGCACCCGTGCACACCTCGATGGACTCCTTCCCAAGTGCCATGCCCCCGGAGCCTCTCTCCCCAGGACACCTCCATGTCCCAGGGCCCTTGGACTCCACAAGTCGCCAAAGGAACCCTTGGCTTCCTCTCACCAAACCTGCCCCTCCAGTGCCTTGTGGCTCAGGGGAAGGCCCCATCACCCCCATAGCCATCATCTGCCTCCTCCATCCTCTCTCACCTCCCAGCCATCAGCAAGCCCAGGCCATCCCTCCCTTGATCTCTCCAAATTGTCCCTTCCCGTCGGCCCCATGCCAGGACCTCGGTCAGGGCCCCCACCCTTGCTCACCTGGACAACAGCAATGCCCTTATCTTCTCCTATCACAGACCCTTGCCTCCTAGGCTTACACACCTCCCACGCCCATCGGAACCCCTGCAAAGGCTTGCCGTGGGGGATGAGGCCCCGCGAGCCAGCGCCAGACTCCTCACCTCAGCTTCTCCCCTCAGCCTGGCTCGAAGCCACCCAGCACGCCGTCCGTACCCCCCAGACCATCCAGGAGGGCATCTCCGCTGTCAGAGCATTCACCTCTCTCCCTGCTTTGTGGATTCTCACACACCCTTCATGTCACAGCCTCCTGGACACCTTCCTGCACCCCGCCGAGATTGGGGTCACTCCACCCACGCCACTCCGCTCCTCCCCTGTGACAGTCACGCACTGGCAACTATTATGCACCATGTGCTTTCTTGGCTCGTCCTGAGCCCCAGCAGGCAGGACCGGCCTGGCTCCCTCTCCACGAAATACCCAGAACCTCGACCACGAACCGGGAGCACGGCAGGCACTCGGTCATTACCACGGACTGGATGAGGGCACGGCTGAATGACCGCCCCCGCCTGACCTACCCAGCTCACTTCACCTCACACCGGCCCAGGGTGCAAGATAACCCTGTCCCTATCTTACAGATCGGAAAAGTGTGGCACAGAGCGGGGGAGGCTGCCCAAAGCCTTATGCTGGCCATGAGTGGCCAGGCAGGAACTCCATGTCTGTCTGACTTTAAAGCTTATGTTCTCTCCCCAGGTACAAGACCTCTAGAAGGCAGGGCGGAAAATTCGAATCATAGCAGAAGAGCTCCCTGGCCAGGCCCCGCATACACTTTTGCTTGGGTTAACTCGTTTAATCCCCAGCAACAGGTGTATGTGCTAGGGGTTGTTGTTAGCTCTATTTACAGACGAGGAAACTGAGTCATAGACAGCTGAGTCACCCAAGCTCCCTCAGCAAGGCATGATGCAGTCACGGGCCAATCCCAGGTTTATGCTAACCACTCTGCTCAGCTCTGCCTGGGCGGCGTCTCCTTCCTCCTCAGCCTCAGCACAGCCTGGAAAGGCCTTCCTACTCCGTGGACCCAGGGGCCCCGCCCTCTCACGCTGGGATCCTGTTTGTCACCCACGGCCCAGCCATTTCCATCGCTCACCTGGATCGCTGTGGTGGCTCTTAACTGGTCTTCTTGCCTCAGGTCGGCCCCTCTCTAATTCATTCCCCAGGAAGCCGAATGAAAGAGGCCCCAGGGCTTTCAGTTGCCCTCGGGACAGAGACTGAAATCTCTCCTCGTCCTGCAAGACCCCGAAAAGGCTGACTTCTGCCTTCTTTTGGGGTCTCATCTCCCCTAAAAGAATCACCCTGGCCTTGCTCCCTTACTTTCCATGAGCCCCCGTGTCCATCTTTGGGGTGATTTGCCAACCAAGCATCACTGTGGGGTGGTTCCGTCTGAATTTCAGGCACACTGACCGGACCCATGGCACAGCAGAGCCCATCTCTCTGGTTAACCTCTTTTCCATGAGTTCTTTAGGTCCCCCAGGAAGTTCTTCCTGGCATCTAACCTCCACCCCTCATGCTACAGCCTCGGCTGGTTCTCTCTGGCTCCAGAGGCTGTGGGGTGGGTGCAGAAGCTGGAGAGTTCTGCCGGAGACGGCTTCCATCCACCTCCACCTCATTCCAGCAAGCACCTTACCTTCCCCTTCTTGGTGAGGACCTGCTTATAACACAACCAGCCTTCTCTCCTGATATCGCTGAAGGTTGCGTCCGAGAGGTCAGAGGTCGAGTGGCGCTTAGAGGGAGCCTCCGCATCTTCGGAAGTGCCCCAGCTATCCAAGGACTGCAGTGAGACAACAGAGGGCAACTTAGGGTGACTCCCACGGTGCCAGCATGCCAGGAGCCCCATGGGCCTCGCGCAGCCTCCCAGGCTGCTGTGCTGTGTGGCCTCACAGGCCCCGCCTGCCCTCTCTGGACCACGGCGCTGAGGTCATGGGACGCATGTGCTGAGGAAGCCAGAAAGGAGGAAAGGCCGTGACCTGCCGAGCACATGCCTCACCACGCTAGAAAAGCCAATCTGGAACCTCCCACCACTTTATAGACTTGAAGAAACTAAGGAAACAGAGGAAGTGATTGTGTTGACTTGGAGTTAAATAAACAGAGGAAGTAGAAACATCAACAGAGGCTGACCTAGTGGAGCAGGTAGTCCTGCCCACAAGGAGTTAAACGGAGGAAGTGATAGTGTCAACATGGTGACAGGTCAAGGGAGAGTTCAGTAAGCAGAGGAAGTGATAAGGAGCGAGCCAGGTGACAATGTCCTCAAGGTGTCAAATGAACCGAAGATACCGAGGGTTTGAGATCAGATGGCTTCTCCAGGGTGTCCATAATCACAAAGAGCGAAGGCCATCTCAGAACGGAGCCCAGGGCGTCCCCAGGTGCGGAGCCTGTCCGTCACTCTCAATCCCGGATCCCCCTCCTGTCCCGTGTCCCCTGTCCCCTAAAGACACCACGCACAGGGGCGCCTGGGTGGCTCAGTCGTTAAGCGTCTGCCTTCGGCTCAGGTCATGATCCCAGGGTCCTGGGATCGAGTCCCGCATCGGGCTCCCTGCTCAGCAGGAAGCCTGCTTCTCCCTCTCCCGCTCCCCCTGCTTGTGTTCCCTCTCTCGCTGTGTCTCTCTCTGTCAAATAAATAAATAAAATCTTTTTTATAGAAGATTTTATTTAGGGGCGCCTGGGTGGCTCAGTCGTTAAGCGTCTGCCTTCGGCTCAGGTCATGATCCCGGGGTCCTGGGATCAAGCCCTGCATGGGGCTCCCTGCTCAGTGGGAAGCCTGCTTCTCCCTCTCCCACTCCCCCTGCTTGTGTTCCCTCTCTCGCTGTGTCTCTCTCTGTCAAATAAATAAAATCTTTAAAAAAAAAAGACACCACGCACATGCTGCCCGGTGCTGGCCGGTGCGGGCAGTTTTGGGTACCCCCGGGAAGCAGGCTGGCCGAGGGAGACCCCTGTCTTTGCGGAGCTCACATGCTAGCTGGGACACAGGCAAGAGAGGAGACAGGTGCATAAACCCTCTCACAGGAGGGGGGCTGAGGAGAAAAAGCGAGGTGCCGAAGGGAGGCATGACATGTCAGGGATGAAGGCTGACATCTCAGAAAAGTTCGAGAAAACCTGAAGAAAGTAACCAAGGGAGTCATGTGGCTGTGGAGGGGGGTTCCGGATGGGGGACCGGCAAGGGCCACGGCCTGGGGTGGGAGGGTGCAGGTGTCTTGAAGCGATGACGGAGCCCACGTGGCCAGGGGGATCGGGCACGGAGGTGGGGGAGGGGAGACAGGAGCCAGAGGAGACCAGCCCCGCTCACTGGGCTCCGCAGTGGAGGCACCCGTCACCCCCCAGCCCCCCGACGCTCGCGCGTGCACGCACACACACTCACCACTCACCCCGTCAGTGAAGAAGCTTCGCAGCATCCGCAGGCTGGGTACTCGGTTTGGCAGGCGCCTGGGGAGTGAGAACGGAGCGTGAAGAATGTGGGAAGCACGGCGAGGACTTCCCCCCAAATCCCAAGGCTCAGGAGCCTTCCAGGGAGGGGGGCGCTCACCGCCCTGGTGTGTAGAGGACACCCAGTCGGGGTGGTTGTGCCCTGATGGCTGCACCCCGTCCTCACCTCAGAGCCCTGCCCTCTTCCCGGAAGGTGTTGAGCCCGTCGTCACAGGACTTGGAGCGCTCTGTGGTGATGGCCAGCAGGTAGGAGGAGCGGCGCCCAGCCTTGATGCTGCCTGCAAAACCGCCCGCATTGGGCCACAGGGTCAGCAGGGCGGCGGGGGTGGGGGGCTCCCCGGGCCAGGAGGTGGCTCTACCCATGGGGCCCCAGGGGTAGCAGAAGCCAGCAGGGAGAGGCCAGACAGACATCAGGCAGCAGGCCCAGCGGAGACCCCCGAGGACCAGGCAGCAAGGGAGAGGACGGGGCTGGGGTTCAGGGAGCACTCACTGCAGTCCTGGGAGTAATGGCGGCCGAGGGCAAAGGTGAAGGTTGGGGAGGATGGGCTGGTGCCCAGGACGGGGGCTGAATTCATGGCGCTGGAGACCACAGCAGAGGCAGGGACATGCTTGGCTTGGAGGTCAATGCTGGGGCTGGTGGGTTCATCTACAAGCAGAGTGGGTGGTGGATAAAGGTGGCCGAAAGCTAAACCTGCCTGCCCCCCACCCCCAGCCCCACCTCCAGGCCCAGACCACATCCCCAAGGCTCAAGTCCTCCAAGGCCCTGCTGGTAATATGCCCATGGCCAAGGGGCTCCCACCCCCCAGACTGTGAGCATGGAGGCTCAGCCCCTGCCTCCCCTTCACACCGAGGTGACCCAGGCATGAGATTGAGCCACCCTCCCTAGACTGGGCTCCTAGACTGGGAGTCTCTTAAAGATAAAGACTGTCTCCCTCCATCTCTTGGGGGCTCCTTGAGGGCAGTGCTATGTTTCTCCCTCAGACTGGCAATAGTTTGAAAATAAAGGCTTCACCTCTCCCCCGAGACCAGGAACTTAATAAGGCTGTGTCTGCCTACTCAGACCAAAGGCCGGCCAGGGGAGGCCAGGGCTGGGTCTCCTCTCCCTGGTCTGGCCTCTTCTCCCTCACTCCCATGACTGCACATAGGGTGAGCTCACCATGCTCAGCTCCAGGTACCACCTCTCGGCTCCTGGCTCCCAGTCTCATGATGTGGCATCTGGTCTTTCTCTCAAGCCCCTAGACCCAGCCCATCCTACACCCTCATGGATACAGTGAGAAACCCTAAACCTTGTCCTGCCCCACTCTCATTCCCAATATGGAGGTGAGACACAACCCTCTAGCTAGGCCAGAAACCTGGGAATCACCCAGCCTCTCCACTCTCTTGCCTCTCCCTTACCCAACATCTGTTCCCCGGGCAGCAAGCCTTCAGTGTCCCCTCTGCTCTCAGGATAAAGTCCAAATTCCCCAGAGACTGACGGCCCCTCTGGACCCGTTCTGGTGACCTGCAAGGGTACCCTGCCTCTCTCACTTCAGGGTCTTGGCATATTCTATTCTCTCCCTCAACATTCCCCCTGGCTAACTCCTTCTCATTCTTCAAGTCTTAGCCCTAATCTCCTTTCTCCAAGATTCTCTCCTTGGCTACCACACCCCAGTCTAGGCCATGTCATTCTTCTCTGTCTCCGAGAGCTCCCTGTACTCCCATCACACACACACACACACACACACACACACACACACACACACACACCCCATGGGGTTGTTCTTGTCCCATCATCTGTCCCCGCCGCTGGACCACACACTCCAGGAGAGCACAGAGCCTTGCACAGTGCCTGACACAAATATTTGTTGGATGAATGGATGGGTGGAGGGTGGATGGAAGGAACGAAGAGTGGAAGGAACAAAGGAAGGGTAGAAAAAAGAAAGGATGGAGGGATGGAAGGGAGAAATGAATGAACAAAGGGAAGAAGGAGAAAGAAAGGGAGAAGGAAAGAAGAAAAATGATGAATAGGTGGGCAAGTGGGTGGGTGGGTGGATGGGTAGATGAAAGGAAGGAGGGAGGGAGAGAAGGAAGGAAAGACAAAAGGAAGTAAAAACAGAGAGCTGAATAGAAAGGGAGAGAAGGAAGAATGGGAGGGAGGGAGGACAGATGGCTGGAGGAGAAATGAACAGAAGAAAGGATGACAGAAGGATGCAAGAGAGCACAGAAGGATGGAAGGATGGATGGATGGATGGACGGACGGACAGAGAGAAACAGACTGATCCCATCAGCACTCAACCCAGAGTTCCACCCATGGTGACAGGTGGGTGGGGTACAGCAGGGCACAGATGACCAAGTCTCCCAAGACAGCCACCTGTACCATCACTCACCAATGAAGGGGATGGAAGCCAGAGAGTCTTCAGTAGTGGCCAAAGGGGCCACCTTCCTGCCCAGGCGTTCTACTCGCCCACTGGTCTCTGGCTCTGGGGACTCTTCCCCAAACCCAAGGTTCATCTGTCTTGCAGGGGGCAGCTGGACCTTGCGGCCTGTGGGAGGCTTCTGCCTCAGGACCACCTCGTCGCGACGATCCTCAGTGGGAGGCTCCAGAGCCCGGGTGCTGGGTTCTGGGCGGACAACCCTGGGCGGTTCGGAGGCCTCCGGTGGGAACGATGCCGGGGACTGAGCCAGGTTGAAGGTGGGCAGCCCCCCAAAGGGTGTGTCCCGGAAGGAGAGTGCGTGCAGGAGGCCAGTCCGGCGCTGGAATGATGGACTGTAGCTCCGGTATCCAATGTACCCGATGTCGTCCAGGCCTTGGAGACCAGGTGGGGGTGGGGCCTGGGGCGCAGGGAGGTCCCTGGGGGAGCAGGCAGAGGTGCGGGCAGACGGACGCTGGGAAGCCCAGCCGCAGCGCTCAAAACGGGGTGACACCAGTGCTCCTGGCCCCAGTGCCTCGGCGGAGCGGGTGGTCCGGCTCAAGTAGTCGTCTGAGCGAGCTCGGTGCCAGCCTTCCTGACCCAACTGGCTCAAGGCACCCTGGGAGGTGGAACAGGGCCATGGGCGGTGGGCAGTCACATCCTCCAACCGGTCCTGGGAGGCACTGCGGGCCCGGGGGGGCATGGCAGGGCACCGTCTCTCCCCCGCCCTGCGGGGTACCTGGTTTGACAGCCAGTGTGACAAGGCCTGCTGGCACTCCAGTCTGCTGGGGGGCACCCGGCCGCCAGGCTCAGGGAAGGCACGGGGCGTCCGGGGCTCCGAGGGGAGGCGGGGGAAGGCACCAGGGCTGGAGCGGGGCTGGCTCATCCCCAAGGAAGAGTTGTCCGGATGGGTGCGGGCGGCAGAAGGGACGCGGGGCCCCGGGTCACTCCAGGCGGCAGGACTCCGGGGGTCACTGGGCAGTGCTGAGAGGGGCTCAGGCACCATAGTGGCCCAGGTGGAGACCCGGGCTGGCGGGGCATAAGTCTTGCGAGGGTAGCAGATTGGGGGTGGCTCTGGGATGCTCCGGGCCTCTCCAGAATACGGCTCGTTCCCCTTCAGGTAGGCATCCTGGGAGTAGGCCTGGCCGGGGACACAGAGGCAGGTGAGCAGGGCAGGACGAGTCCCACAAGGAAGATCTACAGCAGCCCTGGGAGATCAAGACCCCAGAGAAGGGGACTGAGGGAAAGGACCAAGCAGGGGGAGCCCTGAGTGGGTGGGAGAGGGAGGGCATGCTCCAAAGAGAGTCGGGGGGAAGGGAGGGAGAGAACAAAGAAATTAGAGGCCTTTGAGAGTCTCTCTCTCTCTCTCTCTCACACACACACACACACACTCTTTCTCTCTCTCTCACTGGAGAAATAGCCAGGATTTCTCTAAGACTTATGACAAGGACTGCCTTTAGCCACAAACATTCCAACATCTGTTTTCTCTGGTCCTCCCCCCACACTGGCCTCAGCCGCCTCCCTGCTTCCTTATATCCAACAGTGCCCACAGCCCCTCTGGCAGAGCTGGGAAACCCCACCGGAGACCAGTCAAGGTGGCCGGAGACAGAGGGAAGCCGATGAAGGGGTGTGTCCACGGTGGGGTGGGCTGGGGCTGGGAAAACCCAGCCGTGTCTCCATCCCCTGGACGGGGAGCTGGCGTGAGGAGAACTTGCCCACCTCTCGCTCCCTCTGGGCCAGGCTTGGGGGAGGGGCCAGACTGCCGGAGGGGCCTTGGGCCACCTTCTGCCACCCCAGGCCTGGAATCTGGCACTGGGAGCTGAGGCTGACGCTGCATTGCTGAGGAGTGACAGGGCCGGTGCCCAGGCCCAGCCAAAAAAGGAGGCAGCCCCCAGGGACAGCGGCCTTGTGGCCCTGGCCTAGCCTGGCCCTTGATGGGTGTCGGGGGGCCTATCGCAGGGCGAGGTATCAAAGGCTGGGAGGGTGAGACCCACAGACACACTCACGCACGGGCGCGCGCGAGCATGTGCGTGCCACACCACACGGAGATACCGGAAAATACACACCCAAAGACACACACACACAGAGCGAAACACAATGAGACACAGACACGCACAAATAACTGTACCTCGGGTCCCAGGCACACACATCAAGTGATGAGGACAAGTTAGACCACACCCCCCCACATACACACTCAGCCCCCTTCAGACCCACACACCCAGCCGGCGACACTCACATACCTCTCCCTCCTGCCATCCTGCCGGCTCCCCAGCCTCCCCGCCTCAGGGCGGCGGCAGCATCTCGGCCAGCCTCCGCCCTCGCCCGGCTCCGGGCTAACCCCCACCGACCACCGTGCTGGCCCAGCCTCCGAGCCCCCCCACCCCCAGTCTGCCCTCCCTGCGGCCGCCCTCGGCCCCCACCGGCGCTCTCGCGCGCGCTCGCGCGTTCTCTCTCTCTCTCTCTCTCTCAGGAGGAGGAGGAGGGAGGGGGAGATGGGTGTGGAGGGGCCTCGCCGCGTCGGCGGTGGCGTCAGCAGCTGCCGAGGCCCCATTGGCCTCCAGCCTTGGCTCCCAACCACAGGAATGCCTGGGCCCCACCCTCTGGCTGGCCCAGGATGGTGGGGGGCCGGCGCAGGGCCCCAGATGCTGACATCTGGGGCCGCCTGCCCACCCGGACCTCAACCTCGGACCTCAACCTCGGACCTCTCTGGGTAACAGAGCTCAAGGCTGCTGCTTTCCCCACCCCTGCCGTCGCCCTCCGGGAAGGCCGGAGGGATCCTGGGAAGCCCGAGATGCCGCCCTGTCACTCCCTCATTGCTGGCCTCGCCTCAGCCTGGGGGAAGTGTACCCACAGGGCCTTTGAGACTCGTGGGGAGCCCATCCACCTCTCTGAGCCTCCAGCCTTACGTCCCCCTCCCCAGGAAGGACGAGGGGACAATCCAGGTCAGAGGGTGGAGGTTCCCAGAGGGGCATGGTGCCAAGCATGGCACTGTGATTAGTGTGATTATGCGAGCACATCCGGGGCAGAAGCCAGCCCAGCGGCTCCCAGGGCCTCCTGGGTTTGGCCCTCAGCCTTCCCCCGGGGGGCAGTGACCTTGGGGGCAAGCAAGCTGGCATCTGGCTGAGACCCATGAGATCAGGAAACTGGACACTGGGCAGAGAGGACTGGCCTGAGCTCTGGGCCAGGACTGGGATCAGGGTGCACAGAGAATGTGCAAGTGTGTGTGTGCGTGTGTGCACAGAGTGTGGGGGGCAGGGTACCCTGCGTGCAGTCTGGGTGCCTGCTCTGTGCGTGGCAGCCCTGGGCCAGGTTCTGGGTGTTGCTGAAGTGCCCAAAGAGGGAGGGGCACCTGGCCCGTGCGTCCCGAGCCGGTCCCAGGCCCGCAGCATGCTGTGATGTCTGTGGGCGCACGTGCTGTGACCACAGCGAGCCTCTGTAACGTCAGTGAGTGTTCACGTGGTGGTGAGACGTCGGGGTACGTGTGCTGTGACAGTTGTGCTGTTTTGATGTTTGTGTACTGGGGGGCTTGAGGATGTGGGGGGATGTGCCTGTGTGCGTCGCTGCACGGGCCTGGGGAGGCGTATCTGGGATACGGCGTCGTGCGGTGTCTGGTGAGCTGGAGGACGGGTAGGTGCTGTGGGGCTCTGTTGTGTGGCTGTGTATCTAGCGTGTTCTGCTTGTGCATCGAGTGGTGCATGGGGTTCATGGAGTGGTGCATGGGTGTGAATGGGAGCCCTGGAAGGTGGGGTGGAGAGTGTGTGTGTGTGTGTGTGTGTATGGACACATCTACAAGAGACATGCTCACTCGGGGCCAAGCAGGGAGGGGGTGTGGAGAAAAGACTCCTGGGAGCCGACAAGAACGTGCCAGTCTGGCAGGGCCTGCTGGGCCACCCTCCTTCCAGATACCCTGGCAGGAATCCTGCCTGCCAAGGCCGCCTCCCCCTCCCCCAGCACAGAGAGCAGTCCTGATTGAAGCAACAACCAGCCTCAGCCCAGGGATGGGCCTGGCAGCCCCGATTGGGCAATGCCGGGCCGGTGCTGCCCCCGACACTCTTCTTTGCCTCCCAAAGTGTCCAATGCAGAAGGGAGGCCTGAGGGGAAGGGATGTATCATGCCCCCAGGCCCCGGTGGCCCTCCACCTCAGACAGCAGGGCAGGACTCACCAGCTGGAGGATGTCTTCGTCCTTGGGCATGATGGAGAGCTCCAGAGTATCATCGCTACAGAGACAGGGCAGGGGGTCAGTCCAGGCTGAGGCAACAGGGTCTGGGAGAACAGGGATCCTGGTCGCCAGGGCACCCCCCAGGGTCAAGGGGGTGGGGTGCAGGGACTCGGTGAGTGGGCTGGGAGCTATTACAGGAGAAGGGAGGCAGGGGGCGCTCACCTATTCTGGATCAGAGCTATGACCTGGGAGTAGGTCTTCCCAATGACGCTCTCCCCATTCACCTTCACCAGCCGGTCTCCTGGAGAAAAGGGGCAGGGTCGCAATGTGAGCAGGCCAAGGGGTGGCAGAGGCCCTTCCTGAGAACCCCTGTCCCGGGTATGGATAAGAGCACCAGAACAGGAGCTTCCCCCACACGCGGATCTGAGAATCCCATCCTAACCAGAGGGTAGGGAGAAGAGACCCAGGGAAGCACCAGGAGCTGGGTACCCGGGACAGCTCACCAGTGCGCAGGCCCGCTCTATGGGCGGGGCCGTCATCCTTCACATTCTTGACAAAGATGGTATCCATGGGCTCCAGGCGGTGGTGCCGGGGGGAGGGTCCTGGTGGGCATCAGCCAGGTTAGCTGGGGGTGGCTGCTGAAGATCACACCCATGCACAGCTACACACACAGGGGACACACGCTCAGAGAAGGATCACACTCACACGGACACAAATATGGACCTGCACGTTCATAGAGACGCAGATGCATGGGGGGGGGGGGGGGAGAGACAAGAGGACACACCCCTGGCAGAACAAAAACCCATGCGGAAGAAAACCTACACGGACACACAGGGTCACTCCTTAAATGCCTCTCGCGCCCCAGCACTGTGCCAGAAAGCAGACTAATACAGACAGACGGACAGACGTGGGCCTTGCCCTCCTGGAGCTCCCCGACCAGCGGGGCAGAACGTCCGCACCCACAGACCTGGGGAGAGCCACAGAAAGGCCCCGCAGCTCACAGACACTCAATGCCTGTACCTCCCTCCCCATCCCTTCCCCAGAGTCGGGGGGGCGCCTAAGCAGAGGTCTTCAGATCCCGAGATGGACACTCCCCCCTTGTGACATCACATTACACCCCAACAATTATCCTCTGCAGCTAACTGTCTCCATCAGAGGAATGGGCCTGTTCTAAGTCAGCTGGTTCTTGCCCTCACCCCCATGGGCCTCCTCGACGGGCTGCCCAGCAGAAGCCCCTGTGGCAGAGAAAGAAGGCTGCCCGTCTTGAATACCCTGGGTGGCAGAAAGGGGCCCCTTGGGCTAGCAAGGGTGACAGCCAGGGGAGTTAGGCCCACATCTGAAAAGATAAAGACCTCAGGGTTCCCCTTACACACAATAGAACCCCAGTGTCTCTATCCCTGAGGACAGCCATTGGTCAGGTGCACCCTATCGCCAGCCCCCAGGCTCTGCAGCCCTGTCTGTGCCTCAGTCTAGGCTGGGAGTAACTCCCAGGGGCCAGGGGCCAGGTCTTAGAGAGCCATCTGCTCCCCAGAGCACCCCCTGCTCCCAGTGTGGAATGGACAGGTCCAGAGGGAGAGAAATGTGAGAAAAGAAAAGAAGGATTGAGAGAGAGAGAGAGAGCAGATATCCAGAGTGGACACAGAGAAGAGCAAAGACTGGAACAACAGTGGGGGGTGGGTAGCAAAATCCAGGCTGACTTGGGGTAGAGGGGGAGAAACAGAAGCTGGAGGACAGTTCCCAGCTCAGCCCCAGCCCTGGCACCCATCCCCACCACTCCTTACCTCCTCCTCCTCGGCCTCCATTCTCTTCCTCCTGCAGGGGACAGAGAGGTGGGTGTGGACCCTCCATCCAGCCCTCAGCAGCTCCACCTGGGCGGGCCCCTCAAGCTGCCCCACCCGGCAGCCTCCCTCTTATCTTCCTGCAACTAGCCCAATGCCCAGAGGGGGCCGGGGGGGGGGGTGTCAGTGGGGACATCAAGTCCCAGGCAATATTCCCCAGTAATATGAACCCTCTCTCGTGACTGCTGATCCCATAGCCTTGTATCTCAGCCATCTGAAAGCCTCCAATCCAATGGGGGACCCATGACCCCTTTCGTTGGGGAGCTCAAAGCCCGATGGAGGCCGTTCCAAACGCGCTAACCCACAGAGAGGATCCAGGCAGACACTGATAAGCAGGCAGGACAAGTGCAAACAGTGGCTATCAGCTCTTAGAGAATGGCAGGGAAGGCCTGATTAGCACCCCTCTGGGGGAGGGGATTTTAAGGCAAGTTTGAGGAGGGAGGGGAAAGGGTGCTCTGGGGCAGGGGAGGGGTGTATGAAGGCGGGCACTGGGTGGCAGAAAGAAGCAAGCATTTGTGGGACTGGATCAGCTGAGCTGAAGGAGAAAGAAAGCAACACCAGCAAGTGCCAGAAGTCAAACTAAAGCGTGTGGGGTAGAAAGGAGAGAAAGAGGGAGCCAGCGAAGGTTCCTGGGTGGGAGAGAGTGGATGTGAAATACCAGTTAGGAAGAGGATTCTAACATCTAGCAAGGCTAAGAAATGGAGTCCAGGAGACCCACTAGGGAGGCCTCTGGGATCATCCTCGTAGTGAGGGGGAGAGTACCGGATTTGGGGAGGAAACAGAAATGAGGGAAAGGAGGTCAGGGAGACAGGACAGGGCAGCAGGACGTGGCACATTAGAGCTGGACGCGATGCTGGGTGTCATCTGATCTACCATGCTCCACAGACCATCCATCCCACAGCAGATGACAGGGCGTGACTTGTCCAAGGCCACTCAGAAGCAGTGGCAGAAGCAGGGCTGAAACCCAGGACTCTCTGGCACCCAAGGACACGAAGCCGCTGGGCACTGCTGGAGAGCAGTCCTTCTGCCCCTGCCCCTCCCCGAGTGGAGTGTGCGTGCCAGCTGATGTGACCTGACAGCAGAGTGAGCTGGTGGCAGAGACAGACGGATGCATTTAGACAGCTGAGCTCCCGGAGGGCTCCCACCCCTGGGCAGGTTCTGGAAATGGGATGGAGCCTGTCCCTGGCCTGCCCTGCCTGGGGTCTTCCAGCGCCCCACATGCACGAGGTCTCTCTGAGCCAGGCCTACCACCCAGCCTCGACCACTCAGGCTGCTTCCGTACCGGTCACCCCTCAGCAGGGTCCTCTGAGAGAAGGTGGCAGGGGCCAGGTGGGAGGGACATTCTGGGGAAAAAGGACAGGAAGGACTGGAGGTTCCAGGGACCTAGGAGGCTGGGGTCCTTGGGCGTCAAGGGGGGACTGAGCCGTTCTCACATACCATCACCCTCCATTTACACTCTTAAGCACAGTTGCAGACAATGGGGATCGTTTATGCAGGTGCTCCCCGACTCACACATGGATGAGGGACGAGATGCATACTTACAGATAGCCGTATGCACATGTCCAGATAGACAAACACACATGCACATGACCAGTATACTGCGCACCCAACTACACACAGAGAGCCATGCAAGTCCACAGACACAGACAGTGAAACCCAAGGCCTTGGTTCTCTGGCAGATGGGACTGAGCTTCCCAAGGGAGAGCCCCCAACAGCTGGTCCCAGCCCTGAGGGAAGGGGAGAATGGGGTTCATTGACTCCAAAATAAATCTGTTTCCGCCCCTGCTGGGAGAGAGCTGGGGGAGGGAGCGGGGCCCTCCTGGGGAGCCCTGGTTCCTGCCTAGGGCCCCCTCATGTCTTCCTGCCAGCCTGCTTCACCCTCCTTCACGGGCAGGGAGGCCCTCCCCGCTCAGCCCACGCTGTATGCTGGGCGCAGCAATCCTGGTTCCAGGACTCAGAGAACCTGACATTTATATTAGGGCCAGAAGGGCTCTTGGGGGTCAAGTAGATAAATGCCTTCACATTACAGCAGGAGAAATGGAGCCCAGAGAGGAGTGACTCCACCTCAAGATCCACAGTGAGGTAGGAGCTGCAGCGGGATTAGAACCCACGGCACCCTCCTCCCAGCCTGGTGCTCTCCAGAGCACAGAGCCTAGGCCAGGGCGGGCTGGGGCACTCCAGGAGTCCCAGAGGTGGGTTAAAACAAACTCCCCAAGAGCTCAGGCCAGGGAGAGGACAACAAACCCAGCTAAGAAGTGGCCAAAGAGGACAAAGAGTCCCCAGAACTCCATGTCTCAGGGAAGGTTGTTCACTTTCCAGAGGCCAAGAGTCTGGGGGTGGGCATGAGCATCCTGGCTCCCCCCACGAGTTCCTTGCCCAGAACCATCCACCCTGCCCCTTCTCCTGGTAAGACCAAACCCAGAGCAGTTAAGGAGCTTGTCCACACTCACACAATGCAAATGACCCAGCCAGGGCTGTCCCTGCCCCTCAGTGACCCTCGCCCAGGCCATAGAGAAGGGCTGTGGAGGGGGCGGGGCAAAGGGATCTCCCCTCCCCGCCCCTCATTAAAGCTTCCGCAGGCAGGCCAGGGCAGCGGGGGCGGGGCCAAGCGGGTGTACCTTCAGGCTGCAGTGCACGGCGGACTCGGGCGGGTACACGATGAAGTGGCGCAGGGTGAAGCCAAAGCCGTCCTGGAGACTTTTGTGCAGCAGCAGGGTCCGCGGCCCCTGCCAGGGGAGGGGGCGCCCAGGGGAGCACCCATCTCTCGGGCCCAGGGGCAGCTGTGGGAGCACAGCGAGACAGGGTTGAGTGGCCGCGTGGCCCACGCTCCCAAGTCAGCACACTGCCTCCCGCGGCCGGGAGGAGGGACTGGGGCAGCGGGTGCGGGGCGTGTGCCCGGGGGGGAGGGGGGGGTTTCCAGGCCCCTCCCCTGCTCCTGACCTCCTCCTCGCCCCCTTCCTTCCTCTGCCACCCTCACCAGCCCAAAGCTGCTGCTTTCTTTCTTTCCCCTCCATCCCCTCATGAGGGCTTTGCCTCCAGGGAACCGGGTCCCTCCAGCCAGCCAGGTATTCATTCAGGTCAGCTGGGCGAACGTTCACTGAGCACCTACTATGCTCCGGACACTGGACACACAGCTTCTTGCCCGGGGGGTGCCTGCAGCCATCTGCGCTCACTGCCGCTGCTGCACCATCTCACATGCACACACACACGCACACACACCCTTATGCAGACACAGACACATCCACATGCACTCCTGCAGACGGAACACACCACACACCCAGAGAAGCACACTCTTGTGCCAAGGTGCACACGGATGGACCCACAGAGGAGTATACGCATGCACACCTAGGTTAGACAAACACGTGCACACACGGTCGCACATGATCAGGGCCTCACACACGTACGTACATACAGACCCAGGCACACGGCACATGCCGCAGACATACAGACACACACGTGCGCATCCTTCAGGAGCAGCAACAGCAACAGGTGGGGGGCTGGAGCCACGAGGGAGCGGCCTGGACACCAGACAACTGAAGGGACTTCCTGAGGCTCCGGAGCCCAGCCAGTGGCCTGGCTGTTCCCTGGATCTAAGAGGGGAACCGGGTGGGGGTGGGAGAGACACTCCGCTGCCCTCTGGCCGGCCCGATGGAATACTTGGGATTCCCCAAGATGACATGGCAGAGGATATCTGAAGACCAGGGTTGGGGGGCACCCAGGTCCGCTTCTGGGGCAAGCAAGAGAAGAGCACGGACACCGCCTGAGAGACAGCTCTGGCTTCAGGTTCCCTGCTCAGACACAGAGAGGGATAGTGGGTGACAGAAGGGTGTCAGACAGATGCGTGCCCAGGGCGGCGGACGGCAGATTGGAGAAGATGGTGAAAAGCCAGGATGCCTTCCTCAGCATTCTTTAACCTCCAACCGCAGGCATCCTAACCTATCTGAGGGCCCTCATCCAAACCTCAGAGGGCAAGAAGCCCCTTCACCCCCACCCTCGACAGTCCTCAACCCCCCACTCCTCCTTGGCACCAGGCAGGAGTCCTCAGGGGAACAAAGGCAACTGGGTGTAGAGGGAAGAAGCCCACCAGCTCTGGGGTGAGGACTCCCCCTGCCCCACTAAGTCCCCTTCTCCCCCATCTAACAGCTGGAAAAAGTTCACACTTGCGACTCGGATGAACTGATACTAAGACGCTCCTTCATGAATCCATCCCCCAGCCTGTTCACACTTCTGGTGGAAGGCAGCCCTGGGCCCAGCCCTTTTGCTAGGGATTTCTTTTTTCTTTTCTTCTCCCTTTTTTTTTTTTTAAAGATGTTATTTGTTTGAGAGAGAGAGCACGAGCAGGGGGTAGGGGGAGAGGGAGAGGGAGAAGCAGGCTCCCAGCTGAGCAGGGAGCCCAATGTGGGGCTTGATCCCAGGACCCTGGGATCATGACCTGAGCCGAAGGCAGATGCTTAACAACTGAGCCACCCAGGCGCCCTTGCTAGGGATTTCTGTGTGGGGTGGGAAATGGGACTGTAGTCAGACAGACTTGGGAGAGGGGGTGGAACCTCAAAGTCTCAGAAGATGAAAGAAAAACATGACAGCGGCAGTAAGCTTGCTTCATGCAGTCCCAGAGAACACAGCCAGGTGTAAGGTACAGGGGGCCCGAGCGAGGCTCCAGGCCAGGGAGACCATTCTAATCATATCCATCTGGAAAGCCTCCAGATGAGGTTGTGAGTGCTCACTCCGCTGAAGGGTCGGAGCAAAAGCTGGGTGCCCCCCAGTCCGGGAGGCCTTGGCTGAGATTCCAGCTTGGGACAGGAGGCCCAGAGATGACCCCTTGGCTCCTTCCACTTGTAGCTATAGCCCCTCCAGTTCCACTGAGCCCCACACCCCCATGAGGGGTCTGAAGAGTCCAGAGGAGAAAATTCTCTGGGAATTCTCCTGAGATCTGAAATCCCCTGGATTTCCTATCTCTGCTGACCTGGCAAGGAACTGATCAGGGAGAGAAGAGGGCCTGGGGGACCCTCCCTGCCTGCTCCTACCAGAAGCCCCTGCTCCTCCCCAGTGTGGGCTGCCTCCCCTGCACGCCCTCTACCCGGGCTCAGGGCTCAGCGCTGAGGCTGTTCGCAGGGCCCATTGTTTTGCCAGTGTCCTGGATTAAGGTTTAAGCCACCAGCTGCCCCAGTGATGAGAAGTGGCTGGGACAGGTCCCCACACGCCCCCCACCCCTCCTCCAGCACACATCCTGCCTGGGGCTGCCAGGTGCCTGGGGGTGCCTGTCTCTGGGGGCCTGGCTGTAACCCAGGGTAGGGGGCAGGCCTTCTTCTCTCAGGTCCCCTCTTGACCCAAACACCACTGGCACCCCCTCCCTTATCTCTGCCTCTCCCTTTCCTCTTTTCCTTCCTCCCAGTCTCCCTTCCCCCCAACGCTTCCACTCAGCTTCTGAGAATGTCAGTGTGTAATCCCCCTGCCGCAGCTACTACACCCCTGCCTGAAGAGGGGACACCACAGTCCCCATCTGCAGCTAGATCTGGTGGCTCCCCTGTGGGAAGTTCTTCCTTGGATTTAACCTCCATCCTTCATGCTATGATGCACACATTTCCTCTCCTCCCCTCCGACCTGGGACAACACTGGGTCCGGCTCTCATCTTGACAGGGAGGGAGGGGATAGACACAGAAACAGAGAAGGAGCCAGCAACGGGAACAGAAAGGCGACTAGCCTGGGAAGGGGTTCAGCTCACACATATCCCCACTTCTGCCTCTCTGGGGGAGGCACAGAGACAAGGGGATGGAGAGGGAGAGGCTCGGGGAGACACAGGGGCATCACTGATTACCGCTTTCCCGGCCCAGATCTATCTCCAAATGTTATCAGCCTCGTGTCAGGAAAGAGACATCCAGAAAGGCCAGCTGATGGTGGGAAGAGGGCAGATGGCCCCAGGGCCACAAGTTAGAACTGGACACGTGGTGGGTTAGCGACACCGGGAACCAGAACCCAGGAGTCCTGCTCCTCCCCCCTAAGAGCATAAAGAGGTCATTGCAGGGAGCACAGCATTCATGCTGGGCATGGCGCCCACTGTGACTCACGCCCTACCAGCCTGGTCGATCCCGGACATCAGACACATTGTCCCCACCCCCTATCTCCAGCCCTGTCAGTTCTCCCCCTGAGATCACTCATTACCTGCCACCTCAGCCTCCTTTGCCCTACTAGGAAACCCTCCTGTGTCCCTGTGCCCACCACCCCTACCAGGGAGCACGCAGAGTGGTGCCCTCCACTCCACTTACTAACACCCTTGCCTGCCTCTGACCAGGCTCCCTGCCCCGGCAGACCTCCAGGACTCCGTGCCCCAGCATCTCTTCAAACAACCCTGGTCCCTTCCATCCTTCCGCGGCGTATAAACCAAGAGGCTTGAGCCACTGCAGGCCACCACCCAGACTGGGGGTCCACATCCAGCACCCAGGGAAAAGCTCCCAGCCACAACCTGCCACCCTCGCCCGCATCTCTCCAGCTCCTCGCTCACTCCCGACTTCGGGGCACGGTCTCAGAATGCAGGGCGCACTCGGCTCAAGGATCCCGAGGAGTTGGTGGCCCACCCGCCCCGACGACGCCCGACCCCTGCTCTCCGCGCCCCCGCCCCCCGCCGGCCCGGCAGCCCGGCTGCGCTCACCCTGGCGCGGCGCGGCCCCGGCGCGCGGCGGTCGCTGTGGGCGAGGCAGGGCAGCCAGAGGCAGCGCGGCTCCGGGGCGCTGCAGTCCACGCCGACGGCGCGCTCCCAGCGCCAGCCCCGGGCCCCCGCGCGCTCCACGCGCCACACGGCGCTGCCCACGAGCGCCGCGGCCGGCTGGGGCCCCGGGGCCCGGCCTCCGCCCCGGCCCCAGTGCGCCGCGGGCCGGGCTTCCGGAGCGGGGCGCGCCGCGCGGGGGCCCCTGGCCGCTCCACGGTGCCCGGCCGGCGGCGTCCTCGGCCCCCCGGCTGGCAGGCGGGCCCCGGGGGTCCCCGCCCGCCCCCCGGAGCCGCGGGCCCGGGACCCAGGGGCCCCGAGGGGACGGACGGCCCGCGCGGACGGCGGCAGGACGGCTGGAACAGCGCCGCGCCTCCCGCGCCTCCCGCGCCTCCCGGCTGAAGGCGCCTGAGCCCGGACACGCCGGCGAGTCGCGCAGGGCAGACGCCTCCCCCTCCGGGGCGGCCCCTGTGCGCGGCCGCCCGGATCGCACACACTCACACACACCCACACACACACGCGGGAGGCACTATACAGCGCCCCCGCGCAGCCACACGCTGCACACCCCGTATACGGGCACGCACGTACACCCCCGCACCCTCCCACTCACGACGAAAACTCACCCTGTGCCCCGGCCCCCACACGTTGTACTCTACGGCACACACGCGCCTCCAGCTTCACGTGCCCGAGAAACACATTCACTCGGGCACACATGTTCCTCGCGGATGCACACATGTAAACACACACCCTACCCACCCTGCACAGGCCCACACCACACACACACACATCTATACACCCAAAACTCTCCCATGCACACACATACACACACTCACACTCACTCTCCCTCTGCCCCCAGACCCCACATAAACACACTGTTCCCCCTCACAAATACACTGTGTGTAGACACCTTTCCATATGCATACATACTTTGGACACCCTCCCATGCATCTATGCTCCACACACCCCACAGAGACACTTTTGCAAGCATACCCACTGCGTCCCTAAAAGCACACCAGAACCCCCTAGGTATCCACCCGTACACTCCCCACATACCCAACAGAGACGCCCCACAAAGGCAGCTAGATGACATGCACACACTGCCCAGAGACACACATTCCATGCATAGATGCTGTACTCCCTCAGTTCACACACACACACACACACACACACACACACACACACACGGCCCAGCACTGAGAGCAGACTATCATAACACCCCCCCACCAGAGTTATGATATCCCCTAATGCTGCAGGTGGAGGCCCCACCACCTCTGGTAGGGAATTGTGACCAACCCTCTTCCCCAGGACCCCCTGCCCATTTGTTCCACCCAGAGGGGCCACGACCAAGCTGACAATGGACTCCAAGCTGGCCACCCCCGCACCCCAGCTTGTGAGTCAGACAGGAAGCCCATGTAGATGGCAGACCCTGCCTGCCTCCCCTTCCTGGCTCTCTCTTCCCAGGCCCCTTCCCGGGTGGGGCCGGCAGAGGCCTTGGCTAGTGGGCGTGTATTCGCCACCACCATTTCTGTCTCATTTGACGGTTCACAGCGTGTTTTCGCCACAGCCACTCACTGTGGCCCAGGGCCCCTGCCATGACCCAATATTCAGGGAAGGCAGTGGAGGCCCAAGAGCAGTCCACTTGTCATGGCAGCATGGAACTCCAAGCCCAGAGCCCCTCACTCCAACTTTGGATCTTTTACCCAAATTCTAGCCCGCAGCCAGGGAAGGGAGGCTGCAGTGGGGGAGCAACTCCAGCCCAATCCTGATCCCAAATCTAGGAATTCAGGGAGGAAGAGCCATAGGGCTGGGCCCTTGAGGGGCAGCCACCAGAAGGGAGAAGCCTGAAGAAGGGGTACCTCCCCCTGCCCGCCCCCATCCCATCACCTGCGTCCTCTGCAAGGACAGCCACGGTGGTGGGTCATGGTGGATCATTGGGTGGGAGGCAGTAGGGGAGGGAGATGGAGGGCCAGGAGGGGAGAGGGGCCGGGGCAGAGGGAGGAGAACTAGAGGACTACAGGGCTGGGCAGGAGTGAGGGAGGGAGAAGGAAGGGAGGAGGAAGGGTGAGGGTGAGGCAGGCGAGTGGGGGCCAGGGAGCGGTTTTGTTCTCCTGTTTCCTGTTTGCCGCTTGCTGGGCCCCCAGTGCAGGAGCTGGACCCCCACCCCCACCCTGGCGGAAGCCGGACGGGAAGAGCAAGGCTGCCACCAGCGCTGAGTCAGGAGGGCTTAGGGGCAGAGTGGGAAAGAACCACAGTCAGGAGGAGCATTGAGCTGGCAGCTCCATTCGCACTCTCCCCCACCCCTCCATCACTAGAAAACCAAGGATTCTGGGTCAGGCCCACTTCTGCCCTTGCCTGCCCTGTGCCTCCCTATCCGGCCCCCACCAAGGTCAGGCCTTCAGAGACCAGCTCGGACCCCCACCAAGCTGTCCTCGCCTCTGTCAGACTCTGCGGCCCTGAGCAGAGTGCAAGAGCCACAGGAAGGTCCTCCTTCAGAGTCTGGCCTGCTCTCCCAGTAAGCAGCCAGAAAGTCCTTCCAGCTGCCTGACTTCCTTTCCTCTTGCTGCAAGCCCAGTCCCTGGTTCTGAGGAAACAGAGTGACTCTCCCCCCTCGTGCCCCACAGAGCCTCTCACGGCCAACAGGTGCTGCTGTGGGTCTGGATCAAGAATCCACTTCCCTCGAAACTGCTGAGGTTTCTGAGGGCTACAGGGAGGGGCGAGGCAGAGAAGCAGCACGGGGTTCCTGTGTTCAGAGACCTAGGAAATGATAAACCATATATGATATCCACTTCCTGCCCTCTAACCTGGCTGGACAGCAAGGGGATACCAGTCTCTTCCAACCCAAACGTGCACTTTCCCCACCCCACCCCTTCTGCCCAGCTGCCTCGACAGGGATGTCAGGAGGGGGGTGCACACAGTAGGGCCTGGAAGGTTGTACAGAGTTTGAACAGATGATTCTACAGGCCTGGGGAGCCTCTCAGCCCCCTCCCCCATTTCCTCTGGGAAAGGAATGTGGGGTGGGTCCCAGAGGGTGGGGGGGATGGGGCCCAGGGCTGGGAAATACCAGGCGTTGCTGAGATTCTATTCCAAGCCTTCCTGCCTGGTGTGAGTCCTCCTCCCCGGCACCCTCCCCAGCTTCCTCCCCCCAAATCAGGAATTACCCCGCTGAGCAGTCCCTCCCATCATCCTCTAGTTTGACCAGCTTGCAAAATCCATTCAACTTTATCTTGCTGAGGGTCCCTGGGAGAGGGCTTGGGGGCTGCGCCTCCAAGGGGAGGGCATCCAGTCTTCATCTCTCCAAGTTAGATAATGATTCTTTAGTGTTTGAAAGCACTTTCACTGGATTTCATGTGGCATTTACCCTAAGAATTGGCTATCCAGGGATTGTGTTACACCCATTCTTCAGATGCAGAAACTGAGGCTCAAAGAAGGTAAGTAGCCTGGCTCAAGATGTCACTTTTACTAAGCTGAACCCCGATCCCAGACTAACTCAGATCTATTTCTATTACCCTCTTGTTTATCCATTCAACAACCACCTCTTGAATGCCTGTCGTGGGCCAGGAGCCAGTCAAGGGCTGGGACACCTTGGAGAGTAAGTACACACCTTGACTTCAGGGTGCTTACAGTTCTACTAGCATCCCAGCTTCTGAACCCTTTAGGAGCCCCCAAGTTCCAGATCCAGGCCTGAGCCAGCTGTCTCCATCCCCACCAAGGGAGACCCCCACATACCAAGGGAGCCCCTATGTCAGGGCCGCATCTCTCTATGAGGGGACAGTTTGCTTGAGGGCAGGGTCAGGGGCCTTCCAGGTTAGACCTCCAAAAAGACGGTGGCCTGGGCTATAGAAGCAGAAGACTGCAGGGCCAGCCTGACAAGCGGGAACCGGGAAAGAGGAGGAGAGCATCCTGGGGCCCAAGGGTCAAGGCATATAAGAAGAAGAGAAGCATGGGCGCCTGGGTGGCTCAGTTGGTTAAGCGACTGCCTTCGGCTCAGGTCGTGATCCTGGAGTCCCAGGATCGAGTCCCGCATCGGGCTCCCTGCTCAGCGGGGGGTCTGCTTCTCCCTCTGACCCTCTTCCCTCTCGTGCTCTCTGTCTCTCATTCTCTCTCTCAAATAAATAAATAAAAAATCTTTAAAAAAAAAAAA
>NC_138383.1:20502067-20511558 GCF_054177405.1 Leptonychotes weddellii
ACTGGCTGTGGGCCTGGCCCTGTGGACACCAAGACAAACATCACACCTTTAGGGCTGCTTGGAATGAGGTTAAGAGCACAGTCAACTCCTCAGCTCTGCCACTTACTACTAGCTGTGTGACCTTAGGAAGCCACAGAATCTCTTTGGGTCAGTTTCTTCATCAGTGAAATGGGATAATGATAAGGTACTTTCCTACCTAGTGGTAACCACTATGGAAGTAGTTCCTATTATTACTTTCCTTGTCCTCAAATAACTCCAGGACGATGGAGGCAACTGATGTGTAGACCAGCTGTCACAATGCCAGGGGGAGAGCTGGGCATGGGGCACCCTGGGAGGCCAGGGGCAGGGCTGCTCCCCCTGGCCACCACTTCACAAACATTTATAGAGAGCCGCCCTGTGCCAGGCGCTGTGTTGGTCACTGGGGACACAGAGATGAACGGGGCACATTGTCCACTCATCCCTGCTCCTCCCCTCTGTCCCAAGGCCCAATCCCAGAACCCTGCACTGAGGGTGGGGGGCGGCAGGGGTGGGGGGCACCATGACAGAACTGCATGGAGAAAAACAAGGCCTGGGAGCCTGGAAATCAGGACACCTGGGTTCATGTCCACCACTCACAGGCCACCTGACCTTGGGCACTGTCTAGCCTCAGTTTCCCCATTTTAGCATGAAGGAGTTGGACAAGATAACCCCTCTGGTCCTGACCCACTCTGACAGGTAACAAATAACCCCACTCCCACAGACCTTTAAACTCACCCCAGTGCGGTCCCTAGGCCATCTCAGCCTGCTGTCCCACTGAGGCAGGGGGGAAGAGATACCCGCCTGGTACTGACTGGCACTGTCCTGCTAAAGAGCTGGCACAATTTCGCATGAAATGGGGGGGCCTGGATCTAAAGGCGGGTTGTTTGAAGGGGGTGGGGGGTGCTGGGGAAAGGCAGAGCCAGCTCCCACAGGCCCTATTCATGGCTGTCTCTGGGGAGGGAGAGAGAGCAGGATAATTAAAACTGGGCTTTGTCCAAATCCCTGACCAAGCCAATATCTCACCTTTGAACCCCTGCAGCCAACAGAGCAGGGCTGATGCCCCTTTGGAAAGAAAACACCAATGAACTGAGCCCCAGTCCAAGGGCTGTGGGCTAGCCTGCGGTGGGGTGCGGGTGTTGGGGGAGTCAATGAGCTGATTCCACACCCACCAACGTTGGATGGGCACCTAAGGCTTTGCCACCCTGAGGCCTCCAGTCCTCTGCCCTGTCCCAGCCTGACGACAAGCAACCAAGCTCCCATCCAGCGAGAGGTTAACCTTGTTCTTGAGCTGTGGCCTAGATGGACACAGATCCAGGGTGGGAGTGATGTGGGACCAGGGAAGGCCCAAGAAACAGGATGGCAGGGTGAGAGCATGGATTCTGCAGCTAGATCGCCACGTTCCTTCCCCAGCTCTGCCACTCGTTAGTGATGTGACTCTGGCCAAGCTATTAGCTCTCTAGGCCTCAGTGTCTTCAACTGTAAAATGGGGACAATAACGGTACCCACATCACAGTGGTGGTGTGAGGATTAAATGAAGTAATTTTTATAAACCCTGGCCCGGAGTCATTGCTACCTACGTCTTAACTATCAGGTGTTTTATTAAAGCAATTCCCGCGTCCTTAAAAACACATTTTTTTTTCAGGCACTAATGTATGCACTTATTTGCATATATTTGTATCTCCTCTGAATCTCTCCAGATTCCTACACTTGGAATCCAGTGTCAAGGGATCTACCTAACCCACTGTCCTGGAGGAACCTTCCTTGTGGGATGTTCCAGGCCAGACTGGGATGCTGCAGCTCCGTAAGCCTCTCCCTACAAGTCCCCCTGCAGAGCTAACTGCAGTCCCTCACACTATAACTTAGTTCATTCTCCTTCTTTATCGTCTCTTTTAACCTTACATACCAGGTAGTCCTTCTGCAATGAAGGATGAAGTGACGCATGCCCCTGCCCACTCCAGCCCTGCCCTATTCTACAACCAGCACCATCCCTCATCCCCACTCCCATCCCTGGCAAAACTGCTGCACCCCTGGGGGACCAGAGGGGCCTCCTGCCTCTCTTCCCCATGGGCTCAGGGCAAGCCTGATGAGGGGGCAGAGAGGTCCCCATCCAGGCAGCCCAGCACGAGGCCTACTCCCTGCGTCCAGTCCCTCTCTGCTTGGGCTGGGATCCTTGTAAGCCTGCCCCATTGCCCATGGTGTACCAAAGCCACCTTCCTAACAGCACGCCCCTCCCAAAGTTTCACTTTATGCCAGGATCTCATCAGGGTACCCAGGTTCTAGCCCCAGCGCTCTCACTGTGTGATCTCAGATCTGAATACCCACCCTGCCCGCTCACAGGGCTTTTGAGGTCCTGGAATCCAGCATCGAAGGTAAAAGGGATTTATTGCTCTTATCATTCCCAAGGGGAAGGTCAGGCCTCAGCTTCTGGAAAAGGAGTTCCCAGCCACCTAAGGGTAGACCCAACCACCTTGCGAGCGAGTGGCCGAGGCTGGGGCTGGGGGCCTTTGAGTTGTTTGGAGGCAAAATGACTGGTTATGTAATGGAGATTCAAATCGCATGCCAATGAGCACATCTCAGTGAGAGCAGCCACTCTGGGGAGTAAGGCTGTTGCCCTGGCATAGAGGCAGAACCACATGGAATCAAACCCCATCCACCCCCAGATGGGCCTGGAGTGGGGGTGGACATGGTAGGGGGGAGATGAAGTATGTGTTGTTGGGGGTGGGGGGGTGAATCCATGGGGCTCAGGCTTAATGACCTCCACCCCCACCCCCTGTCCATCCTGAATTTCAAGTTTGTAATTAGGAAACACTTTGGCTGAAACGTGCAGGGAGAGTCCGGGAAGAGAGATGCAGGTTCAGAAAGAACTGAGCATACATCCAGCGTCTGAGAAACACACCAGTCTCAGAAAGAGTTTGCAAAGCACCAGACCCCAGCTCCATCATGGGATGGGGGGCGGGCAGGGGAGGCAGCTGAGGAAGAGCATCACTAAGTCCTCCAGCCTTGTCAGAAGAGGAAGAGGCCTCGGCCCAGACCTTGACCACAACCTGGACCCCAAGGGAACTTCTTTTCCAACCGGGGAAACGACTGTCCCCAGAGCGCCCAACGCTTCCACTTGGGAAGGAGGGTGGTGCAGTGTTGGGGTACTCCAGCACTGGGCAACCGGGCTCGGAGGTAGGGGGTTGGCTCCAAAGGGGCCCGGAGGCCCTTACTGGCCCCTCCCCAGCTTCAGCAGCTGGCAGATGAAAGAACCCAAGCAAAGCAGCCCAGCGCTGAGTAATGCCCCTGGCACCCTGCGCCCAGACCCACCCACAGCCAGCCCGAGGGGGCGGAGGGGAGCGCAGCGGAGCCTTCGGGACCCGAGGTTCCCGGGCCTGTTTCTTTTCCCCAGGAGCCAGCCAGTGGAGCGGTAGACCCGCTCCCTGAAGCTCGTCGTGCGGTCCGGCCCGGCAGGGGGCGAGTGTGGCGCGGGGAGGGGGGTGTCCGGCCTCAGTGGCCAAGGACATCCCGCTCCGGGAACCCCCTCCCCCACTCCCTCTCCCTCCAGCTGTGCCGGGGCCTCGCCAACGGAAAACGAAAACTCGGGCAGAGGAAACGGCGGCAGGCGCCCCGCCTGAAAAACCCGGACAAAAGGCGCGGGCCTCCGGCCCCCGCTGCCCGGCCGCGGGGGGCCTGACACCGCCGCCCTGGTCCGTGCCCTCTGCCCAGGCAGCCCCGTACGCGTCCCGGCCCCCTGCCTGCCTTCCTCCATCCCGCCCCCCTGCCCAGGGCACCTCTCGCTCCGGCCCCCTCCCCGGCCCGCCACCAGCCCAAGTTCCCTGCAGCCGTGCCCGCGGTGTCCGCGCCGTGCGCCCCAGGCCGTGCCCGCCGAGCGGGGGCACCGCGACCCCGGCCCTGCGGCCAGCTACCCGGCAGCACCTGGATCCGCCCCCCTCCCCTGGCCCAGCGCCCTCACCTGAGGGGGCCGGGGCTCCGGGCGGGGCGGGATCCCGACCAGGCAGAAGGCGACTCCATTCATCGGGCGGCAGCGGCGGCTCTGCGGCCAGGGCACTGCTGGGGGCGCGGGCAGGGACCCGGGAGGGGCGGGGCCGGAGGGGGCGGGGCCGAGCGCGGAGTGCCCCCCCCTCGGGGGGCCAGCCCCTTCGCTCCTCCCCCTGCGCTCCCGACGGGGCGCGCCCGCCGCCTCTCCCCAGGGCAGCTGACTGGCAAAGGGGGTTCAGGCAGGGGTTAGCGCCGGCAGCGGAGCTACGGGGCAGTGAAGCCTGGGGAACAGAGGTGGTCTCAGGGAGACAATTTGGGCTGGCCTCCCGGGAACCGGCCCAAATAGGTGGTGATCCTGGCTGGCCGAGGAAAGAGGCCAAGGGCACCCAACCCAGAGCTAGCACAGGGAGAGGAAAGGGGGAAGGAAGAGAGAGGGAAGCAAGAGGAAACATAGCCAGACAGAGGTAGTCAGAAACAAAGACTGAGAGACACAGAAAGCATGACAGGGACAAGATACAGCGTAGAGAGCAGGAGAAGACAGTCAGAGACAAAGATAAAGAGACCCAGGATTGAAGAGAGGGAAAGACAGAAAAAGGCTTAGGGAGCCTTCTGTCCAGAGATTTATGGAGACAAGGACAGAGATGGTGATGCCCGTGGGAGTGGGGGCAGGAGGGAGCTTTCAGGGGCTCCAGCCCCTCTATCTAGGGTCTCCCTCCTAGGCCGAGTCTCAGTCCAGGACCCCAAGGAGGCAGAGGAGTGGACGCTGGAAGAGAGAGGCTGGCAGGTGCCCCAGCCCTTCAGACCCCCAGCCAGCCAGCCCGGGGCTCAGGCCTCTGGACCAGCTCATAGATCTGCTCTGCAGGGGACAGCAGAGAGGGCAGAGATGGCCCCAGGCCTCCCACTCACAAGCTCCCCACAGCCTTCCTTTGGGGCTTCATGCCAGGGTGGGCCCAAAGAGCCACTGGGGTCCTGAGCCAGTTCTTCATTTCCCTGCCCCCAAGCAGGACCCCTCCAGGCCATCTCCTAATGATCCGGGAAGAGATAGTCCCACAGTCCTTCGTTTCTGACAGAAAGTTCTTTCTACTGTCTAACTGACATCCTTGTTACTTCCTGTATTTCCTACGGCCTATGCTTACCTCTTTTCCGTGCCTTCTTGCAGTTTTAACGGGCTCCTGTATTCCTCCACCCAGATTATGAAGAAAAGGTGGGAGAGGCCACAGATAGATAGGAATAGGATTGGGATAAGACAGGCAATGAAAGTGGAAGGCTGACTCTGCCCACTGGAATCACCCACCTCCTCTGGCCAAGGAGACCTCATAAAACCTGCCTACTTCACCACCATCACCAGCCCCAAGTCCCCCACCCAGGACCAGGGACTCAGGTCCCAGAGCAGGTAAGAGTGGCCCAGACACCAACTAGGCCATCCCTACTCCTGTGAGCCTGAGGAAGGACATACTGACTTGGTTTTAAATCTTACGTTTTATTTAATTTCTTTGAAATTCCCTGGCAGTCCATGGAGAGGGAGGCTCTCACAATGATGGAAGGGCACGTCATGACTCCTCATCCTTCCCCACCTCTCTTCATCAAGGTCGCGAGTGCAGCTGGACTTGTCCCCCTCTTCTGAGAAGTCCTTCCTGCCGTCTAACTGTGACCCATCATACTGCCTGTATTGCCTTGCATGGTTTTCAACAAGGTTCCTGTTTCTACCTCCCTCTGTCCTATAGCTCCAGTGGTCCAAGGCTTGCTGCCACCCTGGCTCAGGGATCTCTCCTCTCAGGACAAACGGGCTGTCTCTGTAAGGGGGAAGCAGTGACACCTGGGATCCAAACTGAACTGCGGCTGTAGGGGAGGGGAGGAGGGTGGTGACCGCTGGGGTGCCCCTGGCTCACTTTTTCCAGAGCCTGATGCCCTCAGACACTGCGGGAGGCAGTGAGAGGAAATGAGCTCACTCCGGCCAGCAGATGAATTCCTCCCTCCACAATGCACTGCGCTCACCTCCCCCACCCTCTCCCACTTCCCAGAAAGTGCGCTCTTCCCCCACCCTGCTGCCCTTCCCACCTCTTCCTGCACCTTGACCTGCACCCCCATCCTGTCCTGGCCCTCCCCCATCAACCTTCTCCAGCCCCTCTTCCTCCCATCCTTTCCCTCAGGCTCCCTGGGTCTCACTCCCTGGTCCTACCACCCAACCCCAAATCCACTTCTATTCCTGGCACACTCTTTCTCTGGGGGTCCTGGAAGCAGAGCCCAACATGGGTGGAGGGGGTCCTTCACTAAGGACCCTCCTTATATTCCCCCTCTTTCTAAGCTCCTCCCCCAGCCCAGTCACCTTCCTCGGTTCACAAATGCTTTTTGGGAATCCTAATATATGAAGGGGTGGGGGACTGGAGGTTGCCCCTGGGGAAATGGGGATAAGACCTAGCTCCTTCCCTTGAGGAGTCCTAGTCTTACCAATCCTGACTCTATAGTGAGATCTCCGAAAAGGAACAATGGAAGGCCAGAGAAGCAGAGGAAAGCTTCCAGAATGAGGTGGCCTTGAGCTTTTAGGGGCTTCATGGGTGAGGTGGGGGGGGCGGGGAATGGGGGTTAAAAGCATTCCAGGGAAAAGGACTATCAATAGGCAAAGGCAGGAGAAAGCAGACTTTAGTGATATGGCTGGAGCCAAGCGGAGGGTAAGGAGGGTACAATGTAGGCAGGAAGCGTGGAGGGATGAGGAAGGAAACGCGGGTGGGGATATGCCGATGGAGTGACTGGGCCTGAGGCACTTAGATTCTAGCCTGGCCAGGGGCAGGGATTAGGCGGAGATGTGCCACATTGCAGGAAAGAAGGAGAGCAGCAAAGAGATGCGGATGGTGGTGGTGGGGGGGAGACACTGCACTAAGGCAGGGGCAAGAAACATCAGAGGCCCCCCAGACCAACTGGCTGTTGCGGGAAGGAGACGGAAAAATCTGGAGTGTTCTCAGGGAGACGGGGCATGCCAGGCACTGTGAGTCCTTTGTATGTATTATTCCAATTCAGCCTTACATTATTCCAATTCAACTTTGAAATAGATATTATAATCCTCATTTTATGGATAAGGAAACTGAGGCCCAGAGAGCTTGAGTATCTTACCCAAGTCCACCCAGACTTTGAATCCAGGCATTTGGGCTCTGGAGTCCACACACTTAACCCATAGGTCGTACTGCCAAGCGGAGTAGTGACGAGCAGCTTAAACTCTGGGTCCATCTCTTGGAAGAGAGGCCTGAACTGGAGACAGGGCTTTGGAAGTCATCAGTAGACCAGGGGTGTGGTTCAGGTTCTCCAAGGACAATACAGAGGGGAGATTGGATACCAGACAGGACCTGAGGAGCATCACCTTTAGGGGCCGGTGAGGAAGACAGGGAGGACTGAGAAGAAGCAGGTAGCCCGAGGAACTGTGTTGGGCAAAGAGGACACTTTCAGAGGACCGGTGGAACCAGAGGCCAAATTATACAGTGAGGAAGAGCATCGGGGATGAGGAAGTGGAGTCAGGCCTGTTAAGAAAGTGAGCAGCACAGGTGAGCCGTGGGCGAGTCTTGGGCAGGAGAGAGACGGAAGGGATGATGAGTGGAGCGAAGGAAGAAGCAGCAGAGCCTGGGGCTCCAGAGGAAGGACCTGTGTTCCCCAGCTCCAGCTAGGGCGGGAAGAGGAGCGTGGGGGCAGGTCAGGGAGGGGTCCTCAGACCAGAGCCGCCCCCCATGGCCAAGATGAGGCCTGGCCCAGGAGCCAGCTAGGAGTTACATGGTGTCATCAAGGAGCACTGACCCCAGAGTCCAAAGGCCTGGATTCAGGTTCCCATCCTGCCCACCTGGTCGCTGTATGTTTTTGAGGAAAAGGACATCCTCTGAGCCTATTTCACCCTCTGTAAGATGAGAACAATAAGGCCTTCTCTGCCTGCCTCCCACTGGGGGCTCACACTTGATAATGGATTCAAAGCACCCCGGGAGCTGAAAAGGAGAAACAGTGGGTGGAAGGTGGGTTATAGGAACCGAGGCCGCAAGCCTAACCCTGGACAACAGCTTCGGCCCTTCCACCGAAGGGGAAAGAGCACCCCCTGGTGGAGAAGGGTGGGAGGGCAGGACTAGAGGGGATCGCTGAGGAGAGGCTTGTTCCTGTGCCTCTGGCTTTCAGTCCCCCAGCTTGTCCTCTGCTTGTCCCCTGGAGGCAACCCACCCCCACCTAAATGCTCACCTCTAAAGCAGGTGTGGGCCCAGTTCATTCAAGTCAAAAGATATTTATTAAGCTCTGACTACATGCAAACTGCCGTGTGCGGTCGTGGGGACCGTTGATGTTCCTGCCGTCTTTGGGCTCAAATTCTAGGGAAAGCAAGCAACAGCAAGGGATGACTGCAATGTGGTGGAAGCAGCGCACTGAGGAAAACAAGAGGGCCTCCCAAAATGAAGGCAGAAGTCAGGGGCCCTGGAAGGCCCTGTATGGCCTAGACCTTGAAGGCTCTCAGCGGGCAAGTGGCAGAGGAAGGAGGCCTGAAGCTGAGAGCTGGGGAGGGCGTGGGGCCCAGGTTCTGGCAGAAGCCCCAGGCATCCCACAGAGTGGATCTTGCTGAGCATCTTTAATGGCATAGGGTGGGGCAAGGGGCCACTCAAGAAGACACCAGTCCTCACCCTCCTCCCTGCCGCCAGGTCCCTCAGGAATCCCACCCGAACACCCCTCAGAGAGGGAGGCTACATACCCCCTAGCCTGGTTGGGGCCAAGGGGCATTGGTAACCTGCCAAACAGCTGGGAACCCAGCCCAGCTGGCTTGGGGGTGGGAGCAAGAGGCTGCAGCTTCTCCGGCTGGCAGCTGGGCAAACAAGCCACACCCAGTAAAACCCTGGTGTCAGGGCAGGGGATGGGTGAAAGATGCCCAGCCCTGCCATTCTCCACCCACAGCCCCTCAGCAGAACCATGTTTGTCATGATGCGGGGAGAAGAAGAGGCCCTGGGCTGGGGTCTCCACCCTTGCAGGCTCCCAACCGTGTGATACTGGGTCATGGGGGACCCCGTGGCCTGGACTGTGTGTACAAGGCTAACAGACGACTTCTAAGCACCATGACATCACCTAACACATCACCAAGATGTGTTCAAATGTACTGAGTACCTACTGTGTGCCAAGCTCTTTACAAACATGATTTCATTTACTCCCATGACAACCCTGTAAGGCAGGTATTATTAGCCACACTATATAAATGAGGAAACAAGCTCCGAAAAGTTAAGTAACTTGGCGAAGTCGGATGCCAAGCCACTGCTCCATGAAGCAGGATCCCTCTGGGAGGAGCTAGGCCAGGTAGTGTTTTCCCAGCTCCAGGATGCTAAATTCTGAGGTTCTATGTGAGGGTGTTTAAATTCTTGCAGCAACTGGCCTGCAGTCCTGCTTTTGCCACAGGCCCCCAGAGCCTGCCCAGCTGTACCAAAGCCCTGCACACAAGAGGGCCCTGGTCCACTCTCCTCCCTGTCTCCATTTTGCCCTTCTAGGAGCGGGGG
>NC_138383.1:20511658-20666739 GCF_054177405.1 Leptonychotes weddellii
AAAAGAGGGGCAGGGCCCTGACCACAGGGGGCAAGCCCCTCCGTCCTGGCACCCACCCCACCTGGCAATTCCAGCCCCTATGAGAGATTCCAGGCGTGCTCCCCTTTAAGAGACCCTACGTGCCAAAATCCACGCATACCACACAGACACATTGGGGCGGTTCTTGCACTATAAAAGGATTCTTCGCTTTACAAGAGGGCTCAGCACATGGGAAACTTAAAATAGGAGCTTCCCCTGGTTGCGGTGAAAGAAGCTCCGATTTCAGAAGCACCCCATACACACCATGCTTCTGACACATCCAGAAAGCCGGTGACACCCACGGGGGCCCCAGGGCTGGGGCTGCCTTAAGACATTAACATCGGCCTGGGCATCTCCCTGGTTGTGCTGAACATCAGAGTCCCCATTGGGGGGGGACGTGTCTCACAGTCCAGCAGACGGGCTGACTGCTGGCCTGCTTGGCAGGGTGTCCTAGGACACCTAGAAAGGACCCGGGAAACCACCGCTCAGCACAGCTGCCAGGGATTTCACAGCAGCCCAGAGAGAGGACAGATACCCAAGACCTCCCCGTGTCCCTTTGATGGGGGCGGGCAGGAGCCCAGTGTCCTACTCTCCTCCCGCTCTCTCCTCCCCTCTGCAATGCCAGGGCACAGGGGAGCCCGGCTCTGTCCCTTGGGAAAGCGAAAACAGCTGACCCCCAGAAGAGGTCCGGAAGGCTGATGGGGGGGCAACTGAGGGCTGCTTTGAGGAGCGATTCAGGCCCAGCTGCACTCCCAGTAAGATGCCTTTAGGGTCCTCTAGGCAGAAAGTAGCGATGGTCCCTAGACCTACCTCTCCTTTTTTTTTTTTTAATTGGGGTGAAATTCACATAACATAACTGTTTTAATGTAAGCAATTCGGTGGCATTTAGTACTGTCCCCCAACCCCTACTTTTTGCACTCAGAGTGGAGCCGTGGGTACAGCCGGTAAGGACGGCAACAGCAGATAATGACGAATGGAGTCCCCTTCCCCCTGCCAGGCCTGGTGCTGCCACCGGCCATTTAAATTAACAACCAAGATGCCAAACAGGCCTGGAGACTAGACCAGCCCACAACTCCGCTCCAAACATCACACCCAGCCCAGGGAAGATGCCCAGAGCACTTCATGCCTCCCCAGAACTTAGGATCACCCCCTCCCCTGACTCCTCACCCTCTATCCCTCCTCTCACCCCTCCTCATCACCATCATAGACAACCCAAGAACCCCTCTGCCAGAGGTAGGGGGACTGTGCTCAGTCTGGAGGGGGGGGTCTCAGAGACCAGGACCCCAGGCCACTGCTTTCGGCAGAGCAGTCCCAAAGAGCCCAGGAGTGTGGATAAGCCCCGCACTTAAAGGCGCGCCCAAGAACAGAAAATCCCACCACTCCAGACCCCACCCCAAGACCTCCTACCAAGTCAGGATTATGAAGGAAGTAAGACAATCTCAAGAGCAGCCCCCTCACTCCTGTCCAGCCTGCTGCCCCTCTTAGAGGAGGAGACTGATTGCCAGTCAGAATAGAGGCCCCCCTCACTCACGTTAAGGGGACTGGCCCCCCTTCTCCATTTGAGCACCCTGGAGGGGGTGAGGAGCTCCAACCTGAGGGAGGCTTCATCCCTGCCCCTTTCTGATGGAGACCATGTAAGGGAAAGACAGCCCCCAGGGCCTGGCTGGGGCTGCAGGTCTGTATTTGGGGGGCATACGGAGAAGCTGCCCAGCCCACCCCATCTTTTCACTGCCATGAAATGGTGGCAGCAGCTGCTGCAGCTGCTGTAACTGGGGGAGGAGGGGGAGCCTGGCTGGGAGAAGACCCTCCATGTGTAGGTGGGGGAGGGAACCGGCTGTGTCGGTCGTGTCCTGAGGTCTCACTAGGGGGTCGGCGGTAGCTGGCGTGGGAGAGCTACCTCCGCCTCCTGTCACTCGTTCATCCCGCAGGGCCTGCAGCCCCCTCAGGCCCAGGATCCTAGCAGGGGCTGAGACCTTACCGAGTGAGGAGGGGGGCTTCTAGATGCGGGGGCTCTCCTGGGTGGGGAGAGAGGCAGCGCGCGCGCCCTCTGCGCGCCTCCCTGTGTGTCAGCGTGTGTGTGCGTGTGTGCGCGTGTGCGTGTGTACCCACCAGCTCAGGGTCACACCAGCCCCGTCCCTCCCCCAGAGCGCCCGCGGGGCTCGCAGCCCTAGCGCCCCAGCCCCCTCCCCCGCGGCGCGCCCACCCTCAGCCCGTGCTGACGGCCCCCGCCCTCCCCTCCCAGACACGCACCCGCGCCCCGCGCCCGCCGACCTGCTCCATGCTCCTGCCCGCTACGCCGTCCTCGCCGCGCCGGCCCCGGGGGGCGCCGGGGGCGGCGGCCCGTCCATGCGCCCTGTCGGTCTGGCAACCCGGCGACCGCCCAGCGCGAGGAGCGCCGGTTGTCAGCCGCCCGGACCCCCGCCCCGCCCCGCCCGCAGGCCCCGCCCCCTCCCCCCACCCGCGGGGGGAGGCGCGGCGCTCACACCCGCGCGCGCGCGCGCGCGCACGGTCACACACGCACGTTAATGCACAGCCACTCACATCCAGGGGCTCATCCCTGCCAGCACACCTGGTTCTCCCTGCCCTGGGGACACTGTTAGTCCAGAGAGGACACCCTCCGAGCGAAGCCCCTCTCTTCATCTCCGAGATTTATGAGTTAGAAGGCCTCCCCCCTCCTCATTTTACAGGGGCCACAGAAGGGTTTGCCTGAGGTCACCTGGCAGCTTGGTGACGGAGCTGACCCATGGCCCAGACCACTGTCTCCCAGGCTGATGCCCCTCCTCAGGGTTTGCCTGAGAGCAGGTCAGAGACACCCACAGAGCCTGGGACGCAGGGAGACGCGGCACTGGCCCCCACCCTGCGAGCAGGGGTCTGGATCCTGTGACCTTGTGAGGACAGGAGATGGTGGGGAGGCGCCACTCCCTGCTGCCAGGACCCAGCCTCTGTTCAAATGTGTTCTGAGGTCCTTGGCTGGGTGTGGGGAGCAGAGATGGAGATTCCTGTCGCCTACCGTGTGCCATGCCCCACGCATATGCCAAGCAGGAGGAGAGGCTGAACTGTTGGCCCACTGCTAGAGAAGCGTCATCTGAAGCCCCCGATGCTGGCCAGGCCCCTGACTGCTGGTAGTGGCGCTACCCATTCTGGTAAAGACAAAGAGGTGGCAGAGAGACTGCCCCCCCCCATCAGAGGCGGCTCCTGACTGCGCACTGCTCCTCTGTCCTGCCCCTCACCGGGCAGGGCCGAGCTGAGGGTGAGATCACATGAGCAGGCATGTGAGAGGCAGGCATGCTGCCCAGGAGCGTGGAGTCCAGAGTGGACAGGGGTGGGAATTAACCTGCCCTGAGGCGGGTAGCAGGGTGGGAGCTTCGGTGGGCAGGGGCTGGCCGCCTAGACCCGCCCCCCCCGGGGGCCAGTGCCCAGCCTGGCATGAAGGGGGTTTCACCCCTTCTCACTGCACCCTGGCCTCTGTTGGGCACCAGAGGGTGAAGGGGCAGAGGGCGGGAAGCTGAGATGGGACGAGTTAAGATCTTCAGTGGGCCCAGACAAAGGGGGCTTTATAGGCTGGGTGTGGGGGACATGCTGGGGGGAGGGAGGCAGGAATGCAGGCCGGGGAGGCCCTGAGCTCATGGGCAGCCCGGCTTGGGGCTGAGGTTGGACTCCCCCAGTCCTCCCACGCTTGGGCCCTGTGCGGTATTTGCTGCTTTGCTCCTGGGACGGCAGCCAGGAGCCCTGGCAGCCCCTCATCCCGGGCCACCCGTCTTCTCAGGGGTCTGGTGGGCACTCCCCACGCACTCCCAGTCTTCCCTGCCCAGCTGGCCGCAGCCTCTCTTGGCTTCCCTGCCATGCCCTCTCAGCGGCCTCGTGGCCCCTGTCTGCTACCCAAGTGAGTGAGTGCCCTGCTGGCTGCCTGGGGGAGGGGAGGGACAGATTTGGGTGGGGTCACAAGGCTAGGGGGTCAATGGGGCCCTTTGTCTCTTCAGACAGAGTCTGTCCTGGGCTAAAGAGACAGGAGACTGAGAAGAGTGCTAGCCAGCAAGCATGTACCCCAGACCCTGACCCCGCCTCTCCCAGGCCGCAGTGGAGCTGGGCCCTGGGCTGTGAAGGCAGGCTCCGTTCTTCCCAGTTGTTCCCCTCTGATTCTCTTTCAGGGATGAAGCAGCCACTGGGAAGTGAAGACAAGAAGGAGGAGGTGGCTGTGGCGACAGCAGACACCCACGATGGGCTTCTGGAACAGCTGCTGCTTGGCTAGACCTAAAGTCTGGGGTTGGGCTTTGCAAAGTTGAGAACTGTCTGTCCCCAAAGATGCTGAGCTGGCCCTAACAAATAGACTCCTACTAGCCAAAGTCACGGTGGCTAGACTGCTAAACCCCGAAGCTATTTTATCAACACACCTGAGCACTGCAGGAAGCTCCACAAGCAGAGTCCCTGTGAAGGACCGCAAGATGCATGTGTGCAGCGTCCCGCCCCCCCCCCCAGTCCTCCCTCTTCCCTGGCAGCCTGGATCCTCGACAAGCTCCGGCTCTCTAGTTCCTATTGCTCCTCCCCACATGGGCCAGAATCTTCAGCCACAGCCTTACCTCAGAGGGGCAGCAGTAGGGGGGTGGCGGCAGGGCCCAGCCCAGGTCACTTGACATAAATCTTATTGAATCTCCTTCATAAGATTAAGAGGACACTAGTCTTGTCTCTTAATAAGTGTCTTGGGCAAAAACCTCTTTTTAGGGGGTTAAAAAAAAAAAAAAAAGGCCCAGTCTGGTCAGCACCGAACTTTCCAACCTTCTCTTTGAGAAGCTTTGAGCCTCACTGGAGGGAGACTGACCAAGATTCAAGTCCCACGTCTGCCATTCGGGAGCCGTGTGGTATATGCACCTCTGAGTTCTGGCTTCCTCATCCATAAGCCAAGAGTGATAACAGTACCACCTCACAGGGTCGATGGGAGATTGGGATGAGGGTGTAACATTTTTGGTCCCCGGACAGACACATAAGCCATCAATAAAAGCTAAGTGCTTTCTACAAAGAGCTGATTTAATTCGTCTTATATTGATTATTTATTAGCTTTAGTGTATCAGGTGACAGTTTCTAACCTTGTTCCCAAATTCTGGGAGACCATACCCTGGCTACAACCAGGTGTTTCTTTGAGGGTGGCATCTGCCTTCCACTGGGTGGGAACGGAAATGATGAGGGCAGTTTCCAGCCTGCTTCTCCCCACCCCCCCCCCACCAGCCCCCTTCCCTTCACCTAGGAGCCTCACGGGCTCCCCGGGGAGCAGCAGAAGGTGGAAAGAGATCTGAGAGCCACCTTAAGGCAGACAACTCCTGGGGTGGGGGTACCATGAGCCTGAGAAGGGAGGAAGGAGGAGGATTACCCAGGAGGGAGTGGAAGGAGATGAGCGGGAAGGGGGGGGGCATGGACCGTGGGGCCCCACTCCTCCACCTGCTGCTTTGTGAACAAAGCCAAGAATGATGCAATTCTGGCCTGGTTGCAGCTGAGGCTCTAACCAGGCCCTGAGAGGAAAAGTGGGTGTCGAGGGTGGGGGGTGCCGATGCAGGGGGCCTGTGGAAGCCCGGCCCTGGATGCCCAGCCCAACATGTAGCTCCCAGCCTCCTTCCGAAGCCCCTCACCCAAGGTCAGACCCCCTCACGAAACAGGCCCAGCTGCCTTTGAAGCAGGAGCCAGACATGATGCAAGGAGGACATCATTCCAGGCAGCCTCCTCGGAGGCGTTGGCACCTCCCACAGGGGAGGGAGATGATGAGCCCCAGAGGCGGAGCTGGCTCAGAACACCCTCACATCGGGCCCTCCACGTGGGGGGTGGGGGGTGTTCAGTCTGCAGCTCTCTTTCCCCTTCCTCTCATCTTGGAGACAAAGGCAAAATTCTCTGGAGAAGGTGGGATGGGAAAGCTCAGGAGAACCCTGACCCAGGCTCTGCACACGGTTGCACATATTTATAGAATTCAATAAAACCCAAGGCAGACACCGAGATGGGTCTGGGCCCCCAGTGCCTGGGGGAGGCCTGGCATTCCTCTGGGGCAGTCATCAAGCCAGAGGGGGCAGGGTGGGGCCTGAGGGTGGTTTCCACCAGCTCCTGGGGTGTCTGCCCCAGCTCCCCATTCTGCCCCGGGGCCAAGAGAACAAAGCCTTCCCCCTCTCCCTCCACTTGATGAAAGGAGTCTTGTCCCGCACGCCAGGACCATGTGGAGGATGTGTCACAGGCCAGGGGCTCCGAGGGAACAGGGCATTAAATGGGGGCAGCAGAAGAGGACTGAAGATATACTGCGTTCAGGGATATTAAACCCAGCCTCGCCCCACTGCTGCCCAGCCAGACCTGAGGGGACAGCTGGGTGGCATAGCCCAGAGGCGCCACTAGGTGGCAGGAAAAGCCCAACAACTCACCCGGTTCCACCTGTTCCCACCACCCGCTGCCCCACCCCCCCAGCCTTATCCTCCAGCAACCTTACCCCCTTCCTCCCTCCAACCCACCCCTCGCTGCAGCCTCCGGTGACAGCCCTGAAGTCTTTTCATTTTTCCTTCCGCTTTAGAGAAGGCAAAAAGCTCTCAGTCCTTCTCTTCCAAATGCCACTAATAATGATAATAATTAGTGCCTGTGGCTATTTATTGAGTGCTGAAGAGGTACCAGGCATTTTACGTGCATTATCTCATTTACTCACTCATGAGGTAAGTAAAAATACTCTCCCTCTTTGCAAGAGGAGACAGACTAAGAAAGCATAAATAGACTGTCCAAGATCCCACGACTGCGAGTCGTGCAGCCGATGTTCAGATCAGGTCTACACATGCTGGGCGGGGACCTCCCTAAGCCTGTGAACGAGTGGGTGTCGGCATGGAGAGGGGGCGAAGCACCCGTCAGATGCATGTGAGGCTTTCCATCCACCCTTCTCACCAACACCCGCCCCCCCCCCCATACCCGACCCCTTGAGATTCTAGGAGGGTGTCTTAATCTCAGGGTAAGTGTGAAGTTTAAAAAGTTTGCCTGGGGTGCCTGGGTGGCTCAGTCAGTGAAGCATCTGACTCTTGGTTTCGGCTCAGGTCGTGATCTCAGGGTCATGAGATTGAGCCCTGAGTCCGGCTCCGTGCTCAGCGGGGAGTCTCCTTGGGACTCTCTCTCCCTCTCCTTCTGCCCCTCCTTCCTGCTCTCTCTCTCGCTCCCTCCCTCTAAAATGAATAAATAAATCTTTTTTTTTTTTTTTTTAAAGTTCGCCTGAGTGATTCGGGCTCACAAAACCTTGCTCTGAGAGCCACTGTGCCCTCCCCTGACGCCTCTTCTACGGACTGCACAAGGCATTCTGGGTTCTCTCTTTGCCCACACTGCTTGCCGCGTGAATCCCCACTCCAGCGTGGTTGCCCCCCGTTCGGCACCAAAGGTGATTCCAGCGCAGAGGACCTTCCCCCAGGGCCATCTCCACGTCTGGCCTGGCTGTCTTTGCCCACATCCAGGGGGCATCCGTCCGTGTGCTGGCACAGCCCCGGGTGGTGGGGGCGGGGGACAGAGCAGACGAGGAACAAGACACAGAACCCACTGTCCCCAAGCAATAAGAGTTCGTGTCTAAAGCTGGGCCTGTACTGCCTTCTACATACGGTGTCCATTCGGAGAAAGAGCCCGCTATCCAGAAGAAAAGGAGATGGATCCCTAGTGCCCTGTTCTTCACTGACACTGGGCATATGCGAGCGCGGCAGCTGCAGGGAAGGGGCGCGAGGAGGTGACACCCAGTGCAGAGGAACTTCTTGACATTCTCTTTGACTCCACTGGTCTCCCACACACGGTGGTTGCTGCCAGGCTGTCCTGTTCCGTTTCAAGCCTTCCACACTACCCCCAAGATCAGCTGTGACCTGCCACATTTATTTTTCCCTCCCACTAGAAAGCTAGCCAGCCTCTTCTATTCTCCACCTGTCTCATCACCCCTGGATCTGCAGAATAAAGGCCCAGAAACAAAACCAAGTTCTCAGAAGTGGGCGGGGAAAGCCAGGCCCTGACACCACACGGGATGAGACCAGAAGCCCAGGAGGTGAAGAAGGGCGCCTGAGCTGAGCTCTTGATTTTTCTTTTCTAAAGATTTTATTTGACACAGAGAGAGAGAGAGAGAGCACAGGCAGCGGGGAGAGGGAGAAGCAGGCTCCCCGATGAGCAGAGAGCCCGATGTGGGGCTCGATCCCAGGACCCCGGGATTATGACCTGAGGTGCCCCCCGAGATGAGCTCTTTAAATGCAGACTTTCTGCTGGGGGAGAATTCAGCAGGGGGCGGTGGGTGGTTCAGTGCAACCTGGGGTCCCTGGACGAAGCCTGCTGACCCCACGTGGGGAGCGTCTCCCACCAGGGCAGCTCTGGCGCTCAGACACCTTTGGCGGCAGGAGGAAGCGGTCCACACCCCACCTTTGGGCTACCTTGAGTTGCAGTCCTGTCACATCGTTCACACTCTTACTTCAACCACCAAAACTCCAATCCCTTGAGAAATTCTGAAGAAGACTGACATTTAGTAGTTAAGAACCCCTACTTTACGCGATCGAGCTGTCCCGTGTGAAAGGTGAAAATCCAGGCTCAAGGCTGGCTGACTGGGAAAGCAAGCAGCACTCCCGGGAAGGGGGCAGATGTCGCCTTTCCTCAACCACCACCACCTTGGCGCGTGTACTCAACCGTGTCAGCCCCGGGGACAGGGAAAGAGCTGAGCGCGCAGGCTCCGTCCCTCCCAGACCAGAGTCAGGACGAGCAAGCAGGCAGACACATGAACAGATAGCAGAGGAAGGAGCACTGGTTTGGCCACAAGTGGCTGGTGACAGTTCCAGAGGTGGCCCCGGAGCAAACCCTGGAAGGCCGAGTTTCCAGGCGGGGAGAGTGACAGGAAAGGGTCCCCCGGCGTGAGGGAAGGTGGGAGTGGCAGGAGAAGGGATGCCGTCCTGGGGGGGGGGGGGGCACTGGGTGTGTCATGACCAGAGTGCAGCCTGTGTGGCAGGAGGAGAAACAGCCTTGATGCCAAGTTGAGGAGGGAAGAGTTTCTTCTCTAGGCGGAGCCATCGTTGATTTTCAACTAAGGAAGCGACTTGAGCACGTCTTTTCTGGGGAAGGACTTTTTAGAAGGACCGGCGAGGGGAGACGGGACGCAGAAAGACCAGCTGGGAAGTTGCTGGAATTGCCCAGGTGAGAAAAGGGGAATGTCTAAATTAGGACATGGCAACGGAGACCAGATGAAGTCGCGGCTTCAACAGGGATCGGTGCATAGGATTAGCCTGGTCAAAATTCCTCTTGAAAAGGCTCTCGGAAGGGGCTCCGCTGGAGGCCGGCGGTAACTCAGCTAACGCCTCCCCAGAGCTGGAGCCAACCCCCGAGCCTTTGGCTGAGCGCCAGACGGAAAGGGTTGTTCTCCAGAACCCACGTGGCACCAGCAGGCACTCGGATCATGACGCACAAGATGCTCACACTACGCGAGGCGGGAGGGAACCCAGACAGCCCGAAAATTCCCTTTCCCCAGCTCACCCGCATCATCCCCGGGGACACACATGAGGGGGGACACACACGGAGGGGGGAGGGGATCTCCTGCGCCCACACCGCCTGCCACGCGCTCGCTCGCAACCGAACCCTGCGCAGCCAGGCACCACCGACAGGTGACGCGGGACAGCCTCGGTGACAGAATCGAAGTGCTGGCTGAAGAGAATGGCCAAGGAACACAGGGGGTGACGTAGGTGGTGTCAGGTGTTGGGGGTGAAGAGGATGGCAGGGGGCCATTCTGTTTATTTATTTGGGGCTTACTGTTACCAAAAGAATGCCTCTCCTCCTGTGGGCTTCATCACCCAAGTCAGAGGCTCCAGGACCTATCTTTCCTGACGAACCTAACAAATAAGTCATCACGACTGTGAACGATGCTGGTCTGAAATGATGAAAACCCGCGCCTCTACTTTGAAGACATGCGCACTAACACTCCTGACTGTCGGTGTGAGCGGAGTCCCTATGACCGACAACTGCGTGTGCAAACGGCGGCCATCAGGGCATTGGAATTGCTCGTTCTGAGTCAAGCATTTTCCCTCGTCGTGTTGTTCAGCCTTCGTAGCCTGGCGCACCTTTCCTTCTAAAAGGGAAGAAAACTGCAGTCGGGAATTCACGGTCATAGAACGGCTATCAGAACTGCTAGACCGCCGCATCCTAACGCAGACCTGTGACTCGAGGATGAGCTGACTGGGGCGAGCGGGGTTTCCCAGACTCCCCCGGGCGGCCCTTCCAACCGGTCCTGTGAAAATGCAACTCCCCCGACCACACGGCATGCTTCCTGCTCTGAGGATGCGGAGAAATTGCAGGAAATTCCCCCCAATGTGCCAAAGTGGTTCAGTGGCCCCCTAAGTAGGGGACTTGGAGAGGGATTAGGTGGGAAAGTGAAGAGAGGAGTTTCCAGTGGCTCCGAGGACACACGGTCGTCAAGGAGAGAAAGAGTCTGTTCCTTTTCTCTCCAAAGAGCACCGCTCAAGAGGGACTGGGCCGGCAAGGCAGGAGGGATGCAGGTTAAACTTATGAGAAACCTCGCCTGCCAGCAGGGGGAAACATGGGGACTGACCGCTGTGGGGACACGCGCACCCTCCCTAGCCACAGCCCAACGCCACCGCTCACCCACCCAAAGGCCACGGGGGCACTGGAATTCTCCTGCACTTGCCGGGGAAGGAGAAAGCAGCGCTGAGCAATGGCCATTGGCCTGGGGAACTTTGCAACATCTCTAATTCTGACAAGACCAGTCCTGGATGCGTCTCGCTTGGCTCCCATCACGGAGATGCCCCAGTCTGACCCTACGGGGCTGGTGGTGGTGCGAGGAGTCACAGGAGATGGGAGAAGGATTGACAGACACGAACCCAAACCACATGAAGTAATTTCTAAACATTTTTATTTCAAATCTCTTTTCACCCCTCCCCAAAAAGACATGAGTCAGTACAGCAATCATAAAAAGGAGATACAAACACAAGAGTCAAATGTCTCCCGCACTGACACTTACAAAAAACTGGGAGTTGTACGTGGGGTTTCCAAACAGGACCTGCAGCAGCTACTAATGTCCCTTTATAAGAGTCACACATGCCTATTAATACAGTATATACAAACACCCGGTTCTGGAACTAATCTACAGGGACATCCCAACACCCACCCATCTATCCCCAGAAAAATACCAAAACACACCCAAAGTGCATTTGTTTTGTTTATATCAAAACATCTTTCCCTTCTCCCACCCCACCCGCAGACCCTCCCACCCCATTTAAGATTGGCCTGCAAGTCTATTTTAACCATTTAGTCCTTTTTTATAGTTTATGAAAATAAATTATACAGCAACTATTTTAATAAATTAAGCACAAAAAGGGGGAGGAGAGGAGGAAAACTAAACGGGAAGACAAAAGCCAGGCCACGCTTTGGCTTGGAGGAGGGCGGGGGGAGGGGCGGCACACGAGGACAGAAGTGGTTGCAGGGTGCGGCTCCCCTTCTGGTGAAGGGCTGGCAGCCACCCTGAGCCCGGAAGGACACCCCTCTTCGTGGAGTTTCTTACCAACAACCAAACGAATGTACAGCAGCGGCTGCGCCACAGGCAGCATCAGTTCGGGCACCCGACGGCCGGCCTACCCACCGAGCGGCGCCTGGGTCGTGCCTGTCCCTCGGAAAAGGCTCTGGGCCCAACGGTGAGGGCAAGCCCCCGTTCAGGGGAGCACCAGGGAGGGAGGAGCCAGACCAGCCGCCCGCCCCACCTGAGCTGGGCGGAGCAGCGTGTGATGTCCTGGGTTCCGATCAAGAGCGTCCTCCGTTTTCTTCACACTCTCTCTCCAGGAGCAAAGATTGCAGTCCAGCTGCAACCAGACACTCATGTCCTCCCTGCTCTTGACCTGCTCCTTCGTGCCTCTTGGCACTTCGGAGGGAGGAGCGGGGGCGGGGAGCAGTTCCAGGTACCCTCTAACCAAGATGAGATGAGCGTGAAGGCAAGTCACAGACTCAGCATGCAGGACTGGCTTCCCAGAGGTAGATGGGAGTGGGAAGGGACGGGAGAAGAGGCACAGAGGACAGGACGGGAAGCAGGACAAAACTGGGCCGGCACCTACCAGGAAGGTCAAGAAGCGATGAAAAGGACAACAACAGTATGGAATTTGTATGTAAAGAAAGGTCTTTCCCTGGCAGATTAGAGAATCAGTATTTTAAATACAATTCCTTACTCTCTCTCTAACTGCAGCACCTGAGTCCCAGTGCCTCCGTCTCTACACGGTTCAAACCCCACCTCACGCCTCCCGAGGCTTTGCTCTCCATCTTCTCAAGGCCTCCTGTCCTTTTGTGCTGAGCACGAAGGCTCCGACGTTAAAACGGGATAGGTCACGGGGACTGGCAGACTCAACTTTGCCGTCTGGAGCTTTGAGGCCCACTAACCCTACAGCTATCATGGGGGGAGGGAGCCACACTTTGCTTTCTCTTTTTTTTTTTTTCTTTTTCTTTTTTAATAAAAAAGATTTTACTCCCCAGGAGCAAATAAATCACTTTGAACTACTGATAAACACTGTTGCAGTGAAAAGGAAAGACGGCTACGTGTATGCAACAGCATGAGTTGGTGTAAGAACAGCTGTGCCGACAATTAGAGATAAAAATCCCTTATCCCCCCCCCCCGACCCGAAACCAAACCAAGAGGATTCCCATAGGGAAAATGTCTAACTCAAAAGCTCCTCCCTTAGGGACAGGGGGCATGTCATTCTCTTAAATGTGGAAAACAAATGGCAGGTCTCCCCACAATGGAGATGCTTTCAACACCCCAAGTGGGGGCAAGACCTCTGCAAATGAAGACATGCGTGCGGACACACACACACACGCGCGCACACACACACGCTGACTTTCAGATCTCCCTTCCACAGCCACAGAGCTATATCCCAGTGCCTTGCCCTCCGTTTTCAGGGCTCAGAGCCAAGGGAGAGGCCGCGGGGCAGGGAAGGGTCTAACCTAAGGGAGAAGTCCCACCTATCCCCGTCTCCTGCTGGGACCCAAAGGCTTCAAGCAGCCTTGTTCTTTTGGGGGCCTAGGGTGAGGGCCAAAAAGGTGGGCACCCCAGGGCATCCAGCTCTACTCTAGGCTCTCATACCCAGACGTGCGAGCGCTCAACACCCTCCCGGCTCCCCACCTCTTCCTGGATGTACACTGGAGGGGGGTTTGCAGCCATCTCCACAGCATTCCCAGCCTCAGGGAGGGCCGACCCCGTCAGCCCCTGGGAAAGGAAGGAGAGGAGCAGAAACCGTGACGGTGAGCTCCCCACCGAGCCTCTCCTCTCAGAAGCCGGCGTGCTGCAGTCCGCAGCTCACACTCACTACATCTAGGCACAGGCTGGCCACCGGGCCAAGGCCACCGCCGACGGCCCCAAAGTCCCAGCTGCCGCCCCCTTACCCAGTCCTCACAGCAAGGCCCCAGCCCTTACTCTGCGCTCCTGCCACAGCCGCGGATTTCAAGTAACAGCCCATTGTAGCAGCAGTTGCCACCTAGCTCACAGCGGTTCACACCTGTCCTGAGGAAGGTTACAGCAGATCAGTCACCAACAAGTAAGGGTCACAGGAAAGAACCCATTACCAACTCTGAAATCAATGATGGGTCCCGGGAGGTGAGAACCCTTTCCAGTTTGTGACTTTAAAATACAACAACCGAAAAGGAATGAGTTCCCTCTGTGGACCGCATCTCGATTAGCACGACACAGAACTGGCAAAGGAGGAGTGGGCCCGGCCTGGAGAGCGGCCAGCCGCCCCGTCCCCTCTCTACTCTCTGACCAGGCGGGCCCCTCAGCCAGCTGCCCCACTCCCGCCTCTTCCTCCCCCCTCACCCCCCGACCGAGCCGGTCTCTCCCTGCGCAACTCTGTCTCACAGCCCACTCTACTGAGGAAGGGCTAGGCGACAACCTGGGCCATGACTAGCACACACAGACAGATCATGGACACAGGTGCACACCACCCTTTCCCAGGAGGAGAAAGAAGGATGGTGGTGAGGTTGGGTCATGCCTCCTCAGCTGGTCTGGTTCTGGACCTGACCGCAGGAATTCTCCAGTGGAAACCTCTGGTACCACAAGGGGTACAAGGGCTCTGCCTTCCTCCCTGCCGGACTGCGCTGAGAGCAGTGAGGTCCCTGGCCATGGACAGGAACTAGGTGACTTCTGGCTCTGGGGTCCACTTCACCATCATAAGCCCTCAATGCTGAGACTTGCCTGATGACCAGGAAGTTTCCATCTAAACCGCAGGCACTGGGAAAGGAGTGACTGATGCTGCCACTCTAACCTGGGGCTGTGTCCTGGTCAGTACACGCTGCAGATTTCTGCTTCCATGCTTTTGTTCATGTGTTTCTTGTCTCACTGTCTTACCCTCACCTAGGACCCAAAGCCTCACCGCCACAGAGCTCTCCCAGACCATCTGGTCTACCCTGATCTTACCCACCTGAATTTCTTTAAAGACAGACCTTGGTTCTTGCTGCCACACAGAGTCATTCTCCAACTGCTGCACATGCAGCAGTCACTTAAAAGCTCCCTCAGGCCAGACATCATGTCTTCCCCCTCTTGTGTTTCCCACAGTATCTAGCCCAGAGCCAGGCAAACACACTAAAACACACTATAAAAAAGAATTTTAAAATTACGGGTGGCTGAAATGGTGTAAAAGAAAAAAGGCCCAAAAAACCCAAATAGCTGCACATCAGCCACTCAAGGATCCCAATGGATGGCAGACTGCAGGCTCTAGAGCTGGGTGGCACTTTCTGCAAGATGGCAAGTTAATCTGCACCCTCAAGAGGCAAGACTCACAGGTTAAGCCAATTTCTGGGATCACTATCTTCATTGGTTGGTAACACTCCATGGGATCCAAGGAGAAAAGAGGTACCTCGTGACAAATCAGAGGTGGGCTGTGTTTATGTCACAAAGCTCATTTTGTGGACCCCCTCTTTCCAGGCAGATAACAATGCAAGTCTCCTTCCTATTCCACTACAAGGAGGAAGACTGGTCATTCCATGCAAGACATAAGGCAGAAGGCCAATGCTTCCAGATGAGGCAGTCCTATAAATTACCAGGACACTGGGGCCTCACCCCAAACCATCAGGAAACCACAAACCTGATGATATTATTTATCTCATGAGATGAGGCAGACAGAAGCACAGGGGAACCAAAAGAGGCAGTCTAATGGAACATTTACTACAAAAGAGCAATAAAGACCCAAACAGCTCAATTTTCATATCTTAATAGCAAACCTCTCCCCAGAGTAACTCTATAGAAAAGCAAACTCATAATATCATATGACTTGACAACGGCCCACTTCAGAAAAACTCAAGGACCACTGAAACACACTGGAGTTTCTCCCCCTCCTCTTCCACTTCCGCCTGGAAGGTGGGCAACTCCCAAATCAGCATCAGACAGACTTCCCAATGAAAGGGGGGCAAACAGGATCTGACTCAGGAAAATGTTTGGGTTGCTAGAAAAAACACAGTTAAATTAAAAAGCCCTTGCTACCTCCCGTCCCAGAAGTGGGATAACAGGGATAAACCTAAAAACACGAGATGCAATGCTCTCCTCCTCTCTGATCCAAAGACACTCCATTAAGGCTGAGACATTGGAGAGCTTCTTCTCGGAAGAGCGCTACCACGATAGCTTCGTTTCTCACCATCCTCCATATTCCCTCTCACTAGCTGGCAGACATATGGAGGTAAGTAACACTGACTCCTAAGTCATGGGTACAGTTTGCCATTAAGAATCTGGAAGCATGCTCCATTAACTTTAGCAGCTCATGATTAGGGCTCTCAACTGCTCAGGTGATGAGAAAACCGACTGCCTTGACAGCTGGCAGAAGCAACAGGAACGATGTTACCATGATCAGAGTGAAATGTACAGTTATCTCGGGGGAGGGGTGGAGGGTGGAGGAAGAACGGGACGGACTTGAGGTCACAGAACTCAGGAATTCAGTACGACAAAACTAACACAGCTTCTATGAGAGGTGATTCTGAAACCAGGTTCCTAAACCTTCAAAGGAAAGGATGTGAGGAGTCACTACTTTCCCCGGCAGAGGCCCTTTGCCAGTTTTTGTTCAGCAATCTTCTATTCGAGACTACCCACCCTTTCTTTCTCGCTCCGACTGAAGCTGCCCAAGCTTAAAGAGATGAGGATCCTCATCCCTCAGAGACTCCCAGCTCAATTTGCACTTCTGACTCCTTCTCTTCCCTTCTTTGAGGTCAATGGTGAACACTCGCACTCTGCCTTTGGCACCAGCTGAACGACCGTCACTGGCAATCCCCTCCCTCCCGTCCCCCCGTTTGGACCTGGCTCACCCTTGGCACCACTTCCAGTCCAATGGGCACGAACCCCAGCTGCCTTTAAAGGAAGTTTTCCATACCGAGAAATGCAAATATCCAAAACAAAACTTCTAAAACAGGAACAGTGTTGAGACTTCTTCCAGTTTTCCAAGGAGCTCGTCCAGTTCCAGGACACCGCGGGGGCTGGATGTGAAGAGGTGGAGCCCCCGCGCAGAGAGTGTGGTTGTGTGCTTCTTCCAAGCCCCAGGGCTGCAAGGGGGACCAAAGTCTTTGCACGGAAGAACTCAGCCCTTCCAATTCCCTCGTTTCTCCTCACTCCCCCTTCCACAGTAGCTTCATTTGGTTCTTCAGAACTGGAGCTTGGCAACCAAATGCCTAGGTGAAAAAGGAAAAATATGAGAGCGGCTCAATGGAATGGAGCCAAATGGAGAAGAGCTCAGCTTCTGGAGGTGGAAAAGTACAGCTCAAAAGGAGAGCTGGAATCTGGATAGCCAAAGACTTCCACAAACACTGGTGCTGGCTCAGGATGTAGCAACAGCATTTGCTGGGGGACCTGAGCAGCCCAGGACTTGGACACCAAAAAAAGGTCCTAAAATAACTGACAAATATATTGTATCATATCACCTTACTTCTCTTTCCCTTTCCCTTACCCCTTAATTTTCCACTCACTTTTCTCCCCACTTCTTTCCCGAGGCTCACCTGCTCCAGAGACTAAAAAAGAAAGAAAAAAGAGGCGCCTAGGTGGCTCAGTCGGCTGAGCGTCTCACTTTTATTTTTTTAAGATTTTATTTTATTTATTTATTTATTTATCTATTTAAGAGAGAGCAAGAATGAGAGAGAAAGAGAGAGCACGAGCAAGGTGAGGGGCGGGGGGAAGCAGGCACTCCACTGAGCAGGGAGCCCGATGTGGGGCTCAATCCCGGGACTCCAGGATCATGACCCGAGCCGAAGGCAGACACCCAATCAACTGAGCCACCCAGGCACCCTGAGTGTCTGACTTGATTTCAGCTCTGGTTACGGTCTGAGGGTCATGAGATCGAGCTGAGCACAGAGTCTGCTTGAGATTCTCTCTCTCTCTTCCTCTCCCTGCTCACTCTCACTCTCTCTAATAAAATCTTTTTTTTTTAAGATTTTATTTATTTATTTGTTTGAGAGAGAGGGAGGGTGGGGGGTAGAAGGAAAGAGAGAAGCAGACTCCCCACTGAGCAGGGAGCCCGACGTGGGATGCGGCCCTAAGGTCTAAATCAAGAGTGAGGACAGCATGATGCTTATTCTTTGCCATAGACAACAATCCTGGTGTCACACACAGCAAAGAGACCCTGGGAGTTTAGTTCAATCCTTTGCCCCCCATACTCATGACAAATGGATATCCCTGGCCTATACCTCATCAGATCAAGTCCCTTCCCATCTCAGGGCCTTTATGCTTACTGGACCCCTTGCCCAGAATGCTCTGCTCCCAGATCCTCTCATGGGTGACTCCTTGATAATTCAGATCTCAGCTGAAATGACATCTCCTCACAGAGACCTTCCCTGATCATCCAAACTTGAGTAGCACTATCCCACCACTAGTCATTAAACTTCACCAGGTTTTATTCCTCATAACATGTATGGTCAACTGAAATTAGCCTATTCACTTCTTTACATGTTTGCTGTCCATCTCTCCTTATGAGAACTGCAGCTCAGCGAGGTCAGGGCCATAGATCACCTCGCTCAGCACACTCTTCCCAATCCACACTGGGTACTTAACAAATAGGCAGAGCTGCTGAAGGCAAAGCCAAATGGGGAGCTCCCTAAGACCTGTGGAAAACCACTATGCTTTTGGACCTCTCTGTTAAAACAGTTCTTCTGAAGTGGGACTGAAGTCGAACTCCTCATACCTTACATTGATCGTGGCCCTTGTCCTGCCCCTGGCGCCACAGAGAATAAGTTTAACCACTCCTCCTTCGCATTACTTTCAGGTAGCAAGCCCCTCTCACCCCGAAACTTCTCTGCTCCGTGTTAGTCATTTATTCCCCATATGCTGAAGCTGGGAGCCCCCCACCATACTGAGCCCACCTTTGAATGTACTGTTTGGGAGGGTTCCTCCTAAGCACCCACAGAGGTGGTGCTCTAACTAACGGGTCCTAATTACTCCACAACGGTGTGTTTGCGTAGGCGCGCCTCCCTGGTTCCCTCCTACCTAATTCCCATCCTAATTTCAGCTGCAAAGCCACCAAGCAGAGAAATCCTCCTAGACATCAGAACATTTGGATGTTTTAGGTGTCGCTTCCAAGGTATACAACTTGCATGTCCTTGAAGATATGACAAGAGATTGTACACCCAGTCCAGGATGCTTTAAGTTAAAGCTCTGTAGCCTCCCAGAGTTATGATTTCTTGATCTCTCTTCTTTCATTCCTTCTCCCCTTGTTAATCCTTATTAGCCCAGCTCACGTACTTTCCCTCAAGCATAGGATCAGGGACTTTCAGAGCTCAGAAGGGAGGCACCCAGCTGGGTTCACCTTAGCCATGGCCCAGGAAAACCCGTGGGGCATAAACGCCAGTCATCACACTCTCCAGTTATGAAGAGAGCAGAGAGTGTGGAGAGATGAAGACTCCCTTCATTCTCAGACTGTCACTCTGTGGGTTTTTTTCCCTTAGTTTGTATCATGTGGGAGATAGCACTGGGGAACAGAGAAGGTTGGAGGAGAAGCAGACATATTCAGTGCTTCAGGAGGGCAGTCCACACAAAGAGGAGAGATAGGGGGTCACCACACCTGGCAGGTCACGAGAATGTTACATGTGATCATACATATAACCCACACTACCAAAATTACAACTCTCTGGCAATTCTGTTCCCTACTCACCTCTATCTTTCAATGCCTACATGAAGGCAGTTTAAAAGACCAATTAGAATCAATCTGCACAAACCAGTATTCCAAGATATTTTATGGGGAAAATAAATGAGTAGAATTCAGTTAATGTAGTGATGGGAGAAGAGCCTCTTAGATAAATGAATTCCTTAGCTAATTCACTTATTCTTTTCAATAATTTACTCTTCAGTGGTCCAGATGGAACTCTAACTAGAAGAGTGAGCTTGTTTTCCTCACCCCCACATTCCACGCCACTGGCCTTGGAAGTTCTCACTCAAGTGCACAGCCTGTTGCAAATGAAAGGGGGCCTGCACTCCCTTTGATGACCTTTTCCTTGTCTGTGGTTTCCTGTTTTACATGTCATTTGTGCAACAGCAGGGAGAGGGGCCAGAGTATGAGAGAAGGCCCCACACTTAGCTACGCTTGTGTGTTCTCCTCATTTATATTCGGTGCTTAGCTTGCATGTTGCTTGGCAAATACTTTTTAAGCCCCTCCTGTCTGTCTGCTCTTCTCCCATTTGGTGTATGTGCCCCCTTGGGGACTCCGTTATCAGATTTGGTGACTCTCTGGGCAGACGCCTGGATCCGGAGTATACACATGGGGTGTGGGGGAGGGGGGTGAGGCCCAGCACATGACGGTAACTGTCCGGGAAGAGACTTGGCTGGACGGTAAGGCAGAGAGCTCATACCCTTGGTGGCGATCAGCAGGGGGCCCCTCGCTACGTGGAGGGTTCGACCTCTTGCTTCTGTTTGGAAATGAGCTGCGCTTCCTTTAGAGACAGGTACACCTCTTCCTGAGGATCATAGTAGTAGAACTTTCGGATATAAGAGATCAGAGGTCTGTGAAAAACACAAGAGGGATACACATAAAGTGTTATTTACAAAGACCATAAACAAAAGACCACCTTTGTTCAAGCCTTCCTTCTTCTTCAACCCTTATATGGCTGTGACTACACAAAAAAACTTGGCTGACCTAAGAAACTTGCCACGTTCTCACTTGTTATAACTCCGTCTCCCTCCCTCTTACTACCTCCATTCCACTCTTCGTAGAGACTGCAGAAGGGAGGCTCACACACACACACACACACACACACACACACACACACACACCTTCCTCTCTTCTAGCTGCCATGTGACACTTCTAGAGTTAGGTGCTAAGACACGTGAGAAGTGAAAGGAGGATGCCTGTGAAGAGCGCCAGGCTCTGTCTGTGCTATCAGCTGGCGGGCCTCACTCACATTTCTAACTAAGCCTCCATTCCTGCCCCGACCCAAAAGACCCCATTGTACTTAGGCAGTGGGAGATCCGGGATGTGATCTATCCGGACGAGCTGTCGGATTCGGAATCTGCAAAGGTGCTGGAGGGATTTGACATTGCTGAATCTAGACACTGGATAGAGCAGCTGGACTGGAGTCGGTGGCAGTCCTTCAAGAATGAAAACCAAGGACATATTCAGAAGGAACAATGCAGCTAACTACAATTCCCCTTATGAAGCGAATCCAGGGAAGGGAAATAGGGCTTCTTTATAGTTCACATGTGCATTCTGTGCAAAAGCTCCTTTCCACAAAGAACTGCTGATTTCCATTTGCAGAAGCATTACCACTGTATTTCATCAAGAGACTCGATTCTCCTCCGCCAAGAGCCTCCCTAGCACTACTCTTCACAGCTGAGAGTCTCGCTCTTCAGAATAGCCCAATGAAACCACCAAGCTAGAGACTTTACTTGGAGCCACGTGGCCAATCCCAGGCCTGAGGCTCTCCGTGAAAAGCAGGAATCAAAGCACCCCCGCTAGGAATGGGGGATACTGTGAGAGCACATCTAGCATCATCCTGAAGGGGAGAACTCAGAAAGGCTGCTTAGAGGAGTCCCCAGCCAATTCCAACTAAGAGGCTGGTAAGCAGAAGGCAACGGCTGGGATCAAGGCTACAAGCCTATCACTCCTGCCATTTACTTCAAGCCAGGACCAGCGGGTTTAAGCACCTCTTATTTCCCCCCCACAACCCCTCCCCCCCGGCCGCTTTGCCGCCTACAACCCCTCCTTGCTCCTGAAGTTTTAGGCTGGGTCCAGGAACAGAAAAAAAGATGATGCCTTTAAAAGGAAAGCAACGGTCCCGCATCGGGCTCCCTGCTCCTTGGGAGCCTGCTTCTCCCTCTGCCTTTCTCTCTCACTCTGTCTGTCATGAATAAAAGGAAAAAAAAAAAAAATCTTTAAAAAAAAAAAGGAAAGCAACGACAGTAGCTTGAGGAAGCTGGAATTAGTACCACTCAGTGCCAAAGTGCCTTCTGACTGACGCCAACCAGGCCCAATGGGAGCCCCACACCCTGCTTTCATCAGCATCAGCGGGCTTGGTGCTGGGAAATTCCAGCCCCCCCACCCGCCCGGGGTCAGTGCCACAGAACAGAAACATCCACAATGGCAGGGACACTGAAACTGGTCCAAGGGAACAAAGAATATTCTGGTTTCAATAAACAAAGGGGCTACAGCAGGTAAGTAAGCAAACTGCTCTCAGAAAGAATCTGAGCTACAAAATCTTTGAAAGAACTCTTTTCTCAGTTGCTGTCCTATCAAAAGAAATTCTGTAGGCACAACTTATCGGTCTACTACTGTTTTAGGTATCTACTGTTTCAGGAGTTTAATTTCAAACATTTTTAAGTTTTGTTTGAAGGCGTGAGAAGAAAAAATTAAAGCTTGCAGATTGTCTCCCAGAGCCTTTGCATGGTCATTGATAACAGACTTTCTAAAAAAGAAAAAAGTCAACATACACATACTGTTACTAAGCAAGTAGGCTTGACTTAAAAACATTTAACTTATTTAGTCTTCAAAACTATACTTTGAGGTAGGTATCACAATTATCCCCACTTTACATATGAAGAAACTGAGGTCTACTGGGGTCTCAGAGAACTTGCTCGCAGTACAGAACCAACAAAGCCAGCCTGCCATGAGCACCGGTCTGTCTGAGGAAGAGCTGAGCCCACAGAACTTCAAAGGAGGGTTCTTCAGGCGTCTCCCCAGAGCACCTGCCCCTCTGCTGTCTGCTGAGGGCGCTATCCAGGAAAGCCCCAGCACTTTGATTCATGACTGGCCTCTCTCAGTCCTCTCCTTGCTCCTATCCCTTCAATCCTCGGGCTTATCCTTGGAAGCACAGTAGTCCTCCTCCACCCACATGACTGGTCCTCTCCACTCATACACTATTAAAAAAAAAAAAAAAAATCACACATGAATTTCTCTCTTGAATGTATTTAAACTCAAGTGGTTTTAAAATGGTACTGGGTTCAAAGGCCTCTTTGAATTTACCCTCTCTCTCATATGTTTAAAAAATATTCTTTAGTAAATTAAACTATGGCAAACAGAAAGCTTTTGGGGGTGGGTTGTAATAACGCTAAGTTCAACATGATGTTTCAGAGATAAAGGTAATTTATGTATCTAATTATTTATTCCCAAAGACACAGTACTATCGGACTTGTGCTTAAAGAGATCAGGATAATAAGCAGCATAAAATTATCTGACAGTTTGCCTACTTGAATTTTAATGACCATATATACTTGCCTATTTAATTGTGTTACTTTTAGCCTTAGGCTTACAAACAGCAATTTGAAACCTGTTAATTCTCTGATATTTCCTGCTATCAACCTGAACATTTACTGTTTGCCCCCAAACACAGCAAACAACTGGAGCTCTCACATCCAGAGCATGTTAACAGAAGAGGTTAGAAATGGAAATAAATCTGAAATAAGACACCAGGTCAGCAGAAAAGGAAAGGGCGAGGTGGACAGTGATGATCAGGAACCTTCTTCTGGTCCTTCATACCACGGGTCCTGGACACCAATCCAGTTTCCAGCCACTTCACTGTTTTTTCTCCCCCCAACAAGGATCAGGTTAGGGGTGACACATATCTTCCAAGTCTGAGCACCCCCACACATAGGTCTTTCTGCCAAACCAAACTGTTCCCTGAAGACCAGAATTTTCCAGGCCAAAATGTCAATAGTGCAGAATTAAGAAATCCTGGGATACAGAGAAGACCTGTCACTGAACAAAACAAATAATTATAAGATTAATGATGGTTATAAAAGAGAGACCAATTTCCTTAGAGTTGTGCAATTCAAAGTACAATTAAAAAACAAAAGGTATTGGAGGCGCCTGGCTGGCTCAGTTGGTAGAGCACGCAACTCTTAATCTCAGGGTTGTGAGTTCAAGCCCTGTGTTGGGTGTAGAGATTACTCAAAAATAAAATCTTTAAAAAAAGTATTTTCTCTTCATGCACTTCACAGATGATGAAGATCCTCCCAACTAAGAAGGATATGCTCACTTTGAGTTTTGGCTCGAACAGCATCAAGGGTTCTGTGCTAATCCCATCATACTCTCTTTTTGAGACTGCTGCCTGGTGGTGTTAGGCATTTAGTTTACAACTGTGGAATGGACCAGACTGAGATGCAAACAGTGACCTCGGATTTGTTACGACTATACTCCACTACTAAAAAGAGATAAGGGGGAAACTAAGATCAGGTGCCATCATTTTTATTTTTACTAAGGGTCCCTCCTTTGATGCCAATTACTCCATTTATTCTAACTCATGGCCTTCCTTCTGCTTCTTACTTGCCACCATCCAGAACTTTTCCATTAGTCCTAGCTTTATGATTCCTATGATCCCTAGCATCCCTTTAACACCAGTCTGCATGCCCTGTTAGTGCAGTCAGCTCTAGTATTGAGCTGGAAAGAAAACCTGACTTTGAATCCTGGCTCTACAACCCATTGTACTTTAGTTGGGGGGTGTGTGTGTGTGTGTGTGTGTGTGTGTGTGTGTGTGTGTGTTAAGCAGGCTCTATGCTGGCCTCCAATGTGGGACTCGAACTCGCAACCCTGAAATCAAGACCTGAGCTGAGATCAAGAGTAGGACATTTAACCGACTGAGCCACCCCGGCGCCCCACTGTACCTCAGTTTCTTAATCTGTATCAAAAAAAGGAAGAACGAAAGAAAAGAAAGAAGAGAGACTGTAGTATCCCTTTAAAGGATTCTGTAAGGGCTAAATCAAATAATACCTGGTCCCTTGTAGGCGTTTGGTTATCATCCCAAAGTCACAACAAACAGGCTCCTTTTAGAATCTACTGAGTTAAAATCCCTGGTGCAGGTTGAGAAAGCTCAACTCAAATGCTAATCCCTACCTCCTCTCCACACCAAGTCCCTCACAGAATCAACCTCACAGAATGCCTAGACTTTTATGACAAGCAAAGGAGGACAGCAAACAACGGTAAAGGAGAACACTGACTTTGCCTTTTGTCCCAGTCCTTCAAAGAGAGGTCACACAGGGTCTAGGAGCAAATACTAACTCTGCTTTGCCTTCTCAGTTTGATTACAATTTTAAGTGCAAGTAGATACCCTCTCTGTAGCATTCCTCATAGGTCCTAAAAAGACACCCTCCACTAATAAACACACTTCTGACTTCCTTATGCAGTCTCCACAAGTCTCAGCAAACTCAGGTTTCAATTTGCTTGCTGTTATCTTTTCCCCAGTAACAGACTGGTAGCAAATAAAGCACAGGATTTGGAGTCAGCTGAGCCTGGGTTTGAACTCTGACTTCAGCACTGATCAGCTAAGTGACTTCACATTTGAGCCTCAGCCTCAGTTTCTTCACTGTCAAATGAAAATGGTCTTATCTATAAATAGACCAATCTATTAGCTAACTTTGGGTTGTTGTAAGAAATGAGAGCTGTTCAAATAAAGAACCTGACAAAGTAATTGGCACAGGATACACAGTCAATAAACAGTAGCAACTGTTACAAGTTCTAACCCTTACCAATGTTAAGAATCTTAGTTAAAATTTCTGCAGACAGGGCACATTTGTAGAATGAAATGAGCTTATAGCAGAGTCCAAGTCTCTCAAATACTCTACAAGTAGATAGATATATGCTCCAGACTCCAGAATCCTCTGAGAGGATTTCCCTGGTTCACCCATAAAAAGAGCTGCTTCCCCTGCCCTTGTCAATCACCCACCGCTGACTGCCATGCCTTGTACTGAGTTCTACATGTGCTCTTGCCTTTATCTTCCTACCTGTCCTCTCTCTGAGGCTATGAGGGTAGAAATATGGCTTATTTTTGATACTGAGTTACAGAATAAATGTCTGTTAAATAAATAACCTCCAAAAGCCACAAACTTTAAAAATTACTAAAGAGTCAATTCCTATAAGAAAGGATTCTAACTTTTCCCTTTAACCAAGTCAACTGCATGAGACCCAACTGTGTTGACAGCGCTGAGGCAAATACGAAATGAAGTGAGAATTAATACAGTTCTCACCCTGTCATGCCTTATTTAAATCACCAAGATTATAAAACGCATTCCTGTAACCTGGCTCAATCCTGTTACTGATGTTCTGCCTGGGGCTCCCCTGGAACTTCTTTTTAAAGCAATTTCTTGGCACACAGTTTGTCTAAGAATCTCAATTTGATTCACTGGGAACGGATGAAGTTCTCATTTTAAGTTCTGTTTGTATCTTACAAATTCCTCAATTAATATGCTTGTCATTTTGCCTTTCCCCAACCCTATAAAAGCAGACAGACTCCTCCAAACCATCCCGTCTCTCCCTTCGGGAGAGATTAGATAGGTAGCTCCCTACTTCGTGGGCAGAAAGACTATATAACCACGCCAGCAAGGATGGGAACGGAACTTCCCAATGCTCCCAAATGGAGAGATGTCTTTATATTTAATGCTAGTAGAGATATACAACAAGAACTATCTACTCTTTAATAGCAAGTTTAGTACGAATGGACAAAATCCACAGCAGACTGTCATTGAATTCAGCCTCCTTGACACTCACCGTGGCCTTTCTAGTGAATACTCTTTTACCTTCCCTGTTCCCGTAGAAATGGCCTGAGCGAGTTCTCACCTCTCTGCTTCACATGGAAGCGTGAGATGCCTGGATCAGGGACAAGGAGACGCCTCTGAATGTTAAATATTCACATGACGCCTGGGCAGCAGAGGTGGGATCCATTTTCTCATTCGTGTGTTCAGAAAAGCAAAGATTCCTTCTCAGTATGTTGAAGGATTAATGTACAAGAGCAGGAGATTAACCACTGGACTCCAGGAAGAGCCAGGAAAAAGGACTTCAAGTAAGTGTGGCTTTTTCTGGGAGGCAGAGGGACACATTTTGATACTATAATGCATCATACCCAAGTAATTTATATAATTAATGTAACTCTAGCCTTACCTGGAACCCTGGATCTCAAGAAATAGAGGAACTTCCCATTCTTGGAGTGCATGATGGCTCTCTTAATGAACTCCACCACTGACTGACAGCGATCCTCAAACTTGGGGTGACACCACAGGCTGAAAGTTCCTGCCATGGTAAATTAGGGAGAGGTAAAGATGTAAAAACTTACTTTTAAAACATCTGGGAAGCTCACTTAAACATTGAAACGATTCGCAATTCTGGGAGGGTCGTTTGTGGGCAAGCTGTCAGACAGAGGTCCCTGAAGACGCCTGGTCCTGTTTGCCCCACAATGAATGGAAAGGAAGAAATCACCTTTAATAAGACATTAGTATGAACCCTAATCCTTAAATCACAGACCATAAAAAAAAGACTGCCACAGCAAAAGCCAGTTGAAATGCCATCCCCTCAAGAAACTCTGTGTTCAAGCATTCATGGAATAGTCGAGGCAAGAAAGGAAGAGTGGTTTTGCAAGTCTCACTCATTCATGTGTTATGCACAAAACATCAAATTCTAAGTCTTTTCTTCTTTAACTTCTAAATTCACACCCCCCACAGTATGTTGCAAAGATCCCACCCCAAAATTTTAGAGTCCCAAAAGCAAAAGGGAAACTGAACTCCCGTGACTAAAAACAAACCAAAAACTCAAGCACTAAATGCAAAGGAATCACCCACAAAAGGGACGGAATCCAAGAGAACTACAGATTTGAGTCTCCCTAGCTACTCTTACAGTATCACTTAAAAAGAGGAAGACAAATGCTCCATTGCAAACTGGCAACTGAAAGACCCACAAGGCTTCTATTAAAAATTCCATTTATTCGAGGAAGAAAAGCCCCTTTGAACAAAAAGTAACTGGAGCATCATTTGAAGGTTCTCTCCTTACCAGCCTCTTCTCTATCAGGGACCTTAGAGGTCAGGCATTTATTCCTCATTCTCATGGCCTAGTCATTCATCATTTTCATAGATTTATAAAAATACTTCATTTGAGGGGCGCCTGGGTGGCTCAGTCGTTAAGCGTCTGCCTTCGGCTCAGGTCATGGTCCCAGGGTCCTGGGATCAAGCCCCGTATCGGGCTCCCTGCTCAGCAGGAAGCTTGCTTCTCCCTCTCCCACTCCCCTTGCTTGTGTTCCCTCTCTCGCTGTGTCTCTGTCAAATAAATAAATAAAATGTTTAAAAAAAAAAAAAGTACTTCATTTGAAAATGCTTTACTTTGCATGGTGTTTTTCTGCTGGTTTGATTTTGGCCTTTGGAAATAGCAGGAGAGGGGGCAGCAGGCTAGGCCACAGCTATCTAACTAACTCTCAGGTCTGTGGACTGAAGGGCCTCTCTTCATGCACCTTTAAGGCAGGGGTGAGGACAGAGGAAACCATGGACAAAGCTATGCTGGCCTAACACGCTACTTCCTGCCCCACATGAGAAGCAAACCAAATACATACAGCACAACATGGCTGACAGCAGAAAAGACACGGTGGGGGCTGAGAAGAGCCTGCAAGAGACTCTGGCTTGTGAGCCTGTGGCTAACACAGCTCGTTTAAGGCTGATCCCTGAAACTCCCCAAAGTTCTCTCCACTTTTCAAATTTGTGACACAGGCAGTTATTCGGACAAAGGACGTAGTACCCAGCCCCGCCACTGCTGACCGTCACGAGTTTCTGGCCCAGGACAAACACAGAATGCCACGATGCAAAGTCAATCCAGACAGCAGGGTTGAACAAATCAGCTTCTATACATGAGCGCAGCATTCAGCACCAGCTGACCACAGAGGAGGAGGGACCCCCCAGGAAGCAAGGCAGATAGTCTAAAGCATGTTGATCCCACAAAGTCTCTGAGTTCTGATGACTATTTCCTAAGAGACCACATAGGTGACCTAAAGAAATTATCACCATGCTGTCTGACAGGAAGAGCCGATGCGACTCTCAGGCAAAGAAATTCACTACAGGACGGTCACAGGATGAACACTAAATTCTCCTCTTTGTGTATAGGATTTAACAGAAGTCTCTCTAGATGTTGTCTAATTATTTTTTCTTTATGAGATATAGATACAGCAGTTACCTACATGGGGTGAAAGTTGAAGCAACATCACGCGTTAAGTCTAATTATGAACAGAGCTTGGGAGAATTTGTGGAATGGTCCTAGGTTATCTCTTCCTTCTATCAAGAGAATTCTACCGGCTTTGCTCTGTTTGACAGTCTTGTTCAGGCCCTCCTCTTTTGGAGAGAAATGTTGAGAATACTTTTCAGCAGAACCCTCACCTTCCTCCCTACCCCTGCCAACATTGCTTCTAGGACTGAAACCAGTACCCATAACAACATTCAACGGAATATGGGATTTTCCTCCCTATCCGTAGTTCCACTTCTATAAAACCTTCCCGCAAAAAGGCCAGATAGCAAGAGTAGAGACCGGCAAAGGGGGAAGAAGGCTTTCCCCAAACGGCAGCACCTCTTACCTCTGTAGTGCTCCATTCTCGTGTGGTGGGTGATACCCTGTGACCGGAAACTGAGGCTCAGGATGTAACGAGGATCAGAGCTATCTCGTACCAGGAAAGAGCCATCTGGCTTCCCTTTCAGCTTCATCTCTGCATCTTCCCAGTTCATGGGTCCCCAGTACCAACCACACTATCAAAGACAAGAAGTGGTCAAGTACTTCACAGCATGGCGGGAAGGTGCACGTTTTCAGCACAATCGATTTTACTGCAGGAGAATCCCCACCCTCCCATCACTTCCAAAACATTTCACTAGGTAAGAGCTGCTAAGAGTGTCTTAACCATTAGCAATGAACAGCAGGCTCATTCACTTTAGCCCTCCAGAGTAACAGAAGAATAAGCCTACAGTCCCATTACCAGGGCTCTACAAAGAAAAGGAGAGGGAACTGGGTCAGTTAATCTGTCAAACTCAGCTTCCACTAAGTAAACAGTTCTCCACAACCGTTCTTCACCACATTCAAATGTTTTTCTCCAAGATTCCATTTTACAACGTCCCTTATGGAATTGATCATAGCAGCATATTGCTTTGGCACTGTAAATATAGAGGCAAGAGAACTACTCTTCTTCTAAAAATAAGACAAGGAGAGCCCAGGACAGAAGAAGGAGAGTGGGAGAGGAGGCCAGCCGCCAGTCTCCGGGCACCGCCTACCTTCTCCAACTCTCGAAGGCTGGCGGCAAAGCTGCTTGAGTCGGGCCGGTAGAGCGGACACTGGAGATGCTGGGGGGGCTGGCTGTGCAGGGATTCAGCTGCTCGGATGGGAGCAATCCGGGGAAATGCATCTGCCGGGCAAGAGAGTGGTGGTCACTTGTTCACCCTCCCAGCTCCCAAGCACAAGCAGACCCTCCCCGCAAAACAGAGATGCTAACTGAAGAGGGGCAAGGCATTAGAAGCTAAGCTGGAAAGGGTGGACGCCAAAGCAGTGGAAAGGAGCTGGATGGGCTGTAACAAAAAGCTGTGTGGGCTCGTGTAAGCTGTGAAGGATGGGTGGGGGCGTTTGACCCCAAGAGAGGGCTAGGGGAGCTGCTCACTAACCTGACTAAGGTGACTACTTCATGGGCTTCACCAGCCTAGAGCGATTCCAGCTTCTCCCACCTCGAGGTGAAGCGCCGGTAAAGCAGCCTTGGAAATAGTGACTCGCTTACTTGCCCAGGAAGAGGAACGATTTTGCCAGGCAAGTGGAAAAGAATGCCGATTTCATTCATTTTACTCCTTGGGGACTGGAGGCTGGCAAAGCAGGTATGGGCTACTAAATGCTTGGTACTTATTTACAAGGCTGCAATAAATACTAAAAGCTTAGAAACACCAGAGAACTCTGAAAACTTTAAACCTCCTCACCATTTGGAAATTAAGGCAGTCTCCTAAGTGAGATCTACTCAGAGACCGCAAAGCAGGTTCGGCAGCAAAGAGGTGAGAAATTTAAGTCTTTTATCCCAACAAAAGTCAGATTCACCTCCACCGGGAAAATGGGTTAGAAAAACCAGTTCTTGGCCTCAATTCCAAGGAGTTCTGGCCCAGCCAAGGGGATAAGATTTAAGCTTTCTCATAAGTCCTATTATTTCCATAAATAGACGTCTCCCATCCTTCAAGAGTATATCACTTTGTACTCCCAACTTTTACAAGGCTTGCCTCTAAACTAAGCTAACCTGGGGCATGGGGTGGAGGAGGCGGAGGTAGGGGGAAAGACTGCAGGGAAGACCCCATCGGAGCCACAAGGACAGATGTAGGCAGCGTCCCACTGATATCATCTAGAAGAGAGAACAGAAGCAAGAGGTTCAGAAATATGAGCACAGATGAGTGAGGTGAAGCAGAGGAGAGGGAGAAGGATCATCAGGCTGCCCTCTGGAGCAAGATGGCCTGACCTTCACCCTGTCTTTTTGCATAGAGGCAACAATCATCTTAACCTGGTTTCCTTTGTTGAAAGCAGAAATGTAAGGATATTCCTAAAGCAGTCTACTAGCGGTAGATTCAGGGCAAGATAAATACAGGTCTAATCAACGTATGGACAGTAAATGTTACAGCATGCAGGTAAGAAACCCATTTAACTGCTTAGGGAGATGATAAGGGTGCTGAGAAAGGGACAGGGAATAATTGGGTCATTATTAGAAACCAGTCCTGGAAAAGAACAACAGGTTTCTAGAGCTCACCCCCTCCCACTAGGGCAAGAAGGCAGAGAAGGGCAGAGACTATACCTAGGAGGCTGAGGCTTCTCCTCGGAGGAGGAGGGGGAGTTGGAGGGTGTGGAGAGGTCAGGCCCCGCTGAGAGATGTCCACGTCCACAAGTGACACAGTTTCACCTGAGGGATTCACAGACCAAGCATGTTACAGAAGCACCTTGCCCGCAGCTGAAGTCGAAAGCAAAGGAAAGCAAAGGGCAAGCAAGGGAGGCTAGAGGTCTCCGGCTCTCAAAAATCTCAAAACCTAATGCTTCCCAGAGCTGGAATCACCCCCAAACACCTGGGAAGTCAATTTTAAATTCTATCATTTCTTGGTCCTGTTAAAGGTCAAGGATTCTTTAGGACAGAAACATGGGATTAACAGTGGAAAGGCCAATTAATTGTGGTTGTGCCACTGACTACGTAACCTTAACAAGGGCTCTTTATTCAAATGGAACTCACAGCATTTATGTTTACAGATGTGTGTACCAATTTCTGCCTTAGGGAGCAAGGCAAGCAGCTTGTTACAAGTCCAAATGGACATGGAAAGCAAGTGCCAGAAAAATGTAAGAACTGCATGGTAACCTGAATGCAGATAAAGGTCCCAAGGTGAGCCCCAGCTTCTTCCTAAATGGCTTTCTACATCTAGATTTTCCAGAATATTCACTCATAAGAGAACCAACCATTTCACATATCAACTGATTCTTAATAGCTAAGGCTACCAAGGCCAAAAAGTGCATTTATAATCCTAATAATGAACTACTTCCACAGTCAGCCAAATCAGGTAAGCTCCAGAGGAGCTTGATGGGGGATGTCACATGGTTTCTCCTATTTCCTGCCTATCATGCAGTTCTGTTCTCTGCATATACCCTCCTTCTTGCGATCCAAGCCCATCTACCCTCTCTCCTCTTCAGTCACCAGAGGGAAAAGGGTATTATATAACAAAGGCTGACTGACAAGTTTTGGTAGGTCTGACCCACAGGGGGAGGACTCTCAAGATTTCTCTAATTTGGCCCTTAGGGTGTTACTTCCAACAACTTTTTCTCATTCAGGAGGCTGAATTAGCTCCTCAGCTAGAATTTTATTATTTCCCAATTAAGAAAATGAGGTAACCAATATCTCTAGAAGGCCAAGAGTTGGGCTTTCAGAATCTAATACACAGTTTTTTATAAAGGTCTTGAGCACTAATTAAGATAAGCAGAAAAGCTCTGCCAGGGGGACCTGGCTGGCATAGTCAGTAGAGCATGTGACTCTCGATCTCACGGTCATGAGTCGAGCCCCACGTAGGGCGCAGAGTTTACTGAAAGAAAGAGGGGTGCCTGGGTGGCTCAGTCATTAAGCGTCTGTCTTCGGCTCAGGTCATGATCCCAGGGTCCTGGGATCGAGCCCCGCATCGGGTTCCCTGCTCTGCGGGAAGCCTGCTTCTCCCTCTCCCACTCCCTCTGCTTGTGTTCCCTCTCTCGCTGTGTCTCTCTCCGTCAAAATAAAATAAAAAATAAAATCTTAAAAAAAAAAAGAGAGAGAGAGACAAAGAAAAAAAAGAAAGCTCTACTAAAAGTCATCAGCGGAAGCTCTGGGAAGCTGGGCCCAGACTCATCACATAGCTTAGTAACTGAGAGCCTAGCAGCCCAGAGCAATGCAGTGAGCCCAGACAAGTGTGTTTCCTGAAGGGTCAGAGATCTGGACAATAGGTATTTCACTTATTTATTTTTTTTTTTTTTAAGATTTTATTTATTTACTTGAGAGAGAGCACAAGCGGGGGTAGGGGCAGAGGGAGAAGGAGAAGCAGACTCCCCGCTGCACAGGGAGCCTGATGTGGGGCTTGATCCCAGAACCCTGAGATCATGACATGAGCTGAAGGCAGATGCTTAACTGACTGAACCAGCCACGCGCCCCTAGGTATAGCACTCAAGTAAAACATGTAATTAAAAAAAAAAAAGATGTAATTCAAGAGAGCTAAGGCTGTCTGAAACAGGAACACCAAACCTGAAAGTACAAATGTGGGTGAGCGTTCCTTACTTTAAAGAGGAAACAATTATTAACGAGAAAGACATGCTGCTACAGGGCAGGATTCTTTAATTCTGGGCTTCGGGTAAGAACAGAGGCCTCCCTCTCCACCTGTGCCTATTACAGACACCAACTCACTTCTTCTGACACCTCATGGCGGTCTATGCAGTAACGGGGGTCCCACTAGCCTGCTGATCATCTTCTGGCCATGTCCATTCCTAAATCATAATTCTTCCTGTCATCTTTTCGAGGGATACAACCTCCAAAGGAGTTTGAAGTTAGGAATTTTTGGTTGGGCCACAAACAATGAGGAGTACTCGTTCCTGAGACTGGAGGCAGAGTGCTAAAGACCTTCTCTACCACTTACTTAAGCAGGAGCTCCATATATGACTGACAAACGAAAACGCTCCCTATCTGAACAAGATCCCCATTAAGGAGAAGGCAGTTGCCCAAAGGATATTCAAGCACTTTCCTACTTGAGCAACTGTGTTCCCTGCTGCAATAGGAAAGACTTAAATTAGACACAGTGAAGAACTCTAACAGCTGCAAGAACTCCTGGCCCCTAAAATGGGTAAGACAAGAGTTCACATAATCCCCTTTGCCCAAAGTCTTTAAAAATAGACCAGATAATCGTGGATCATGTTTATTAGATCATCCATGAACTCCCTTGGAAGTAGGGACAGGAATTGTATGACTTCTAGAGAGTCCTTTATGCACTCTGAGCCTATAAATTTGTAATTCCTACTTTTAATTTATACGTGATGGCCCTGAACGAAGCACTGAGCACCTGCCAGGGCTACCTAATTACCTGCAAGCAGTCTCTATCTCCAACTAATAAGCCTCCAAAGTCAAGAACACATTCCACACCATAAAAATAGCCTCAACCCAACCCCAGCGGGCATGGAATGAAGGAAGTGGCTGCAGGCCCACCAGAAGCTCGCTCTGCGGTGCATCTGCAAGTGTCCCCGGACAGGTCTCAGAACACTCCTGCTTTCGGAGGTCAGAAGAAAAAGAGAGCGATCACCCTTACCTGTGAACAGGGGGCTGAAGGAGACCGGAGAAAAGGCACTTTGAGTTCTTGTCAACCTGGGTTTCCTAGGGGGTGAGAGAGCACACAGAGAATATAAGGGAGGATGGGGGAATGAACACATACACATTTAAGCCATTACGACACTCAATTCTAGACGCACTGAAAAACCAAGCAAATCCTAGTCACTGTCAACAACACTTTTGTAATACAGCCTAAAATTTAAAGGGGGAGAATGAAATAATTCAGGCAATTTCTTAAATAGATTTGGCTACAAAGTTCAGCCTACAAAGCCATGAGAAATCCCTTTGGATCTCTCCACACCCAGCATAATGGAAGAGTAAAACACCTTGAGTGGTAATTAGCAAGTCCATTTCTAGAGGAAGGAAGTCAGATGCAAGGCTGATTTTCATAAGGGAGCCAAGAAAATGGCTCTTGACCTGAGCAGGTGTCCTATCGGAGCAAACACTTTCCCTATGGCCCTGCCCCAAGGTGCAGGAGGTCCCAAAGGGAACCAGGGAATAGATTTGGACTTGAGAATGGCATAAGAAGCACAGGCAATGTTCAACCACTAAGATCCCTGATTTCTACACAAATGCCCTGAGCCATGGTACAAAGCCATCAGCTAACAAGGGGGCCCCCTCAGGTTCAGGGCTCTGCCCGGCTCCCAAAGAAAATGGCCCTTCCCCTCTCTGAGTGGCCAGTCACATGGCTCTCCCCATGACTTCTTGATCCTGCTCCGGGGAGCCAGCTGGAAAACCTAGATCTCCTGTGAAAAGATACACCAAAGGTAACTTCACTTTGTACCAATTTCAACTGGCTTTTCAGTGAGAAATGAAAGAAATCCAAAAGACTCTGACAAAGACTTTCTGGCCAGAAATGTGCTAAGCTCAAAAACCTCACCTCAGGCTGACTGAATTGACTACAAGGGAAAGAACTTGCAGAAGTGATAAAAATATGCTCTATCTGCACTGTGGCAGAGCTTATATGACTGCATATCCTTGCCAAAATTAACAGAACCGGACACCTAAAAAAAAAAAAAGGTGAATTTTAGGCGGTCATAAATTATACCTCAACAAACCAGACTTAAAAAAGAAAAAGGAAAAAACCCACGAATTGAGTGGCTGACTCTAGGCCTTATACCTGGCTCACCTTCCAAAATTACTCTCACCCAAAGGACTAAATAAAACTTCAAAGGCACCAACAGAGAAGCTGCACAGAAAATCCAAAATGAAACCCTATTTAAATTATTTGACTTTGGAAGATCTTTACGCATTTGTTTTAACACAGACGTCTAAGCTTCTCGAGACTCCCTTCAAACAGAAATTCAAAACCATACTGGGAAGACCTTACTCAGAAACAGCCAAGACGCTGGATTCCTATCTCACACTCCCTCTGCAACTTCTTCGATGCTGAGACTTCTCATCTAATGATGGTGCTCCCTGTACCTGCCCCACCCAAGGCACACACAGGAGACAGGGCTGCATCAAAACACGACACGACCACCCAGACTCCTCTGTTTATAAAAGTTGACCCTGATCGTCTGCAGCTTAGTTCCAACACTCCAGGGGGCTGGAATGGAAAGTTAATTCTGCTGGACATGAACTTTAAGACTGAAGAGCTTCCAAGCTGATTTTTATTTGATAACTTGTGGGTCCAACATTAAACCCAGCAAGTAGAAACCTAAAGCACTGGCCTCTCAAAGGGTTCACACCTCAGCCATTTGGCCGTTTGCCTCTTTTCAAAGGAAGCTGCATTACTCTGCCATCTGCCCATGCTGGGGACGAGGCTCTTCAGTGCCAAGCGCTGAAGAACGGCAGTACCCAAATGCACACATCTTGCGGGGGCTCATCTTCTCCCCCACCCCCGGCATTCTGCAGAAGAAAATCATAGTTTCTAGGATCTAGAAAAAGAAATACATCAGAATCTGAACACAGGCAGAGCCATTTGAGAGCCCTGGGATGGCTTTTTCTGGCAAATAAGGGGGCCTCGGGGCTGGAAGCTTGAAGAGGTAGAAGGTCTAGGGGGCTGATAGGCTAATAATAAAAATAAGTGCTTCCTTCTCTCTTCAGGTAGACGCTGTCTAACTAAAAATCCAAAGCAGTTTCTGTCTCAAGGATCCTGAGAGCATTCTAATGGCAGTCATTCATGAAAAGACCGATCTAGACAACTATAAAAAACAAAGCAAGGGAACAATTAACATAAAATTGAGGATGGTGGTTACGTGGGGGAGGGAAGAGATGTAATCAGGAAGCAACACACAGGGGTCTTCAAAGATACTGATAACATTCTATTTGCTAAGCTTAGTGGTGGGTACCCAAGTATGCAATTCATTATTATTATAGTACATACACTTTATGTATCTCCTTTTGTAGACATGAAGCATTTAAAACGATAAAAGCCCATCCAAGCTGGATGTGCCGTTTTGGGAAAACAACATGAATGATTCAGCTCCAGTAACATTTTTAACTAACCCTTCCATACTACATTCCCATGTTATTTTATTCCTCCCCAGATCATCCTGACAAGCATTAGGGTGCAAAGTTAAGTCATTTTAACTCTGCCAGTGGGCCACTTGCATCTTAGCGGCAGAAAGACTTGCGAGGTAGGGTGGGGTAGGATCTGGTGGGCTATACCTCAAGTGGCAGAAAAGGACAGAGGCAGCAGAAGACCTGAGGCAAAGGTCTTCTTTGGGGCTAGCAGTCCTTTGTGTCAGCTACACCATTGCTTCTGCTACAGATGACAAACAGAATGCCTGTGTCCACTTCCACTCTGCAAATTACTAACTGGACGGCAACAGATCCGTGGGATAAAATGGGTTACAAACATTAGACTAGATGGGCCAACAACACATTGATAAAACCAATGGCCACTTTTCAAATTCCTTGAAACCTAAAACATAAACCATGAAATAACGATGTCCTCCCTCTCTCTTGTCCATAAACCCCATCTACTGATGTCCTAAGACTTAAACATGTCCTTTTCTACAGTAACTCCCAAACTCGGATGTCCAAATGCCAGGTTTGATGGCCACAATTTACCTCTGCGCCTGCCAGAGCACACAGTGCCAAGTCAGCCAGCCCGTGCCATTTCCAACACATCATAAGCCAGTGTCTGTTCATGTGCTGCAGGCACAAAAACCATGTGTTCATTTGTAGTTCCAATACACAGACATCTGTGCAGCAAGGTCAGATCCAAAACTCCACCATTTGCCAACTGAAGAACCTATGGAGGGAACTTCCGGGGAAAAGCCAAGAGGTGTGGTCCAACGTCTAAAACCTTGGAATGATTTTAGCAGGGAAAATGTTAAGGAGTGAAAGGCACAGGCTGGAATGGACAGAGATTTCTGAAGTTAGGTTGCTCATTCCAAAAGATAAGATGCCAACCACAACCACTTTGTGGCACGAGAGTTGAAAAGATCCATGGAGTATGGACCCAAAACCCAAACCCAAAGTCAGAACTTCCTCAGCACACACCACAAAATCATCTTGTTCTCAGCACGTCAGGCTATTTCTCAAACAGATTCCCTGAGACCTGAAGACCCGAGGAAACAGAAAAGGCTTTCTCATGTCTGCCGGGTCTGTCCACGACAGCAGGGCCCCAGACTAATGCCAAGGCAGCCTGCCTCTCTTTCCAGAATTCTATCTTTTTTCCAAACAAATAGGAAACCACTACAGAACTGTTCTCCATTTTCCCACCTCACAATTACGAAGACTGCCAGTAATAATCTCAACTGTTAACTCGGAAAAAACAAACCTTGAAAAATGAACAAGGTACCCATTTCCAACCATGTATGTATTATGTGATGATTTTATTTTATTTTATTTTATTTTTATTTTTTAAAGATTTTATTTATTTATCTGACAGAGAGAGACACAGGGAGAGAGGGAACACAAGCAGGGGGAGTGGGAGAGGGAGAAACAGGCTTCCCGCCGAGCAGGGAGCCCGACGCGGGGCTGGATCCCAGGACCCCGGGATCATGACCTGAGCAGAAGGCAGATGCTTAACCGACTGAGCCACCCAGGCGCCCCTGATGTGATGATTTTAAAAGGTTAGATCAAATGCTGTTTCTCAGCAAATACAAAGGAAGACAATCATTTCAACATATGTGGAAAAGACAAGGGAACTTCACTGGTTTTCCTGAAATAGCAATTCTATATCACACCGAGGCCCTCAGGCATCAAGCCCAGCTCTTTGAATTCCAACATATGTGTGTTACAAGGCCTAGCCCAGTTCTCCAGAACAGAAACCTGATTAGTCGACGGGCCCATTTCTTCCTTCACTTGAAAAGGGTTCTCTAAGCTAATTCACACGAGACTTAAGACTCAGTATATCCAGGCAGGTCCATTTAGGACTCTAAAGCATCTGAAAGGAACTAAAGGTTTGCTTCATGTTAAAATATGGAAACTATCAAGCCTTATAAAATGACGGCAGGAAGTACTTTCTAGTGATAGCTGTGGGAAGGGCAGATGTGGAAAAGGGCAAAGAGAACCATATCCAGAGGTTACTGAAAAGCCCCAAATTATACAGCAAAGATTGCAGAGACTCGTAATTAACTCCAACTAACAATAAGGGAGGTCATATACCTTCTGGCAAAAGACTGTCATTTCTCACAGCCTCCAGGTCCTTACCAATCAAAACAAGAAAACAACCTAAAATTCCAAACTCATCCTTCTTCCCAACAGGGCGGACTTAGGAGGTGCAGATCCATAGAAATCACAACTACCCTAGCCAGACTTACCAAGTTTCTCACAGCTGCGAGGCTGCCAACAAGACTGGCACATAGTAAGCTGTGGAAAAGCTAACAAGCAAATCTAGCAGCACCAAATTCTAAGCATTAAAAAAAAATTACCAGTTCAATCTTATTCCTTCTCCTCCAAAAGCACAAAATATTCCATCTCAATTTCTCTTGTCTTCATTCAGTTCCTACAAGGACAGGAACAAGACAAGAATCACTCCCATTTTACAGATGGAAAAAAAAGAGGAAGCACGAAGAAGACAAAATTGGCCTACATTGCACAGATGCTGGAGTTGTAAGCAGAATCTAGATGTTCATGTTCTCTGTGCAACACACTGCCTCCTAATAGCAGTCAGCCAAACGTTCATACACAAATACCTAGCTCTTCTCCAATTCATCAGAAAAAGCCCTTGGACCAAAAAATGTAATTCTCCAGTGCCCTGAGCTAAGCTTCCTTGCAGAGCTACAGCCCAATTTGCTCTGCAGCAGAAATCTGTATTGTGCTTAGTGTGAGGGTTGGTAAAAGAGCAGCCAATGACCATTAAATTCTGCTTCCAAAGGCAAAAAACCGTATAATGTTATATGCCTTTTCCTCTTCCTAATCTATTAGACGTAGCAGCTAATTTCACGCCACACCTCATATTTGGCGTCTCTGGAATCTTAGACCAAGTCCTGGTCAATATGGAACAAAGGCAAGACAAACCACAAGAAAATTAGCAGTCTATCCTATGTCATTACCCACAGATTCAATCCTGCCCTCCCCCCATCTGATGAAAATTTCATCTATACTGGTAAGTGGAGCATCGAATGCAGAGCCTACAATAAAAATGCTGTTTAGGCAGCCACACATGTTTTAAGACCTGAGCTCCCAGCATAAGTTCACTGGGAAGCAAAGGCAGAAACATAGGTTTACCTGAGGCGGCAACACACATCAACCTACTGATTTCTTTAGGGAATTTGGGTTGGGTCTGATTCCCAAGATGATGCTCTGGCACAACTGTTCAGAAAGGGCAGCTAAGTCAAAATTTATTTAAGACACACTTTCCTCTTGGGGGCATGCAAACTCCCCTGAAAGGAGAGGTCCAAGGATGAGTGGTTCCCAGTCGAGGTCGTACTTCAGGGTCATGTGGGAAGCTTTGTAGAAATTCAAACTCTTGGGCCCTCAGACATACTGATCTTTTCCCAAAGCTCCCCACGTGATTCTGGTACACAGTAAAGTTCTCAAATCTACTGGTCTACCCGTTCTTCAGCCTTGGGTTGTGGTTGCCAGTGTGTCTCAAGAATCCACCATATGAGCTGCACCAAAACCAATTCCAATCTTTGTTCAGAATCCACTCGGCGGTGCAAACCACAATGGCAGTTACCACAAGGGAAGTCTCGCTTCTTGACACAAAAGTTGACAGCTTTTTAAACTAATATACAGACCTAACACTGAATGCCAGAGTGCTGTCCACCCTTCAGAAATGCAGAGAAAAAAAAAAAATCGACGTCCAAGTTTGGAATATTCATCAACTGGCCTAGAACTCACGGACCCATGTCTATACCTCACACTTAGAATACTCACATGGTCTTGAGAGCAAACTATTTTCTATTCTCCCAGACCGTGGTCAGCACACAGGCTTGAGATACCAAGTGTATCTAAGAAACCAACCAGGAAAGCATTAACATGTTGAATAGAGATACCCAAACAATTGCTGGCCTACAACTGCACGTGTGTCACATCATCTGTAGGCATGAGTGTGAAAGGGGTGGGGTAAACAGAAAGAATAATAAGCAAAATGGTTACAACACCAACTTTTTTGCCCCAAAGACCAAACATTTCCAGCAACCTCCCTACCAGATATAATGGTAGACAGACACCTTGGAAAACTTTAAAAGCCAGGCCAGGGTGGGGGGAGGGAGGATGGTTTCAAATCATCTCCCAACTGGAGGGATGCTAACCAGCTGAGAAATGTCACCGGAGTGAACTTCCTAAGAGTGAAAACTGTTCCCCCAATTAGCTCTGACGGAACGGGCGATGTCACCACCTTTAGCCCTAAGTCTCTGTGCCTCCTTATGAAAAGCACATCCTAGAACTGTCAGAAGCATGTTCGCAGCAGAATAAAAGGGAAATGAAACAAGACAAGGAGGTTTTGTCAGTCAGCCCCCCGGCCAGTCTCACCTCCCCGCGTCCAGCTCCCGGCCCGCAGAGCCTCCCATGTCTGTCAGGCTCGCAGCAGAAGTAGCCAGCTCTCCAGAAGGCCTCTTGCCGGCCCCATCCCCACCGCCGGATCCGCCGTTGCAGCTCTTCGTGCGAAAGAGGCGACTGAGGCGGATTTTGAGGGAGCCCTTCCGAGAAGGGCCCGCCAGTGGCCGGAGGGGCCCGGGAGGAGGCGGGGGCGGGGGCGGGGGCTGCGGCTCCCCTCTACCCAAGCGCCCTGGGGGGACCAAGTCCTGCATCGGGAAGGGCACCGGGGGTAATTCAGGACCCGGGGGCTGCAGCAGAAGCCGGCCGCCCCCTCCTCCTCCGCGGCCCGGGCTGCTGAGCTCCTCTTCCGAGCAGCTGTTAGTCTCCAGGCTCTCGGCCTCCGACTCCAAGCCCTCCAGGACCAGCAGCGCGTCGCTCGTCTCCGTGGGGTCCTCCCCGGTCTGCGGGGCGGCAGCAGGCGGCTGGGGCTGCGGAGGGGGCGGCTGCGGGGGGCACGGGCACGGGCAGCAACCCCCACCGACCGTCTTGACCCCTGGCGCCGCCGGCTGCCCGAGCCCCAGAGCCGCCAACTGCGCCTCCAGTCCAGCCGCCGGGCCCCAGGTCCGCTCGAGCGCCAACCCCGGCGGCAGGGCCTTGGGGTCCAGGGCACAGCGGTGCCGGGGACACAGCAGTTCCGAGGGTCCCGGCTCCGGGGCCGCCTCCGCGTCCTCCTCCTCCGGCGGCCGACCCACGTTGCGGAACACCATCAGCTGCGGCGGCCGGGAGCCCCGCGGACCGGGCCGCGCGAGGAAGGGTGGCGGCGGGGGGCCATGGCCCGGGGGCGGCGGCGGCGGGCCTGGTTCGGGGGCCGCCTCTCCATAGCCGAGCAGGCGGCTCAGGACGCGGTACGAAGCGGCCGCCGCCGCCGCCTCGCCATCCCGGAGCTCGGCCCCCTGCATCGGGGAGAGGGAGGGAGGGCGGGCGGCTGGGAGCCGGGCTGGGGTGGGGACTAGGCCGGGCCCCGCTGGAGCCCCGCCCGCCGCGGCCCCCGGAGCGACAGCGCTAACGGCCGCCGCGGCCTCTGCCTCATAGAGGGGGGCGGGGGGCGCGCGGAGCCCAGCGCGAGCCCAGGCTGCGCGCCGCCGCCGCCGCCGAGGACCGCCCCCGGATAGCGTCACTTCCGGGAGGCTGTGGCCACGCCCCCTCCCCAGGGCGTGCTCGCGCTGGCCTCGGCGGAGCGTGACGTTGAGTGCAGCCCGGGCCGCTATTGGCGGTGGGCGGCTTCTCGCCTGGCCGTTGGTCCCCTGGCCCGACCCTTGCTTTTTACTTCCCGGGCGCTGAGGCCGAAGCCGCCCCTCCCCGGTGCGGGGGGAGCGGCCGTGGAAAGCCTGGTTTGGTCCTGGCCGAGAGAGCGGCCGGCCTCTGGGAATACCTGTGATGTGGTCCCGCCTGTGCCGCTTGCGAGGTGTGACCGTGACCGAGTCATTTCTTCATTGACTAACTGTATCCCCGCTGGCTTCCAGTGAATGTTTGTGGAATGACACATGAATAATGTGTGTTCTAGAGCCAGTGGTGTGCTGATAAATGTTGAACAGCTGGCTCTCTGGGGGGAAGAGGGCATTACATGCATATATATATATATATATATATATGTACATAAGTTTATCATGAATTTTACTGATGTAAAGGTTGTATAGCACACAATTTACAAATGATAACAATAGTATACGATTGCAAATTCTATATAACCAATTGATTCTCAAGAATCCTTTCATTGGCTTTGGTCAAACCCTTGTATGGGTAGCCAACCTGTGGTTTCAGTTGACCAAGGAATCGCAGCATGAAATGTTGGTTGATGTTTTCCTCAATGTCAGTGTAAGAGGAAAATGAAAAAAATAAAGACGGTCTTAACTGGCAATTATGGGAGTGACTTGCTTGCTGAATCAGAAAACAGTTTTCAAATACTGAAAGAATATTCCCTTAATTTGGGGGGCACCTGGGTGGCTCAGTCGGTTAAGCATCTGCCTTCCGCTCAGGTGATGATCCCAGGGTCCTGAGATGGAGCCCACCTTGGGGCTCTTTGCTGGGTGGGGAGTCTGTTTCTCCCTCTCCCTCTGCAACCCCTCCCCACCCCCGCTTGTGTGCTCTCTCTCCCTCCCCCCTCTCTCTCAAATAAATGAATAAAATATTTTAAAAAAGATTTCCTTAATTTTTGTGCTATTCACAATGTAATGGCTACAGGCATAACACATTAAATTTAAATCTGAATTACTAACTTTCCCTCCATCACTTTCTTAAATCTAGATAATCGACAAAACACTAAATCAAGGCCCTGATTTGTAGCATTTGCTGATATCCATGGTGTAAATACTCCCACCATGGCTGATTTCAATTTTCAGAACACAGAGTTACTGGACACGGAGTTAGAAAGAGATGAGCAGTAGCATACCCTTATGTAATAGTTTCATCGTGCAGCTACAATAACAACCCCAGGAACATAGGTAAAGAGTAATAGTAAAATTATTAGAAAGTGATGAGTTTTGAAAATATATTACCTTTATTTTAAACATTTAATTATAAGTGTGCATAATTTAATTTTGAATAGTGGCTGTGTTTCACAACTGGCTTACAAAATTCCTGAAATTTTAACAGTTGACTTTCACAGTCCTGTATGAGCCAGCTTCACAGCATCTTCATACCTCAGTTTTCTCATCTGCAAAATAGGAATAAAGATGACTGCTTCACCTTCTTGCAGACATGCTGTGAAGATCAAATAAGAGAAAGCTTGCTGTGTAGAGGATACTGGACTGGAGGGGAGGGAGAGGACTGGACTGGAGACAGCAGGCCGGGAGATCAGCTAGGAAACTATTGTAATTGGCCCCTGAGAGATGTCGAGGGATGCAAGAGATAAGGAGGAACGATCAGCCAGCCAGCAGAACTTAGCAACTTTGTACCTGAGGGTGCACTGGAGTGAGGAGGGTATGAGTCCTGGAGCCAGAGAGAGCTTTTTAAAATGAAAATTTGTCGGGGCACCTGGCTGGCTCAGTCCGAAGAGCTTGCGACTCTTTATCTCAGGGTCATGAGTTCAAGCCCCATGTTGTGTGTAGAGATTACTTTAAAAATAAAATTAAAATTGGGGCACATGTGTGGCTCAGATGTTAAGTGTCTGCCTTCGGCTCAGGTCGTGATCCCAGGGTCCCGGGATCGAGCCCCATGTTGGGCTCCTGGCTCAGCGGGGCACCTGCTTCTCCCTCTCCCTCTGCCTCTTCCCCTGCTCATGCTCTCTCTCTCTCTTTCTCTCTCTCTCTCTCTCTCTATCTCTGTGTCTCAAATGAATAAATAAAATCTTAAAAAAATTAAAATAAAAAAATAATAACATGGAAATTTGTCTATAACCCATGATTATAACCCTTCGTGGTTTCCCATTGTTCTTAGGCTGAAGAGAAAACCCCTTAAGGAGGCCTATGGGGTCCTGTGTGATCTGACCCCTGCTTCCGTCTGGCCTCATCTCCCACCAACCTTCACTTTGTTCTCCCGCCCCTGCAGTTCCGCTAGCCCTGTGTGAGGCTCACACACACATGGCCATTACATAAGCTATTCCCTTTTCTTGAAAGGCTTTTTCCTTCTCTTTTTGCTTAGTAAACTCCTACTCATCCTTAAGTTGAACTCACTCCTCACTACCTCAGGGAAATCTCTCTGACTGGGTCCTTACTTCTCTCCACCTAGCTCCCAGACCGCTCTTTTGTCACACTGACGAAACAGCTGTGATTTTTCATCTCTCCGTGGGGTTATTTGATTAAAATCTGTCTTCCCTACTAAGCTGTAAACTCCACAAGGGCAGGAGCCAGGTTGGCTTTTTGCCCATCATGGACTCTTCCCCATACCAGAGACGCTGCAGGGCACAGAGTGAACCATGGAAATATAAGCGTGGCATGGTTGTTCAACCTCATGCTTTGCAAGGGGCTCCTGATACAAACTCATGTCTAGTTCTGCACAGCACACCATCTTTCCTTGCCCGTGAAGAAACGGACGCTCAGAGAGTTATTTACCTAAGGTCACACAATTCGAAAAGGTACAGTGGAATTCAAAACCACCCACTCTCCTTCAGCTCCCTGGCAGGTGTCATTCAGGTTTCTGGAGAAAAGAAGAGAAATTGCTATAGGATCACAGAACAGCGGAGGCTTTAGAAGACCCCCCAAGATGCCTGGTTGTCTCTGGAAAACCTCCCTAGCCCATGAATGCAAGGTCTGTAGCTCTGCAGCGCCCTCTGCTGTCCAGCTACTTTCTTGGCCTGGGAGGGAAGCTATGTCCCCACCTGGCGTGTCCCCATCTGGGGTCTTTCCACTGCTCCAGAGCACACAGAGGCACAGGACAACACACAGAAGCTCTTTCAAAGGCAGGGCAAGGAATACTGCCTTTCTCCATTTCCTTAAATGTCCAGGCCTGTAGCCCAGGTCCTGGGAAAAAGCACTGAAAATTCACCTTCAAGCAAAGGAAGTGTTATCTTGGGATTTGTGTGTATTTGTTGAACAGGTCTTGTGTCTACGCATATCTCTTTCACTGAGGCCCATCTAGGTGGTCCCTGAAGAGGTAGGACCCTAGTTTCAAAGGTTTGAGAAGAAAAGCCCAGAGAACTGAAACCAGTCCTGAGGTCACTTAGTCATTCAGCAATGGGCTAGGCCTCGGGACTGCAGTGATGAGGGAGATAGGGACTGTCCTTGCCCCTCTGGAGCTCGCCAGCTACTTTGAGTCCTAATCACACCATTTCCCGGATGGATGACCAAGAACAAATAATCTAGTATCTTTGCACCTGTGTTTTATTGGCAAAAAATAGTTCAGTAATAATCCCCCCCAGGGGCTTTTGTGGGGGTTAAATGAACACTTACACAGAAATGCTAAAACATGACACAAACATTAGTAGTTATTATTATGAAAAGCTTCTTGGGGGACCAAAACAATTATTATTGTGTCTTCATACAATGTGTTTATGGCCCTCCACTAACAGTGACCAGTAAGGCCAAGAGCTTGGAATGGGTGTCTTTTCCCCTCCATCCCTCTCTCTTAGCACACAGAATCAGAGAGGCTGAGGAGAGAGCTATGCATGCGTCATAGAGGTCTGACTCCGCTCACCGGCTTCATGGCTTTGAGAAGGTCAGCTGCGCCGGCCTGCAGTTTTAGTTTTGGTTTCCTTTTCTATCGGAGAAAGGCCCGGGCTAGAGGCCCTTCCAGTTCTGCCATCACAGGGGTTCTGCTGGGGGGCTGCCCTCAAGCCCCTCCTCTCCCTCCCACTCTGACGTTCCCACTTAGGATCCAACGCAGAATTGTTTGCAAAGCCCACCGGTAAAGGAAGGGGAGTTTCTAGAAACCACCACCCATCCCTTCCTGCATACAGTCAGTGCTCTGGGACATCAAAGGTTTAAGGGAGTGGGCAGAGCAAGAGAGGAAGAAGCCAAGAGACAGCTTGTGTATGTGGGGCCAGCTCTCTGGGGGGTGGGGAGCACAGCAGTGATGTAAGACAGCAGGAAGAGGAAGGCAGGAGCGTTGTTCTATGGCTACCTGCAAGAATCCACACCCTGCTGGGGCACCTGGGGGGCTTGGTCCATTAAGCATCTGCCTTTGCCTCCGGTTGTGATCCCGGGGTCCTGGGATGGAGCCCTGGGTCGGGCTCCCTGCTCGGCGGGGAGTCTGCTCCTCCCTCTGCCTCTGCCCCGACCTGCCGTTTGTACCTCTCTCTCTCTTTGTCCCAAATGATAAAGGAATCTTTAAAAAAAAGAGGGGGGGGCGCCTGGGTGGCTCAGTCGTTAAGCGTCTGCCTTCGGCTCAGGTCACGATCCCACCTGGGATCGAGCCCCGCATCGGGCTCCCTGCTCGGCAGGAAGCCTGCTTCTCCCTCCCCCACTCCCCCTGCTTGTGTTCCCTCTCTCGCTGTGTCTCTCTCTGTCAAATAAATAAATAAAATCTTTAAAAAAAAAAAAAAAAGAACCCACACCTTCTGGATCCAAGGAAGTGCTAACTCGATTCCCCCAACCACCAGTTATCATGTCCAGCTAAGGGAAGTTGTGGGGGTAAGAAAACCAGGAAGAGCAAGAGAGATTAGGCACCTTTTTGTGAAGAAAGGAAGAGAGGATTTAGGATGACAAAATGAAGGTGGAAGAAGCAGAAGCAAAACTTTGTTCACTCTCTTCTTCCTGTCGCCATTACACACGCATACACGCACGCGCACCCCCCCACTGGCTGTGGTTGTTAACTGTGTGGTGCTGGAGCAGACAGGCTCCCCTGGGTGGGGAGGTGAAGACCGGTTGGAGGCTCCCACTCTGTCATGAACGACAGTGACAGTGTGATCCTAGGGGGAGTCCTTCTACCTCTCAGGGCCTTGATTCACGCCTCTTAAGCTCTTAAGCTTAACGAGGCTTGAATAACAGGGTCATGGGAGTTTGATGGGGGCCAGTGTTGAGAGTCAGAGCTCAAACAGGGTTTGAGTCTCAACTTAAAGTGAGCTATGTGATCTCGGGTGCGTCTCTGAGCCTCAGTGCCTGCATCTGTGAAATGGGGATAAGAATATTGACCTTCCACACATGCTTGTGGGGAAGATTCATTGAGATAACGCACACGAGAAATACTTGATAAACTGCCACAGTTTGTATGGAGACTGGCTGTGGTTATGTTAGGCTCTCTTCCCCACCCTCGCCACCCCGAATCTCAAAATTGCAGTTCGGCAGCACTGTGTCGGGGGGTCCAGGCAGCCAGAGCAGCTTGCCAGGAGCTGCAGCTCGGCCCTTTATCATGCCCGTCGCAACTGCTGCCAGGAGGCTGAGTGGAGCAGAGGGGTGGAGAGAGGGGCACGAGCTCATCTGCGGTTGCTATGACGCCCCATCCTGGATTTGCACATCTCTCCTAATGGAGCGAAGGGCAGAGGGAGGGAGGGAGAGAACGACTGGTCTCTTTCTCTCCCCTCCTGTTTCTTTTTCTCTCTCTCTCTCTCTCTCTCTCTCTCTCTCTCGCTGATGTGGGGTGGGGAGTGGGGGAAGGGAGCCTAGATGCTGGATGAGAGGAGGAGGGAAGAGGGGTGGTGCCAGGATTAAGAGGGTTTGCAATGGGGGGTCACACTGAGAGAGGAGGGGCAGAGCCCTCATGCCTACATCCAGAAGCCAGCTGATGACGTTAGAGAGAAGGAAAAACAGGCAAGACAGCACAGCGTGTGAGAGAGAGAGAGGGAGAGAGGGAAAGAGAAAGCGAGGATAGGAGGCGCAGAGCCAGCCAACCTCTGCCTGGGCTCTCCTGAGCCACGAGATTCCCCCAGGCAGCCTGGACCCCTGGGTCCCTGAGAGCTGCCCTGAGGATGGGCCCCAGGGCAGTGGTCGTGCCCCACCCTGTGTGGGGGCTGCTGGGTTGCTGTTTCCTCGGCAGCTGGGCTCTGGGGGGTCCGCGGCCCCTCCGCTCTCTGCCACCTCTGTCCTCCCAAGTCAAACTGGGGTCTGTGCCCATGCGGGTGCCCCCAGAAGGGGTCGAGGCAGCTCTGGCTTTTCTCTACTCCGGAGATGCCCAACAGCTGTCGGGGGCTAATTGCAGCGAGCCTTACGAAGCCCACGGCACAGGAGCCGGACCAGGACTCCCCCCAGTCCTGCGGAGGGCAGCGAGCTCCCTTGCCCAGGCCGCTAATTTCCTCAACATGCTGCTACAAGCCAATGACATCCGCGAGTCCAGTGTGGAGGAGGATGTGGAGTGGTACCAGGCACTGGTCCGCAGCGTGGCCGAGGGGGACCCAAGGGCATACCGGGCTTTTCTGACCTTTGACCCTCCACCAGGGGCCAGCCACCTGCCGCTGGCCCTGCAGGCCACCCGGATGGGGGAGGAGACCATCCTTCAGGACTTGGCTGGGAGCAGAGTACAGGAGGAGAGCCCAACCGGGGCCCCGGACGCCTCTGCCCTACAGAAGCGGGTGCTGACCAATGACCTAGGGAGCCTCGGCAGCCCCAAGTGGCCACAGGGGGATGGCTACGTGGGTGACATGCAGCATGTGAAGCTATCTCCTCCCTTCCTGGAATGCCAGGAGGGCCGGCTCCGTCCTGGCTGGCTTATCAGACTTTCTGCCACCTTCTATGGACTCAAGCCAGACCTCAGCCCAGAGGTCAGGTAAGTAGGTTTGTGCAGTCTTTGATGCACTTGTGGGTATGCGGGGGTGGGGGCCCCTAGTCCAGCCAGCTGTGCGTGGGCCATTTGGCACACACGTATGTATCTGGGGGGCACAGATGTGTCTATTTGCATTCAGCTGTGTATATTTGCAGTTGACTCTGGGAATCTGTAACTGTCTGTTAACACATACAGGTGTGAGTGTACATAGTGCGGATGAATCAATCCACTCATACGTAGGTATATCCATACGTGTGTGTACAGCCAGGCATGGGTCTTGGCCCCCAGGTCTGGGTAGTGGGGAGAAGGCAGGAGAGCGCTTAGTGTGGATGACAGTGACAAGCCATGCAAGAGACGTTTCGTGGGCATTCCAGGAGTCAAACCTGCTGTTCTCAAGCAATCTAGAACTATAAAAGGAGGCTTCTCGAAGGGAAGAAAAGTTCTTGGGGGGAAGCTTGGAAGCATTCATTGCCCTTTCTGTCTAGGAGTTGGCCAGGTCCCCAGGGTCACTCCCAGTGGCTATATTCTTACATCAAGTAGGTTCCAGTCCTGCCTATCCTGACTGGTACTCTTCAAATAACTGACTTCCTCCTTCAACCGGAATAAAGAGGTGATTGGGAGCCCTGGTGGGAAGGAGGCAGCAAATGGGCACCGAACTGCAGGCACTCAACAATCAACATTGTTTTTCCAGCTATGTGTCCCTATTCATTGCTCCCAGCAGGCTTTCCCTCCTGCCAGCCAGCAGCCTGGCCCCTAGCCAGCTCTCCCCGCTCAGCCCAGAGCAGGGGTTGGGAGCACTGGGGCCAGGCAGCTCCATTCCATAGTTCCTTTGCTGTGATCAATTCAGATCTGGTTTGGGCAGAGTGAGGGGGTGGTTAATAGCTGAGTTCTGTGCCTGTGCGTGCGTGCGTGTGTGTGTGTGTGTGTGTGTGTGTGTGTATGCATGCAGTGGAGAAGTGTGATAATCCCCTTCAGACAGATCATCAGAGCCCCAGCTCCCACATGTCTTGACACGCCCCCTCCCTCTACCCATTGATAGAAAAAGGAAATGCTAGGATGTTGAAAAGCTGAGGGATGTCAGGGAACAACCTACAGGGAAGAAGATTGTTGCCCACAGAAACAGTGAGGATTAATAGCACTGGAGAAATGGAATGCAGGTGTGCCCTCTCTCCTGACGCACTGTAACCACTTTGCTAAAGCTTACAAAGCTTGCATTGTTCCCTGGTCTGGGGCCTGAGGGCACATATCTACCTTGGCATCCTTCACTGCACCCCTAACTGCCAATTCACTGCCCTAGGGGGCAGGTGCAGATGGACGTAGATCTTCAGAGCGTGGACATCAATCAGTGTGCCAGTGGGCCAGGCTGGTACTCTAACACACACCTGTGTGATCTCAACAGCACCCAGGTAAGGATAAGGAGGACGGTGGGGTGGGGCACTTGGGTCCTGCCTCCCTTCCCCTTTCCCATCCCTGCCCCCACCCAGCTCCCAGGAGCAGCTGACCAAAGCATACCAACCTCCGGGCTTCAGGGGAATCCCTAGCAATGAGAGAGACAGAAATGAGATACCAGGCTTTTAATTTTTTAATTTTTATTTTTTAAAGATTTTATTTATTTATTTGAGATTGAGAGAGAGAGAGTGTGTGTGTGTGTGTGCACGTGCGCGGGCAGAGGGACAAGCAGACTCCCCACTGAGCAAGGAGCCCATCCCACAACCCAGAGATCATAACCTGAGCTGAAGTCAGACCCTTAACCAACTGAGCTACCCAGGCGCCCCAAGATACCAGGCTATTTAAAAGTGAGGACACTTAAACTGTCAAAAAAATACTTCAATAAAAAATAAAAACTAAAAGAAAAGAAAATTCAGAAATGATATGTTGATGGTCATTTCTGAGAAATTCCCAACTCCTCCTGCTTGATACATAATAGGCACTTAAAGTTGAATGACTACAGGCGCCTGGGTGGCTCAGTCGTTAAGCGTCTGCCTTCGGCTCAGGTCATGATCCCAGGGTCCTGCGATCGAGCCCCGCATCGGGCTCCTTGCTCAACGGGAAGCCTGCTTCTCCCTCTCCCACTCCCCCTGCTTGTGTTCCTGCTCTCGCTCTCTCTCTCTGTCAAATAAATAAATAAAATCTTAAAAAAGAAAAAAGTTGAATGACTAATAAAAAATATGAACCTTGGGGGAAAAAAGTGAGGGGGGACTAGCTGGCTCAGTCCATACAGCATGTGACTCTTGATCTCTGGGGGCCTTGAGTTCAAGCCCCACATTGGACGTAGAGCCTACGTTAAAAAAAAAAAAAAAAAGTGAGGACACTTACAGCCTATTCCCCATCCCCCACTGGAGATAGCCACCCTCATTCCTTTGAAATCTCAGTATGCCTCCCTGCCTTCTCTCCCTTCTGGTACCGGGTGCTCTAGGATCCATCCCCAGGACCACTTCCTGAGCCCCTGTTAATCATCCCCTTTCCTTCTCCTGGACCACATTCTCCATGTCCACAGAGCTCTCAGTTTCTAAGTGTAATTGTTGGTTGGGGTGTGGGAGGAATCTTCAAGAAGGAGCTTGAAGAGCTCTGGGATTGGTAAAGGTGATGGAACCCAAGCCAGATGCCAGCAGACTCAAAGGCATGGATGCAGGAGAATCTGGATAATGGAAAGCAATGGCTGGTAATCCTGCAAGCCCAGGACTGAGAAACTGGGAGGCCAGTGAACTAATCTGCTCCACAGCTGCACTTGACCGCGTGTCGTGCCTGAGCTGAACCGAAGCCAAGGCGAGCCCTGCAGCCTGCTGGGAGGTGGGGCGGGTTTGGGCATCTGTGGCTCTTCGGGGCACATGTTTTGGGGCACATGTTTTTGGAACACTAAGTCCAGGGAGAAGGGCTCCCATTATTCAGTGCATTATTAAACCCAGCCACATCACCTCTCAGTGCACATTGGCCTGATTGAGCAGACGGTGGCAGGAACAGTGTTCTAGTGCTCCCGGCAAGAAGGGAAGCTGAGCCACAATTTCAGAAGCACCACCCTGCAACTTTTCTAGGTGAAGTCAGGCGCTCGATGTAGAACCCCCCAGGGCGAACCCCTTCCTTTGTCCCACTGTTAGGTCTGTCCCTAACCACTGCCCACAGCAGATCTGACCTCATCCATGTGCTCATCTCCCCTGCCTGGCTCTGAGGTCTGCTCCATCCCCTGCTGGGCAAACATCAATGGACGGAGCTGGAAAAAAGAGCCGGCCTTGGCATCCCACCAGCCTGGCATTAGCCTGGCATTAGGGCCGGGGAAAGCAGTCCTGTGCCAAAGCCAGATGGCTCCTGGTAGGGGAAGCTGCTCCTCTGTGGGGGCCTTTTCAACCCACCTGCGAGCCAAAGAGGGAGGCTGACGGGGACCCCTTGAAGCAGGATGTAGGCACACAGGTGTGATTGGACTCCAAGTTCTCCCCACTTCCACCTCCCCCAGCACTTCGCTGTACCAACAGCTGGGCACTGGGAAATGGGTCCTGTGAGGCTCCTGTCATTGCCACTCAGAATAAAAGGGTGATCTCTTCCCATACTCTTTGTTGAAAAGAGGCCATGGTGGGGATAAAGTAGGGTTTCCAGAGAGGAAAGGCTTCCTAAGGACTAGGGAGGACTTCTGGGGGGGGGGTCCCTCATATGGAGGAGGTGCTGTGGATAGGAAGGTACGTGGACCCTCCATCTCTTCCCAGGAGGGAAAGCCCCATATAAATACCTATCGTGTTTGTCATCCCTGCAGTGTGTCCCCCTGGAGAGTCGGGGCTTTGTCCTTGGCCACTACCTCTGCCGCTGCCGACCTGGCTTCTACGGGGCAAGCCGCTCCGGGGGTATGTTAACTGTGGTGAGGGCCAGGCTGGGCTGGGTGGAGGGGGCATCTGGGGAGAAAAGGCTGGGGTGAGACACCGGGAAGGGTCTTGCGGGGCGAGGGCAGAAGGTCGAGAGAAGCAAGCGAGGCAGGCAGGGTCCAATGTGGGGTGTCTGTGCCTTCTGAAAATGAGCCCCTAACACGCCAGTCTGACCCAAGTTGAGCCTGCAGTGAGCCCTAGCCTGGCATCACCTCTTCCTGTTACCCGGTCCTCCCCTGGGAGTATCCACTTCCTCACTCTCCCCCCTTCCCAGCCCAACCCCGGTGGTGACAGACCGTCGGAGGGCAGGGAGAGGGCTACGGTGACCAGTGGGAGAAAATGCTGGTATGCCCCGGCCGAGCCCCTCTCCTTGCACCCATCTTGTTCTTTATAGGGTTGGAAGAGAGTGCCGCCCAGCCCACTGGGCCGTCCGGCTCCCCTCACGGCAGCTCTGGGAGGCTGCTGCGGTGCCAGCCATGTGCTGAGGGCTGCACCAGCTGCGCGGATGCCAGGCCGTGCCTGGTGGAGGAAGCCTCGGCGCTTCGGGTGGCGGTGCTGGCCTCTCAGACCTGCTGCATGCTGGCCGTCTTCCTGAGCATGCTGCTCGCCTACCGGCACCGCCGGAGCAAGGCAAGGAAGGCCCCACAGCTCCCGCGCACGCCCTACCTATACGGGGTCCCTAGCATCAAGTAGGGGCCCGAGACTCCCTAAGACTAGAACTCAGAAGAAATGGGCTCTGGTCTTAATTCTTAATCTAACCCACTAGGTGACATTGGGCAAGTGACCCCACTGCCTTAGATTTGTTTCCTCACCTGTAAAGCGTAGGCATTGGACTTGATTCAAAACACTGTGTAGGCGCTGGGGAGAAGTGATCTAGACCCTCCTGGAGCTCCCAGTTGAACAGAGGAAGCAGGCATATAAAGAAAATGACAGCACAGCAAAACAGAGGCGAGGATGGAAGAGTGTGTTGGTTGCCATGGGAGCCCCGAGAAAGGACCCAGTTGTCCTGCCTGAGATGGTCTGGGAAAGCCTGTCTGGAGAACGTAACATTTGAGCCAGGCTTGAAGGTCAACTGAATGGTTGTCAGGCAGAGAAGGGGTTAGCAGTCTGACCCAAAGTTTGGGGGAATGTGTGAGATCCTTCTAGCTCCAGCAACTTGTGACTGGAGCCCAGGTCTGCAGCCAGGCCCTGGCTGGGACTGGGGGACAGGAGCTAAGTGCAACCTTGGTCTTAGCCTGTGGTGGGGGTGGGGGCCGTGGCTGTGGACGGAGAGGGCGGAGCTGATGTTACAGGGTGAGGCCTTAGCCCAGGGCCACCAAGTGACCTCTAAAACAGACCTGAGATTCTCCCCCACCATCGTCCAGGCTCTGCCCTCCCACTGCCGGGCTCACCCGCCTCTCTCTTTCCTGGGTTCACAGAGGATCCGAACCTCTGGTGTTGTCCTGCTGGAAACCATCCTTTTTGGATCCCTGCTGCTCTACTTCCCTGTGAGTTTGTGGCCAGAAACTGGCCCCATCTGATCCCTGGCTGGTGCCCTCCAAACCCCAGAATCCCTCCTCCTTTCTGCCCTCTTAGGGAGATTCGGAGACCTCAAAATCCCCATACTCATATCTACAAATGGCAGGCTGGCCTGGTGAGCTCTGGAGCCAAAGAGTCTAGGCTAAAAAGAGCTCCCTGGCCTATTGTGTGACTTAGGACAAATGACCTAACCTCTCTGATACTTCAGCTGCTCTCTGAGGAATGGAGGTGACAACGCCTCTATGGCAAGGCTGTTAGGAAGATCAGCAGATCAGAGAGAGGAAGTGTATCGGAGAACAGTGACTTTTGTTCACCGCCCCCCCCACCCCAGGTCTTCATCCTGTACTTCAAGCCCAGCGTATTCCGCTGCATCGCTCTCCGCTGGGTCCGGTTGCTGGGTTTTGCCACTGTCTACGGCACCATTATACTCAAGCTTTATAGGTAGGGTCGGGGGCAGACCGTGCTCTCGTGCTGCTCACTCCAGGCGGCCCCAGCGCGTTTGGAATGGAGTGGAGTTCTTCCCAGCCAGACCCTTACCTGTTCTACTCCCCGGTGTACCACCCTCTCCCCCCCCACCCCCCGCCCCAGGCCTGCCCTTATCACCATAGCCCTCCCCAGCATGTAACATTTTGGGGGGCAGCAAAACATGGAAAGGACAGGAGGACAGGCAGGCGTGGAGGGGAAGGAAGCCATGGACAGAGGCCAGAGACCTGGCCCCCTCTCCTTGGGCCTCCCCCCATGCCCCTATCCATCCGCCATCCACACCCTTGTAGGGTGCTCCAGGTGTTTCTGTCTCGCTCGGCCCAGCGGGGCCCCCACCTGAGTACTGGGCGGCTGCTGCAGCGGCTGGGGCTGCTCCTGCTGCTCGTGCTGGGCTTCCTGGTGGTGTGGACCGTGGGGGCCCTGGAACGAGGCAGCCACACGCCCCTGGTGACCCGAGGCCACACTCCCACGGGCCGCCACTTCTACCTCTGCCATCACGACCGCTGGGACTACATCATGGTTGTGGGTGAGCTGCTTCTGCTGAGCCCGCCTCACTCTGGCCCTCCACGCTGCACCTCCAGGGGTCCTTCTGACCTACCTGGCCCTCCTGCCTCGTCCCCAGTGCCCCTGGCCCAGGCCCCCCACCCCCACCCCCCAGCACACCAGACAGAGAAAGGGGCCGCGTGGCTGCTGAGCTGGCACCTGGCTCTCTGCCCCCTGCTCTCCCACAGCCGAGATGCTGCTCCTGGGCTGGGGCAGCTTCCTCTGCTACGCCACCCGAGCCGTACCCTCGGCCCTCCGCGAGCCGCGCTACATGGGCATCGCCCTGCACAATGAGCTGCCACTCTCGGCTGCCTTCCACACAGCCAGGTGAGGGCAGGCCGTCCGATCCACGACTCCTCCCCACCTCACACCACTCGCCTCTCCCAGGCCAGGGAACCCCATCCCACAGCCATCCCCGACACACGGCTAGGCCTCGGCAAGGCGAGGAAGGCCCCATCTGTAGCTCTCTCCCTTCCCCACAGATGCCCTCCCTGCACCCCATGTCTCACCCAGCACGCCAAAAGAGGAAGCATGCCCACGCCTAATTCTTCTCCTATTCCTAAGCCACATCTCCAGCACCTCCACCATGATCCTTCCCACACATGCTCAATTCTCCCTGCCTTTCCCCCACCTCACACCTCGGCCCATCCAGCAGCAGGCCTGCTATGAGTGTTCACAAGGACTTGGCCCTGTGGTAGGGGCAAAATCACCCCACAGGGTGGTCCATAACAGAGTTGGGGAGCACAGGTCTGTGCTCTAGGCAACCAGAGAAGAGAAGAGTAGTCTTGGAGGGCTTCTCGGAGGTGGGGGTTAATGTGAGCCTTGAGGTAGGACCTACGTCCTAGAGAGGGCAGGAAGAAGGAAAAGGGCCCTTTTCAACCCACCCAGAACCTCCACAGAGATCAGGGCTGGGGCTGGGAGGTGAGCCAGTGGGACAGGTGAGGGGGAAGAGGCCACTCCCACCCACAGCTAACGGACCCCTCCCTCCCACCCTCAGGTTTGTGCTGGTTCCCTCCCTGCACCCAGACTGGACCCTGCTCCTCTTCTTCCTCCACACCCACAGCACCGTCACCACCACACTAGCTCTGATCTTCATTCCTAAGGTGAGGTCTTCCCCCTCCTGGTTGTGAGCCAGACCCCAGCCCCTTTATAAGGGGCACCGTGGATCTGCTGCCGCCACAGCGCCCTCTCCAGGTCAGAGTGAGGATGACACCCTGGCGTGAGTGGGCTGAGCCACAGGGGCCTGAGTGAGGAGCCCACTTGGGGTGGGGGTGGGGAGGAAGCTACTGTATCTCTCTGCCTCCCATCTCAGGGAAAAGGAAATCCGAGCTAGGGCTGGAGGGGTCCTTATAACACCTGGCAGTTTAGTTTGGTGGGCTCCGAAAAATCAACTTGGACGCAGTTACAGAGAGATAGGTCAGGGAGCTGAAGAACATGCTAGGAATTGTGGGGGCGGCTGTGTAGGACACCTCTCTCCCCGGTCTCTGAGATAAAGAAAATCAGGGAGGATGAGGGGGAGCAAAATTCTTCGTGCCCTTGGAATTGCAAATTAGAGAGGGGCTGAAGATTCCCAAAGTAAAGATGGATTCCATGGGGCAGATGGCAATAGGAGTAAACAGGGAGCCAAGCTGACTCCCCTCCCCATCATATCCCGCCCCCCGATCAGTTCCAGAAGCCGGGGGCTCCTCCCCGAGAGGAGATGGTGGATGAGGTGTACGAGGACGAGCTGGACCTGCAGCGCTCAGGCTCCTACCTGGACAGCAGCATCGCCTCAGCCTGGAGTGAGCGCAGCCTGGACCCCGGAGACATTCGGGTATGTGCCGCCCTCCTCGCCTGCTTTGGATGCTTGCTTTTAGGGACTGGGCCAGGATCACTGCTGCCCTGCCGTCTGGGCTGTGTACCCTGCAGGGCCCCTCCCCTGCCCCTCGCTTTCCCTCTCTCGAAGACGTGCCCCCCTCCCTTCTCCACCATTGCCCTCAGCCACCTCCGCTGAGTCAGTTCAAATGAGGTCACACACCGCCTAAGTGGAAAGACCCCCAGAGGCCCAGAACCCAGATCCCTGAGGCCCAGGCCACTTGGCGAGAGTCAGAGCCGTGGGTGGAGCTCTACTCCCACCAGCAGGGGCATCATGAGGGGCAGCACACTTAGGCAGTTGGTGACCCGAGGGCCAGCAACGGGGCTTCGTAGTTCAGGTGGTTAGTGCCTACCAGAGAGTTCTACAGCCGGATATCCATTCCCTGGACCCGGCAGTCTTAGAGAAAGGAAGTTTCTCCTGAGTCTTACATCAGGAGAGTATCTTTACCCTTCTTTTTCTGCTTAAGGGTGGCATAGTCATGGAACCCAGATCAGAAGCTCAGTGGGTAGGAAATAAGGAAAGCTGGCGGTCTCAGCCTGTTGTTTGATAAAACCTACGGTGTGGGAACAACCTCAGGAAGCCATTTTGTCCATTCCCTCCATCTCCACTGGGGACTCCCTGTCCACCTGACTTGTTTACATCTCCCAACTCCCTCCTTGTCCCAACTGCCTCTGCCTGTCTGTCTTTCCCCCGTGTCCTCCTCTCCCTCTGGGGTCTGCCCCCCTGGGAAGAGGCTCAACCAAGGCCCCAGTCGAGCAGGGAGGCCGGAGAGTGTGGAGGCGCCGGCCACAGCAATGCCACCCTGCACCCCCTACTTTGTGGAGCAGCACCCAGTCTCTCTCCCGATGCTGATGCTGGCTTTGGGGAGAAATCCAAAGTAGAAGACTCTCAAAGTTCCATTCCCTTACTTGCACCCGAAGAGGGCACTTTTCACACCATCAGTCTCATGTGATCCTCCTAAAGAAGCTAACAGTAGGCAGCCAGCTCTTGTTACTTCATAGAAGCAGAGGCTCTGAGAGCTCAATAGCCTTCAGGCACAGGCTGGGTCAGCAGCTTCGAACCCAGGCTTCCCGTCCCCCAGCGGGTGGCCTCCCAACAGATCACAGAGAAAGGAGTGCACCCTGCACCCTCAGAGCCAAGCGGATGTGGCTCAGAGCGGACGGGTGGATTCTGAGAGTTCTCCAAGCAGGGAAGGGACATAACTTGGTGGGAAAGAGATGCTCCAGAGAAAATGGTCCAAATAATGGCCGGGAGAAGGGGAGGCAGGGCAGCCAGGGGCTGGAAAGAGCTTTGCCCTCTGACAGTGGGCTCTGCTCTCCTCACGCCCCCCTCCCCCCAGGACGAGCTGAAGAAGCTCTACGCCCAGCTAGAGGTCCACAAGACCAAGGAAATGGCTGCGAACAACCCGCACCTGCCTAAGAAGCGGGGCAGCTGGCGCCGGGGCCTGGGCCGCTCCTTCATGAGGTACCTGGCCGAGTTCCCAGAGGCCCTGGCCCGGCAGCACTCCCGGGACTTGGGCTCCCCCAGCCGCGGCAGCCTGCCCGGCTCCTCGCGCCGCCGGCTCCTCAGCTCCAGCCTCCGGGACTCCGAGGGGCCCCCGGCCCTGCGCAAGTCCCGCAGCGCCTACGACCACGAGCGCCAGGGCCACCGCCGGGAGCAGGACCCCCCGCTCCTCGACTCGCTGCTGCGCAGGAAGCTGGCCAAGAAGGCCTCAAGGGAAAGCAGGGAGAGCCTGGAGTCGGTGAACGGGCCCCCTGCCCTGGGCTTCCGGTCGGCCAGCGCCCACAACCTGACAGTGTGCGAGAGGCTCCCCCGGGCCCGGCCCGCGTCCCTGCAGAAGTCGCTCAGCGTGGTGGCGGGCTCCGGGGAAAAGGCCCTGCTCATGGCCAGCCAGGCCTACCTGGAGGAGACCTATCGGCAGGCCAAGGAGCGAGAGGAGAGAAAGAAGGCCGAGGCAGCCCTGGCGAGCCCGGGGAGGAGGCTGTCGTCGGTCAGGAGGCTGGATGGAGCTCAAGGGGCCCCCCGGTCAGCCCCACCCTCCCCGGCCAGGAGCTGCGGTGTGGACGGCTCCCACATGGCTGCCGCCGGGAGGCTTCAGGAGGCGGCTGCGAGAAGGCTGCCTCACCCGCCGGTCCGGCACCAGGTCTCCACGCCCATCATGGCCCTGTCAGGAGAATGCCCGGGAGAGCCGAGCAGGCTGTCTCCCACCTCCACCTTGGCTCCAGCCCTGATGCCAGCTCCAGCCCCAGCCCCGACCCCGGTCCCTGCCCTGGCACCAGTTCCTGTACCCCTCCAAAGCCCCAGCTTACTCGCTTTCGTCTGCCCCTGGGAGAATGCAGAACTGCCAGTCAAGAAAGGAAATGCGGCTCAAGAAGGCCCCTCAGGGCCAGAGCGCAGCAGCCTCTCCCCTGCCCCAGCTCGGGCCAAGCTCTGGAGAGCCCTCTCTGTTGCAGTCGAGAAAGGGGGCACTGGGGAGAGTGCGGCAGACACAGAGGACAGACGTCTCCAAGGGGGAGCTGATGAGGGGGACAAGGACAAGCCTAAGGTCTTCTCTAAATCCCATAGCCTCAAGACCCCCATGCAGCAGGGTTCCATGCACAGTCTAGGCCTGGCTATCAAAGCTCTGACCCGTTCTCGGAGCACTCACAAAGAGAAGGAGAGCGAGGGAGGGAGTCCTGAGACAGAGGAGAAGGGCAGAGCTGCAGGACAAGGTGTGGGGGCATGCCCCAGATCCCCCAGGCTAGGCTGGCCCAAGGCGGTGGTGAGTAAGCAGGCCACCCTTGCACCCTGTGACGATGAGGAGTCCCTCCAGAACCAACAGAATGCTCACACCAGCAGAATGCTTCAAGTCTGTCACCGGGAGGGCAGCAGGGAACAAGAAGACAGAGGCAGGAGGACATCCCACAGTCTAGGGGAGGGGAAAGTAGAGAGAGCAAGTAAAGCAGGGTCTGCTACACTGAGGCAAGCCAGGCAAGGCACAGTTGGGGACAAAAGTGCTGAGCGAGCTAAAGAAGCCCCTGGTGCATGGCGGGAACTGCCCAAAGCTGGCCTCCAGCCCCTGGGCGGTGCTGACCGCAGGATGGCAGAGATGTGTCCCAGGGAAGTCACCCAGTCAGAAGCAAGTCAGCCTGACCATGGCTACAAGGCCCAGATCTGCCCCTGGGAGGCAAGCGAAGGGGCCCCTGAGAAGGGAGCGTTACGACAAGCCCTAGATGATTCCCAAGAGAGAGGGAAAGCCTCGGAGAAGTCAGAGACCCAAAGTGTGGCGGCTGTTGCCCGGAAAAAGCCAGAGAGGCTGGTCAGGGGGCAGGAGGCCGTGTGTCCCTGGGAGGGTGCCGATCCCGGGAGTCAGTCCCCTCGGTCAGTCTCTCAGGACTCTGACAGAACCAAGGGCAGGTCTGAGGCAGTGGGCAGCAGAGAAGCTGGAGAGGTGGAGAAGCATCAGCGGGAAGCCACAGGCCCAGAAGTTTGTACACCTGACACTGCCAAGGCAGAGCTCTGTCCCTGGGAGGCATTCGAGGGAGAGAATGGGAAACCATTCCAGGAGGGAGTGAAGAAGCTTCCCCAGGAAAAGCAGGAAACCTCCAAGAAAGCAACCTTCTGGAAAGAACAGAAACTGAGCGGAAACTTGGAGTCTTTTTGTCCATGGGAGAGGACAGATTTCCGGGGCCCCTCGGCAGTCCCCACCCCGGCCCCAGGAACCCCTGGCTGCTCCGGGAGTTTGGGCAGCAGCATCTCGGAGGTGGGTCCGTGGGAGGCAAGAGATGCTCCTATCAGGAAAGCAGAGATCTGTCCCTGGGAGCTGGGTGATGAGGTAGTTGGGAAGGAAATGCTGAGTCAGGGGACAGAGGGAGAATTTCTCCAGGAAAAGGGGAAACCCTCCAGACAAGGGCTCTTTGCAGAGATGGGAGAACGAGCTGGGAAGGTGGTGCAGAAAAGGGGTCAACAGCAGGAGTCAGTGTGTCCCCAGGAGAGCTCAGCCCCTGGGCCCTCCAGCCCATGTCTAGATAATTCCTCAGCCAAAGCTGGTGGCCAACTCCTTAGCAATGGAGAAAGCAGAGAAACGCAGGTAGGTCCCCAGGAAGATCCCAGGCCAGAGCTGAAGCAAGTAATACCCGCCAGGGCAGAACTCTGTCCTTGGGAGGTAAATGAAAGAATAAGGGAGGACTGGACATCGGGCCAGACAGCAAAAGCAGGAGAATCTCAAAAGGACAAGGAGAAAGCGCCTGGAATGTCAGGGATCAAAGATGGCACAGCTGGGGAAAAGCCCGCAGGACAAATCCAAAAGCAAGAAGCAGTCTGTCCTTGGGAGAACAGGGACCCTGGCAGCTTCTCCCCACAACCAGGTCCTCAAGACACAGACGGACCCAGAGCCAGTCGCCACGTGTCGGGCAGTGTGGGAAGCCAAACTGCTGAGATCTGTCCATGGGACACGGATGACACCGTGCCTGCTGAGAAGGCTGAGGTCTGTCCGTGGGAGGTGGGTGCTGGAGCAGGGCAGGAAGGGGCTTTGGGAGTTGAGGCCATTAGGAAATTTCCAAACGACACAGGAAAGGCTTCTGCACGTCCTGGCCCCAGCAAGACAGCTGTTACTGCTCCAGAGAAGCCAGAGAGGCCGGCCTGGGAGCGGGAGGTGGCCTGTCCCTGGGAAAGCTTGGATCCAGGCAGCTCCTCTTGGCATTCAGACACTCTGGGCACAGAGAGACCAAAAGCTGGATTCCAGGAACTGGACCGCATGGGCTGCAGGGCAGCTGAGGTGTGTCCCTGGGAAGTGGACAAAGCGCCTACCAGTGAGAAAGCCAAGATCCATCCCTGGGAGCTGAATGAAGGAGCTACTGGGCCGGGATCGGAACAAGAGAGGAGTGACTCAGCAGAGCAGGGGGAGAAAACTCTAGAAAAAGAGAGACTCATCTCCCTGGGAGAAGACATATCAAAATGGGAGACAAAATGGAATCAAGAGCAGGAAGCTGTTTGTCCTTGGGAGAAGGCCTTGAGGGAACCCTCTGCGCAGAGCCCTGAGGCCTCAGACTCGCCCCTCAGCACGAGTTGCAAAGCGGCAGAGGGACACTCCTTGGAAGTGAGGGATGAGGCAGCAGAGAAAGGACGCCTGACACAAGACCCAAAGACGGGCTCCCTCCCAGAACACAAAACCCCAGAAAAAGCCCCATCTTCAAAAGCAGGAGAATTCACTACTGAAGATGGGGGGAAAGCAAGCAACGAGCTGCAATCTATCTGTCCATGGGAAAGCATGGCGCCGGCAGACGCTCTCTCTCACCCGGACAGTCAGGGCTGTGACCAACCTAAAGCTGGCTCTCAGGCACTGGTCTGCGTTGGGGGCAGGCTCGCTGAGGTGTGCCCATGGGATGCTCCCGCCTTGGATGCTCCTAAACCTGACAGCAGCGCCAAAGCTGAGATCTGCCCCTGGGAGGCGACTGAAAGTGTCCCTGATGAAGGGACAGCAAGCCAAGATGGAAAAGGGCAACCTCAAGAGGAGAAGGGGAGAGCCCCAGGAAGACCAGAGCCCAAAGCTGTGGCGGTTCAGAAGCCAGAGAGGGCAGATGGGAAACAGGAGGCGGTGTGTCCCTGGGAGAGTGAAGACTCTGGGGGGCTGCCTCCACAACCAGCCCTGCGAGCTTCTGACAGGGGCAAAGGCAGTTCTGAGGAAGCAGGCAGTGTGGGGGCCAAGGTGGCAGAAGTGTGTCCGTGGGAAGCAGAAGAGGCTCCATCTGCCAAAGATTTCCATCTGGAAATCTGCCCTTGGGAAGTGAATAAAGAAGCCGTAGAGAAAGGGCGACCGGAACAAGAGGCGGACAGAAAGTCCCAAGGGCAGGGAGAGATGATCCTTCAAAAGGCAGCATCTGGAGGGAATGAAGAACACTTTTCCAAAGAAACAGCTGAAGTCAGCGGAGAGCAGGAGACAGTCTGCCCCCGGGAAGGCACAGATTCGGGGGCGCCCTGGCCCCAGCCAGACGCTTCCAACACTGGCCAACCCATAGGCAGTCCCCAGGGAGCAAGCGGTGTGGGCAGCAGGATGGCAGAGCTGTGTCAATGGGAAGTCACAGATCCAGAAGGGAATAAGATAAAGGGCATCATGGCAGACATCTGTGATTGGGAGGGAACTGGAGCCCCATCTGAGGAATCCGGCCTTCTGGCTTTAACAGCAACTCAGACAGAAATATTTCTCCCCACAGTCCCTGAGAACCCACCATGGCTTTTAGTCCACAGACCTCCAGGTAGCTTCCTTCCAGAAAGCAAAAGCTCCCGCCCTGAGGTGAGCAAGGCAGCCAGTACTTTTACCCCGGAAGGTGTCAGGGAGCTCCAAGAAGCCTCAGGACATGCGCCGAGGACCAGCTCAGCCCCAGAGCCGAGTCTCCAAGAAGCTGAGGCTCAGGAGTCCTCCTCCTTAACTGAAGACCAAGGAGAAGGCGATTCTACAGCTCCACATGAGGAACTCTCCCCTCCAAATGTGTATCCTTGGGACTGCGAGTAACAACTCCATCATGTGAGGTGAAACGTCAGGTGGCTGGTTTTCAGGAGCCAAGGTCCTTTCCAAGTCCTACATGTTCCTACAAGAGCTGAGTCAGAGACACTGGGCCACCTCCCCTCTCCAACAAGGCCAGAAGTGAACTCATTCCGAAGACAAACTGTACAAGACAGGTGTGGCTCAGACCCCAACAGAGTCTCACCCTCTCTTTACTTCCCACTTTTGTTCCTGCTCCAGAGAACAAAGGCCAGACCCTCTGCTTCTAAGGAATCCTCCCATCCAGCTAGAGGACTGGACACAAGCTGTGTCTGGACACCCGCTGGTGCAGCCCATGTTAGGGATGAAAGGAAGTCAGCAGGCCCAGCCCACATGTTCTCGTAAGGAGACGACCCTTTTTTGAGAAGAAATGAAACCATGCAAGGCACTGGCAACATTAGGGATTGAGAAAGGCTGTAAAGGTCACCATAGGCAGCTTGTGAAGCCGCTTAATTCAAGTTCAAAGATAAATCAGGCGAAAAACTCAAATGGCTCAGAAGAGGAGCCCGAAATGCCTTAACGACCTTGCCATCTTGACTTTGGATCTCTAGTTCCTGCTATACTGATCCTCACGCCTGCCCTGTTTGGCTGCTGACGTACAGTCAATCAAGCACTCCTACTTCCTTATCAACATCTGGCATCCAAAGCAACACCAGAGACCGAGAGCACAGGAGAAAAGGCAGTGGCTCTAAGTCCTCCACACTGGCCCGGGGGGAGCCCTCCCTTCTAGACCCCCTCTCCGTCTGCGTGTGCCCCTTGCTAGCTTTTTGAGATGGTTCCTCCCCACGTCTGCCCCATCTCTTACATCTCGAGTTCACCTCACTGGCTTGTTCTCCTCCCAGCCTCCCAGGGCTGTCATCAAACGGACCCCTCTCTGTTGTCAGTGCAATCGGAGCCAGGGGAGTTTCTGGTTCTGATGTGAGAACTCCAAATGACTTGCTCAGTAACAAGAGGCCTGCATCAGTTGCCTTCCCAAGAAGCAAGAAAGCAAGTAGGTCCTGTTTACAGCCGGCACAAGAACTGCCCTCAGAAAGAGTAATGCTACCAGGCAGGTTCGAGGCCTGAGGGCAAGGGAAAGTGCATCATGGAAACACAAAGCCTTCTTCTTGGGGTGCCTGGGTGGCTTGGTCGTTAAGCGTCTGCCTTCGGCTCAGGTCATGATCCCAGGGTCCTGGGATGGAGTCCGCACTGGGCTCCCTGCTCAGCGGGAAGCCTGCTTCTCCCTCTCCCACTCCCCCTGCTTGTGTTCCTGCTCTCACTATCTCTCTCTGTCAAATAAATAAATAAAATCTTAAAAAAAAAAAAAAAAAACTGTTTAAAATAAAGCCTTTTTCTTAGCTCAGCTCTATCCTCTCAAGTCAGTTCAGGCTACCCTTGCTTAAGTGGTCCTAGAGAACAGTGCTGGAATGAGAGGATACTATCAGAGGGAAATGAGGAAAGAGAAAAGCACTGGTCAAAGTCCCGGCATTGGCAGGGGTGAGGTGGGGTGAGGAAACAGACAGACTAAACACGGCAGAGCTTGGCAGGGGCCCTGAAGATGGCAATAAGCCCACCCTCTAACTGCGCAGATCCTGATGCCATTCACAGGGAAGGAAATGACAAAACAAGAGACCAAATACCCAGTGGAGGAAAAAATGAGTTTGCATATAAATACTCTGGGCAGCTTCAGGACTTTGCCAGAAAAAGTAGCAAAATGCTCTATTTCCAAAACAAGGAATGGAAAAACCCAGTCTTTCAGGGACTCGATGCCCTTGTTCCCATATCTAGCCCCTCCCACTTACCTGGTCCCTTGCCCTGGGATTTCAGAGCAGTAATTAAGGTGTACTGTTGCTCTGGGCTCTGGCTAGTTAACCTCACTGCTTCTAAGCCGATGACAATTTTGCTAACCGCACATCAGAACAAGTCCATTGGGTCTGGTCTAGCTGGGAACAGAAAAGTTGTTCCTATAACCCCTGCTGTGAAATAAACCATGGGGGGAAAATAAAGAATGCTTTTCTTGACCACTAGAGTTAGTTCTAGCTTATTCATTATGGTGATTTTCTTTCTCCAATGTTCTTAAACGGGCACAGTAGATAGGTGGGGAAACAAGAATAAGCCCGAGGTAACTACACTGCAGCCTTCAGGCCTTCGGGGTGGTCTGGCTAATTCTCAGCCAGTCCCCAGCTCTGTGGCTGGCACTGCAGACGGTCTCTGCCCAGCCCTTCGAGCCAATCCTTTACATCTGGGCCATCTGCTCCGCTGGATCTGATCCCAAGGGAAAATGGAAATTGCACTTATCCTCTGGTGCCCTGGTGGCAGCTAGCGCTTAGCCACTATTCAGGATTATCTAGAGACCCCTGACACAGACCTCGGGGAGTGGGAGGAAACAGTCATCTGAAGCACTGTTTCTACATATTCAGAGAAATCAACTGGTCACGTGCCCAGTAAGTGCGCTCTTTTCATTCCTCTGCTTCCCTACCCTCCCTGGATTACTTCCTCTTACTCCATACTCCCCAGCTGTGGATCCTGCTGAAAGCACTTGCCTTCTCATTTTGCCTTAATCCAGGGCTCAGGCAAATAGGATGTGGCCAAACCTCACTTCAGCAGAAATGCCTCAAAAATGATGTACATTTTAAGCCAAAAGGGTTGAGACTTAAGTAGTATGATTAAGAGTGGCTGCTTTGGATTAACCCACCAGTGCTGCCTCTCCCCTAGGCATACACATCTCGTTCCCGTAGTCTGCATTCAGCAGCTGTTGTAAAAACATCAGTTTTCCCCAGTGAGGACTGGTCTGTTGGAGGCTTTGCTGAGAGGGTGGTTTCAGAAAGACTGAGGAGTTAGGTTCTTCTTTTTTAATAAACTTATTTGAGGGAGAGAGAAAGTGAGAGAGCATAATTGGGGGGAGGGGCAAAGGGGGAGGGAAAGAGAGAGAATACCAAGCAGACTCCCCTATTGAGTGCGGAACCCAACTCGGGGCTCCATCCCAGGACCCTGAGATAATGACCTAAGCCAAAATTTAGAGTTGCATGCTCAACTGACTGAGCCACCCAGGCACCCCAAGGAGTTAGGTTATTCTTGACCTGATTCTAGTTTCTTTGGATTCTGCTCTCAGGATAAGGTCAGAACAGATTAATCCTGACCCTAAATGACAGACTCATTAAAAGAAAATTCTAGGCTGGGAAAATAGAAAGTATGACAATTAAGGTCCTGTTTTTTAAGGGGAGCCCACACTGGGCTGATGAAAGTTATAGTACAAGCCAAGCTTGCTGCTGGTACAGAGCGATTTCCCTTGTCATACCTCAGACCACCCAGGACACTTAAGCAGATCAAGTCCCACATCCTCCTCCTGACAGCCCAGCTAGAGCTCAGGAACAAGGAGGGGCGAGGCTGCTTCACTCAAAACAGGTTCATATTCTAGTACATTTGCCTTACCAATGGGGGCTGGAAAGAACAGTCATCATCTCCAAGAGGTGCTAGAAATCAGGGAACAAAGTCTTACAGATGGGTTTCCCAAATGTATCACCTCCTCCATGGCCCCTGCCTCCTCCCACGCTTCCTGGGACCACACCAGGATGCAGCTGATAATTAGCAACACAATCCAAAGGCTAAAGGATAAATGATTTCTTTGGATTTACATTCTTCTATGAAGTACAAATGCTGATTAGGTGAGTCAGCATATGAGAAAAGACCTTGAATCTTCAATGAACACTAATTATTCTTCCCATGTCTGGGCTTCTTGGAAGCCACATCACTCACAGTTCAGCCCATCTTCCATTTCTGCCCTCTGGTCTACTTCTAGCCTAAGCCCGGGGACAGGTACACAACTCACCACAGTTTGTCCAATACCCTGACAGTGTTTTATTTCAAACTCTAATCCCTGCATTGTAATTAAAAAGAAAATTCTGCCAGTTTGCTCCTGACGGTCTCCACCGCAGAAAAAACAGGTATCCAAAACATACTTTCCATTGAGACTCAGAAGCTAGACATACAATTTAAAAAAAAAGAACTGGGTTCATGGATGTGCACATCAGCTACCCACCCACCTGGGACCAGCCATCAGCCATGGCTGCCAAGGAGATGGCTGGAAACACCCGAGCAGGAGAGGAAAGGACAAAGGTAGATCTTTCTACAGCATGATGGAGAGATGATGGACTTCACAGCTCCAAGACTCCACAGCGTCTAGTCACCTCATCACCCATGTTTCAATCCAGGAGTCATTTTTGCCATCAAGATAGCTGAGGCTTATGGGCCTCTCCCTGTGGCTCTTCATAGTCTTCCCAGGGTTTCAGCTGGGGCCCAGGGATCATCACCGTCTGAAAGAGCAGGAAGCTGAGTTACCTACCATCTGAGCCCATGACTTACGCAGAAGAGATTCACCCTCACCTCCTCCATGGAGGCTTCCCCTTCCCTGGTGCTGCATCACCCCCTCTCTCCACTAGGTGGAGCCCAACAGGAGTGGCTTAAGATGGCATAAGCACTGCCCCAGCTCTCTTAAATCACGCTTACCTTAAGGATGGTCTGCTTAGGGGGTGCCCATGGGGGAATGATCTTGCCATGCATTCTCCAGCTCCCATAGGGATTTACCAGGTGCTTTTCAAACACAACATACTCCAAGACATCCCTGGGCACATCTTCCTGTCCGTACATCAGCCGGCCAAACCGGTCATAGATGGCCAGAGTCTGCAAGGATGAAAGCAAATCTGGTCTGTTAGTACTCAGAGCTGGTTTTCTTGTTTTGTTTCTATTTTTCTTTGTTTTTATTTTTATTTTTTATGCCACAAAACCATTTTAAAACAACCATAACAAAAATTTTTAATGGACAGGACAAATTATTTCGGAATTCGGAATCTAGACTAAGTGATCAACTACTGACACTTTCCTCTTGGAGGGTCTTTGACCAGGGCTGGAGAGGTGGGAGAGGGAGGATCAGGAAGGGTGGGAGAGAGTATCCTCACACCTGTCTTAGCAGAGCTAACATCTAGCACTGCGTAGGGCACACTGACCGAGCAAAGAAGACCATGGTGAACCTTTCCTTAGAGCCCAGTCTTGGGAGGCTGTCCCCAGGACCCCAGAGGTAGGTAGCTGACCTGAGAGTGAAGAAAAGCTAGGAGGAAAGCAGACTGGTGACCCTACCTGCCGGGTGTGCAGGCGGACAGTGACCTGGCCGTATACGTTGCCCTGGTTCAGCAGATTCGAACAGCGAACCTGAACCACCTGCGGTGGCTCTAAAGATTCTATGAAGCTCCAGCGGACGGTCTTATATGTGATGTCCCAGACCATGTCCTGAGGGCAGAGGAGAAAAAGGTCAACTGGGGTTTTCCTTTCCCTTAGGAAAGCTGGTGCGTCCTTCCACACCTGTTCTCACCTCCATCAATACTACAGCCATCACACAACATATCCCACCAAATGCTTTCCTGTGCCTGCCGTTTCTCTCCTTCCTCAGTTTTGATCAAGCTATTGCTTAAGCCCACCTCGAAATGACCCAAATCAACAACTCAAGACCCACCTACCTTCTTAAGGAACTTCTCCAAATCAGTGAAAACCACACTCCAAAATGTCAGCTTATCTAATACACCATTACCCCCTCCTTACACTTTTTTAAATATATTTTTTATTTTTTAAAGATTTTTTTTTTTAAGTAATCTCTGCACCCAACATGGGACTCGAACTTACAACCTGAGATCAAGAGTTGCATGCTCTGCCAACAGAGCCGGCCGGGCGCCCCTCCCTTACACTTTTTTTTTTTTGGATAGAGAGAGAGACAGCGAGAGAGGAACACAAGCAGGGGGAGTGGGAAAGGGAGAAGCAGGCTTCCCGCCGAGCAGGGAGCCCGATGCGGGGCTCGATCCCAGGACCCTGGGATCATGACCTGAGCTGAAGGCAGATGCTTAACGACTGAGTCACCCAGGCGCCCCCTCCCTTACACTTTTATAACCTGCTAGTTATTGCATGTATATCTGTTCACTGCGTATATGTTGTCTTATCCCCCCCGCCTGCTAGCACTGAAGAATGGGATTTTACAGGGATAGAAAGGCTAGCCTGCGAGGACCACATCAGTTGTATGTGACCACAGGGAGATGAGGCTGAACTGATAGAAACTAAAGTTCTCATTCTTTTTTTTTTTAATTTATTTGTCAGAGATAGCGAGAGAGCACATGCGCACACAAGCAGGGGGAGGGGCAGGCAGAGGGAGAGGGCTTGGTCTCCCAGGACCCTGGGATCATGACCTGAGCCGAAGGCAGATGCTTAACTGACTGAGCCACCCAGGCATCCCTAAAGTTCTTATTCTTGAACCACAAAGTCCCCATATTGGGGCATCTCCCCAAGTACCTAGCACCCTGGTTAACACACTATGTAAGCCTCCTGAATGCTCGCTAGATCCTTTATTATACTGTAGGTGCACAGAGGGCTGCCTAATATGGCCCACACGCTGAGGTGTGGTTGTAGCTGTCATCAACACTCAGGTTAGTCCAGCCTAGTCTAGTCTAGAGCTACAGTGGGGCATAGCCTGAGGTTTCAGTGCTGCTTGCTGTGGGACTTCCTCCTTCCTCATCCGCAGGGCCCTTACCAAAGTCCATATCAAGTCAGGACCTTTGAGCCAAAAACAAAGGAACCTCAGCTTTTGCCTTAAACTTCCTGTACTTGCAAAACCGATCCTTCTTAAGAAACCGGAGGTGATGTCTAGAATCTGCCCATTCAGGCATCCCACAGTTCTAAGGAGGTTGAACACCTACCGGAAAACAGTTTTCCGTTACCAAGGTATGAAGCCGGTCATGGTCTGAGCTAAAAAAGAAAAAGATATAGATCACTGGCTCCTGCTTTATGATACCCCTTCTGAAAGTTGAAAATGGCCCTCAAAATGGATAATTCTTTTTACAAACATTTTCTGCACGCCTACAATAAGCCAGGTAATATGCTAAGTCCTGAGCACATAAAGATGAACATGGTTAAAAGACCCTGAGATCTAACTGCAGAGTGAAATTATGTTTGAAACTCAAGAGCAGAAACAAATTTCTCAGAAATTACCATACATCCTTAAGAAGGGCAAGAGACCCTCACAAATCCATCACAAAAAATCAAAACCTCATCTCATCTTCTCTTACCTCAGACACATCATCAATACCAACTGGATTGGCCTTGCACCTTACACTTTTTTTTTTTTTTAGTAATCTCTACACCCAACATGGGGCTCAAACTCACAACCCGGAGATTAAGAGTCGCATGCTCCACCAACTGAGCCAGCCAGGTGTCCCACATCTCACAGTCTGTGAACCTAGCCAAAAGATAAGCAGCTGTCTTTTCTGGTCCTTTCCTTCCACCCCACCCCCCACCTCCCCCAATCCTTGCTGCTACCAGAGTGACCTAGTCATGCTGACTCTATGCAGTAATAGTAAGAAAACAGACAGCAAATCCCAGCTCCTGGACATACAGGATTTTAGAAGGTTCCTAGCTGAGGGGTTTCAAATAAACCTGAGATCAGGCATGAATTAGTGTCTTTCAGATACACATTCATGACTTTTCCCCACAGTTTAATAACTCCTGGGAAGTTTAAATCTTTGTTCCTTCAAACAATCTTGTCCCTAATCCCAGAGTGGGTAAGGGATGAGTTTTGTCCACATGCTTCCCTTGCACCTCTACTCCTAACAGAAAAGGTCATTTCCCCCAAGCCATTTGCCCCACTGTAGCTCTAGACTAGACTAGGCTGGACTAACCTGAGTGTTGATGACAGCTACAACCACCACCAGGCCTGGCACCTCTCAACGAACTCTTCCTTCTCACTATCCTAGCCTAGAGATCTTCAGTAGAAATAAATTCCCTTGTCTAGGAATTCACTTACCATTTACAATAGAACTTACACTTAAAAATTAAAAGGAAGACATCCACTTCTGGCCAACATAATGGACTGAGCTCATGTGAAACTACTCCCACTATAAACATCTAGAAATGTTGGATGGAATATAATATACGCAGACACACATACATTTTAAAATGCTCTAGCTCACAAGAAAGGTAAATTTCCTAGATGCTAAAAGGAAAGAGAACTAAAACCAGAATAGAAAGAACACAACCTGACATCATGACAGCATATGGGATGATTAAACGGATCTAGAAATAGGATCTGATGGCTAGGAACACTCTTCCTAAATCCTTGAACCCTCAAAGAGCAGGGAGTTGGAACTGAGATCTCTGCTCGAAGCTCTGACTTTCAAGTCCTGCACCTGCAACAAAGGAAGACTACAAAAATAGTAGAGAGATAAAGCTTCTCTCTGTCTGGGGCTGAGTTGGGGGGACTAAAAAAATGAAAGTCCTAAGCCCACGTTATACTCAGACATGGACACAGAATTTATGATACCTATATGATGTAAGAATTCCTAAGATAAGAAATTAACATTAAAAACTGAACCTAGGGCCGCCTGGCTGGCTCAAACACACACCTAGACTTATCTAGGTCACTCTAGAACTCTTAACCAAAGGAAAAAAAAAAAACCCTGTGCCTAGAATAACAGCTGTTGAAAACATAACAGGTATAAGATAGAATTCACTTACTTGTTCAGACAAAGGTGAGCTTCAATAAAAATATCCTTAGCTTTTTCAGGGAAGTCCTTTATTTTAAAGTTCGGATCATGTTCTCTTATCTTCCGGATTCTGTAAAATTAAGTATGAGAATCATTTCTTTCTTTTTTCGCTTTTTAAGTAAGCTCTATGCCCAACGTGAGGCTTGAACTCACGACCCGGAGATCAAGAGTCGCATGCTCTACCAAGTAGGCCAGCCAGGTACCCCAAGAATCATTTCTAAAAACTTCATATAATATCCATAACTCACAACTTACATTAACTGTCATTAATGTCTGTCCACTTATTCAATAATTGTTTTCTGAATGTTCTAAGTTCTGTAAATTCAACGTTCTAATTCACACATCAATCATTTTAATGAAAGACCAAGGCTTCTTATAGTGAAATTTCAGAATTCTGGCATCAAAGAAAACGTCCTATAAGCACTAAGAAAGAAAACACAGGTTTTACACAAAGGCTCAAGAATCAGAATGACATCAGGCTTCTAACTCTAGCAACATTAGAAGTTAGAAAAACAATGGAGCAGTGCTATTAATTAAGGAAATTATTTTTAGCTCAGAATTGCACACCTGGGCAAATTATAAATGAAGTGGGAGAGTAAAAGAGTGTTTCTTAGACTTGAATGATTTCATGTATCTACTATGCACCCCTTCTCAGGAAGCTGCTGAGGAATGTGCTCCACCAAAATAACAGCATAAACCATGAGAGACTGACATACAATCCAGGAAACAGGGAATACAACACCAGAGCGAGACAAAAGGAGTTATCAGGAGGATGAGAAAAGTAGATCCCAAGATGTACGGTGGGTCTAAAGAGCAATCAGTCCAGAGAGAAACAAGTAAGAAAGGTCAAGAGGGATTTCTTCTTGAAGATGAAATTAATAAAATACTTAATGTTTTCAATGCGCTGAGAAGAAATTTATACAACTAGAGGTTCTGTAAGCAAATGAGGAAAAAAAACAAAACACAACTTAGCTCCAGAAAAAAAAAAAATGCAGGAAAAGTCATGATAATGTACTGCACGACTCAGCTGTCAACAGTATTTTTTCATAGTTATAATAATGTAAACAGGGAATTCTGATCTAATCAAAGAGTTAAATATATTGGAGGATGAGAAATACCGTAACCAACTGAAATTTATCCAGGAATGCAAGGTTGGCTTAACATTCAAAAATCCATTAATGTAACACAATATATCAATAGAATAAAGGACAATGATCACATGATTATCTCAACAGACACAGAAAAAGCATTTGACAAAATCTGACACCCCCTCTGCATTCTTTCCACCTCAGAGCCTTGCTTGTGCTGTTGTGTTCCTAGAATGCTATTCCTCACAACACCCCTCTACCTAGCTAAATGCAGGCAATCCTTTAGGTCCCAGCTTTAAATGTCATTTTCTCAGGGAAGCTTTCCCTGAACTCCCAGACCAAGTTCTCTTTCCCTGTCATGTGATCCCATAGCACTCATACTTCACCATACCTGTAATTATTTAATTGTGTGCAATCAGTATTTAATGGCTGTTTTCCTCCCCTATATGATAAGTCCATGATAAAACCACATGTGCTTTGTTCATCATCATCATGGACCCTACCACCAAAGAGCTCACAATCCCGGAGAGAAATACATGAGAGGAAATCAGTTATCAGAAATAGTAAGTGTAGGGGCGCCTGGGTGGCTCAAGTCGTTAAGCATCTGCTTTCGGCTCAGGTCATGATCTCAGAGTCCTGCTCCGCGGGAAGCCTGCTTCTCCCTCTCCCACTCCCCCTGCTTGTGTTCCCTCTCTCGCTGTGTCTCTCTCTGTCAAATAAATAAACAAAATCTTAAAAAAAAAAAAAGAAAAAGAAAAAAATAGTAAGTGTAGGTGCACAGTTACAATTACAGTACAGGCAGCTCCAGAAAGAGTCAGGGAAGGCTTAAAAGCAGACATGATGCGTAACTGGTCCTTGAGAAATGAGTTGGAGTTATCAAGTAAAGAAGAAAAAAGACATTTTCAAGGCAAAGGAAAGAATGTACAAAGACACAGAATCACAGCACAACACTGTCAAGGAACTGGCAATTAGTTTGGAAATGCTGATTTAGGATGAGAAAAGTGGAATAAGAAGATGACAGTGGAAAGGAAGACAAGAGCCAGATTTACAAAAAGCTGTGAATACCACTAAGTCTGGATTTTATTTTTCAAGTAATAGAGAGCCACAAAAGAGGTTTAATGGAAAAGTGATATAAGATCTGTATTTAGAGAAATAAATTCATGGCTACATGAAGAATTAATAAAGACTCAATATGCTTCTGCACAGAAATCTATAAACAATCCCAAAGAACCTCTGAGTGACAAATACTAAATGTTTCCATCCTTTCAACTAAGAGAGAGACTAAGAAGGTTTTGGTTTCTGCTCCTTAGTTAAGACCTAGTTAGCTCCGTAAAACAGGTCTGTCTTTTTGACCCTTTTTGGCTTTTTATTCTCTGTAGTTCAAACTCTAAGGTACTTCCCATATAAATATGCTTTTATCATTATTTAAAATTTTAATATATGTGATCAAAAAAGTGTTCTACAAACTTCTAAGTCACCTCCCTAACTGATGTGACAAAAATACCAATGAAGGCTGAGAGGCTAAGAATCAAAAAGCCCATATTCTTCTACATTAATTAAACTCTGTTACAGAGAAAAATATACTGTCAAGTTATCAAAGGAGTTATGTCCAACCCAATTCACCTAAGATGGCCTCTCTGGAATAAAATAGCAACAAGAAATTTGTGTTCTAATATTAATTCCCAGTTGTCCCAGACACCTACGACAATTGTGAGGCCACCTTCTTCTTCAATCGCTCACTTCTCTGTGCCAATCCTTCCTTTGCAAGAGATGACAAGCGAGCATCACCTTCTGGAGGAATGTAGGTGTCAAAGATACCAGCTGTAGTGAAAGAAGAAAACAAGAAGGCATTGAAAAATTGAGGAAAAAGTCATCTTGAGGTCATATAAAATTGAGAGGTACTGTGGTATAAAGTAGACCAATAAAGTAGACTTCCACATATAGGGAACTCTGTTACATTAGAAAAAAACAGAATAAGATAATTTAAGTCTTCTCTCAGAGCATCAATTTCTTCTTGTACAAAATGGAGAAATTTCACCCTTGCCTTCTAAGAACAGGTGTGTAAACAAGATCAAAGATGACCTCATGAAGGGCGCCTGGGTGGCTCAGTCAGTTAAGCATCTGAGTCTTAATTTCAGCTCAGGGCTGTGGGATCCAGCCACAAGTAGGGCTCCAAGCTCAGTGGGGAGTCTGCTTGAGATTCTTTCCTTAAGCCCCTCCTCCCACTCATGTGCACGTACATGCTCTCTATCTCTAAAATAAATAAACTAGGGGTGGCTCAGTTGGTCAATCGACTGCCTTCGGCTCAGGTCATAGTTCCAGGTTCCTGGGATAGAGCCCCTCATTGCGCTCCCTGCTTGGCAGGAAACCTGCTTCTCCCTCGCCCACCCCCCCACCCCACCCCCCGGCTTGTGTTCCCTCTCTCGCTGTCTCTCCCTGTAAATTAAATAAATAAAATCTTTTAATAAAAATAAAATAAATAAATATTTTTCAAATATGGTACACACAAAGTAAATCATTATTGGGGCTGAGCTGATTTTGTAGTTAGTTAAATACAGTCAATCATGGTTTAAATCATTCCATTTTCCAGAATATCTCTGACAGGAGGAGATTCAGTCAGGGTCTCAGAAATACCATGCCTCACCTGTACAGGCCAGATGTAGGGGACGCTCCAAGCGTTCTGGAGGAATGACCAGACCTGCTTTCCGGGCAAATTCTATAAACTCCTTTTCTGATTTGTATTTGGGTTTGTAAGTAGGAGGTGTGAAACGTTTCTTAGTTCTCACTGGAACTACAACTGTGGACTGAGTCACCAGGACTGGCTGTAAGACAGGAAAAGGTTAGGATAAAGGTGACCTGGAAAGAAATCTACCTTGAACAAACTCTAAGCAAAGACAGAAAGGGCACAGCCAAAGAATGACTTAGGAACAATTATAAAGCCACGTATCAGCGGGGAAACACTCATGGGTGTCTTAACTAGAAGCCTGTAAGCAACCTTTACTAACACCACTCAACATTTACTAAAGGCTTTCCTGGGGCGCCTGGGTGGCTCAGACGGTTAAGCGTCTGCCTTCGGCTCAGGTCATGATCCCAGCGTCCTGGGATCGAGTCCCGCATCAGGCTCCCTGCTCCTTGGGAGCCTGCTTCTCCCTCTGCCTCTCTCTCTGTCTCTCATGAATAAATAAATAAAATCTAAAGGTTTTCCTCTGGTACGTTCCGCAGTACACGACTATGCCAAGTCCCAGGGATGCAGAGTTGATTAAAGCAAGGCTTCTGCTTTCAAAGAACCTTCAGTCCCATGGGAAACTTAAACATCAACCCAACACTGAAAAGAGAGCAATGCTATTATTAAAGCATAAGAAAAGTCCTCTTCTTGGCATCTCCCTTATATTTACTCGGATTACATCCTGCTCATTCTGTTGGGAGCCTAACTGTAAACTTCATTCTGTCATTCTAGCTCCCAAAAGATCAATAACGTCTTTAAAAGCCAGACCTCTTTTCTCTCTGACCGTGAGTTTTACTGTCAGTACAGTGACGATATGAAACTCCCTCCTTTCCAACTGTTCAATTTAGCGCATGCCTAAGAACCAAGGGGAAGCGAGCCCAGCTTCCAAACCATGACTTCTTTCCCCTTTAATACCTCCCCCGCCACATAGACCCAAAGCAAACTGGAGAAACTTCATCCCCGAGAATTTGCTCGTCCTCGTGGGGCCTTTAAGGGGCTCTCCTCACGCCGCCACTTAGCTCAGTAGCTGGGTCCCGTCTACCTCAAACTCTTCCTAACTAGGTGTGACTTGTATCGTCCAAGCCCACCAAGGACAGCTGCAAAGCGAGTATTCCCCTCTACTCTGTGGCCTCCTCCAGCCCCTAGAATCCTCCCCACCCGGTCCCTACCCACCTGACGAGACCACCATCCTAAAGCTTTGGATAAACAAAACAACCCCCGCGGCACGGGGGCTGCCATTTTGGTGCCGCAAAGGCCGCTGGGATGGGGACTAGGCTCTACGAGCCGAGGGCACGAGAGAGGGCGCATAGGGTGGAGCTTCCCCGGGTGTGGAATTTTCCGGGGCGCGCGCCCTCCGCCGAAGTGTGAGCGGCGCGAACGCGCACGTGCGCGTTGTGGGGGTGGATAGAGAACGGACTGCGCGCGTGCGCACTTAGCGGCGTTGGGGGTGGGGTGGAGCGCACGGCTGTCACGCGCCAGAGAGCGCTGGGGCGCGAACTGCGCCTGCGCTCGAGGCCTTCTGGCCGCAAGGAGTTGCTGCATGCTTGTGGAGATAGGGATGTTGCTGCACCTTGCTTGCATTCCCCAAAGAATGAAGAGGTACTGCCCTTCGGAGACAAGTGTTTTTCTTCAGTGCCTACTTTGATCTACTTTGATCACGGAACGAAAATGACTGGTTTCTGGATCTGTATCTGACCTCAATATGCTATGTAACCTTAAACAGCGCTACTTTTCCCAATGTGAACCGTGTGAAGAAAATTCTTACCGTCAAATTAAAGAGATTAATGTCTACTGTGTTTATTGGACAAACATAATACTGTGTTTTTGAAGCAAAAGACACATGGACTGACAAAAACATTTATTGTTTGTCCTTTTGGGAAAGAGGCATGGGTTTAATCATAACAAATAATAGCTTATACTTTAGAAATGTTTACCAGGTGCCAGGCAATTTTCTAAGCATTTTGCATATATTAACTCATCACTCCTCACTGCAAACAAGAGTAATACTCCTACCTACGAGGTTGGGTCACAGAGAAATTAAGCATGTAATTTATTTAAGGTCACACGGCTAATTACTGTCAGAACTAGGATTCAAATCCAAGCTGACTGAATCCAGAAACCATGCTCTAATTACTATGCTGTACTGCTTCACGTTCGGTTGTTAAAGGATTTATGATGTTGGGATCATCCTGGAAAATCCAGTGCTGTCATGATTGCTGAATGCCAAACACTTCCCACACTTACCTGTAGGTTCTTATCTTATTCTGCCAATTAGTGTTTATTGAGCACTTACCTATTTTGCAATGAGTTAAGAGCTTGTGGTATGCACATACAAGAGCTTACAGGCTGGAATAGCACTGTTACGAAAGTCCAGATAAAATGCTACGGACTATCAAAGGAGAAAGATTACTTTTGGGTTTCAGGATCACTTGTATTGCCTTAAATCTTAGCTTCTCAATTATACTGTAAATTATTCAAGGGTAAGAATATCCCCACAGTTCTAGCCACAGCACTGAACCTATAGCATGACACATTAATAGGGACATGAAATTAGGGTGCTATATGTATGTGTTAAAAGAATGTATATTATTAAGCATTTAAATGAGAGATAGCTCATTATTTCTTAACAGACTCTATGCCCCAGAAAATAAAATGCGAATTTTTTTCTACCGGTCTCCCTACCGAAGTGAGGAAATTCCATTCCATGATGAGTGGTTATTAATACAGAATGCTGAGAAACTCTATCCGAGATTATCTCCTCCATCACTGAGTTTTATATTAGCTTTACATAGTAGCGAATACATCCCAGATCACTTCTGTCTGCCCTCTGATCAGTTTCTTTTTTCTTTTTTTAAAGATTTTAGTTATTTATTTGACAGAGAGAGACACAGCGAGAGAGAACACAAGCAGGGGGGAGTGGGAGAGATTTTACTTTTCTTTCTGTTTTTCCTTTTTTTTTTTTAAGATTTTATTTTTGAATAATGTCTACATCTGGGGCCCCTGGGTGGCTCATTTGGTTAAGCAAGCGTCTGCCTTCGGCTCAGGTCATGATCCCAGGGTCCTGGGATGGAACCCCAGTCATTGGGCTCTCTGTTCAGCGGGGAGCCTGCTTCTCCCTCTCCCTCTGGCTGCTGCTCCCCCTGCTTGTGCGCATGTGCTCTCTCTCAAATAAATAAATAAATAAAATCTTAAAAAAAAAAAGTAGGGGCGCCTGGGTGGCTCAGTCGTTAAGCGTCTGCCTTCGTCTCAGGTCATGATCACAGGGTCCTGGGATCGAGCCCCTCATCGGGCTCCCTGCTCTGTGGGAAGCCTGCTTCTCCCTCTCCCGCTCCCCCTGCTTGTGTTCCCTCTCTCACTGTGTCTCTGTCAAATAAATAATACTTAAAAAAAAAAAGTAATCTCTACACCTAACGTGGGACTCAAACTTACAACCCTGAGATCAAGAGTTGCATGCTCTACTGACTGAGCCAGCCAGGGGCCCCTGTGATCAGTTTTTCATGGAATGCAAACTTGTTCTATATCAGCCTGGATGAAATAATAAGGGGAGTTGATATCAATTAATTCATTCTGAGATGAATCATAAGTAGGTTTTTTAAAATAGCTGCTCGTTTGGAAAATTCATATTATCTTCCTACCTCATTAACTCCCTGGAAAATTGGGAGCTGTTGGAGAAATAACACCAAACACCAAAAGGATATTTTTGAATCCTACAACCCTAATAGTTCGCATTTCTGAAAAGGCAAAATAAGAGCAATTAGAGGAAGGAGTAAGGTGGTTGGGAGCTCAGCCTTGCAAAAAACAGTCTTGCACATAGTAGACACTCAAATATTTATTTATTCAATAGATGGATGAGTAGAATCCCAGATGGAATATGATAAGGCATACAGCAAAGTTGATTTCCTGTTTCTTCAAATACAGGGGGTTCCTGGAATCCCTTGTTTTCCTATTGAAATTTCTCAATGGAGCCAAAGAGAATGGGATATCCCTTGAGCAGTGGGACATGTACTTGCATTTTTTTTCTCCTCCCAGTGGCAGATGACATCAGAGATTGGAACTTCTGAAATTGTGCCTGGTGACCTACATTCTAGGAGACGCACGGTTGATTTGAACTAAGAAAATCCTTCTGGAGAACTGGAAGATTCTGATTATAATATTTATTGATTACAGTAAACAATGTGATACTTGGATTGAAGCAAGTAATAGGCTTGCCATGTGTTTATATTGTACTTCCCTCTCTTGAGTGAAAGCATGAAAAGCAAAATAAGTGAGTTGTTCAAGATAAAGTGACAGAGGAAACCAAGAATTCTGACTTACTAAGAAATGTTCCCAACTGATCTTTAGCTAACAATGTTAGCAAATCTTCTCTATCACTCCAAGAGTTAACCGTCTATAGCTTTCCTATAGTACTTAAGAACACTATAGTGCCTGAATTTACATCTTAGCCCCACCCTTTTTTCTTACGTATAGAAAGGGAATAATTAAATACCCAGATCACAGGGGTGCCTGGGTGACTCAGTCGGTTAAGCATCTGCCTTCGGCTCAGGTCATGATCCCAGGGTCCTGGGATCGAGCCCGCATCAGGCTCCCTGCTCAGAGGGGAGCCTGCTTCTCCCTCTACTCCCCACCCCACCACCCCACTCATGCTCTCTCTCTCTGTCAAATAAATAAAACCTTTAAAAAAATAATAATAAAATAAACACCTAAATCGTAGAATTGTTAATAACTCATTAAATGAGTTCCCACTCTGGTTAGTTATGGCCACTGCTCCCAAGCCTCATGATAGTCCTGAAGGTATACACAGAGCCTAGCAGAGTCCTGGTAAGTGTAACCACTCTTTGTTCTGGACACAGGTAACATCCCTTCCCCCAGAGTCCATCCCAGTGCAGTGTCCCTAAAGCAAGGATATGAAACCATAAGTCCTTTAACCTGGATATGAACTGGAAATCCTCAGGGGAAGCCCTGTGTGTTAGCTCTCTTCCCCTCAGCAGCAGTTTTCACCTCTGTTGAAGCTAAGACTACCGAAATGCAGGTAATTTCCGAGCCCACAAGTGACCCTTTATTTCCATGCTGCCTACCTTTCTTCTGCTAGCTGTTCTTTCTCATCCATCCTTCCACTCATTCCTGCTGCTGAGGACAAAGGCCATTTCCGTTACCTTTTTCTGCCTGCCTCAGACTCCTTATTTCTAAAGGTATATTGAGGAAGAGATATTGTTCATTGGGCTCAGCCAGAAAAAGAAGCCCATGTAGCCTGCTCTTCAAGCTCGGTCTAGAAGTAATCCCTTGCCTCTGCTTGCCCCCCCATTCACCCCAGCTGGCGAAATCAAGCAATAATCCTAAAAGGGAATTTCAGGCTATTTGTGACTTGCCCCTCTCCTCCCCCGTGCCACATTCAGGGAGGAGAGGGCAAAGCCCCTGGATCAGAGTAATCTGTTTCTAACCCACTTCCATTCTCAGGGATTACCTCTGCAGGAGGAGGGAGACAGAAATAAATCTAACACCTTAGCATCGGAAACCCGAGGAAGACGCCCCAGGAGGGCTCCCTGGAGGGCTGTAAGCATGGGGTTCCGGAGCGTGGGAGCCTACTCTCTTATGCTGGGGCACCCTGGGAAAGGGTCCACAAACTTGAAAAGCAGTGCCTAGAGTAATGTTTGGCAATAACTGGCATTCTGTAAATGTGTCGAACAAAAGAATGCAAAGTGTACAGATTGCGGGCAGGAAATAAATTGTGGGCAAAAGCAATTCCCTGATTACACATACAACCTCATATCCTTATATGCACACCGACTTATGGCTAAAATCAATCAACCCACAAATAGGGGAGCGTGATAGAGTAGAAGGAGCTCTGGGTTGGGAGGCAGGAGACAAGGATGTAGTCCCACCATTGCTGACATTGACTTCCCCTGTGGCCTCAGGCAAGTCACTTTGTGTCTCTGATCACTAATTTTGCCCATTAAAAAAAAAGTCTCTTTCTAGAGCCCTAAAAGCCAAAGTCCCGTGTGATGTATACTGAACTCCTATTAATAATGTAAAGGCCTGAGTTCATTTATATACCAGCGAGGACTCCCTTTAGAGCCCCTTGTGAACCGAGTGCTCAGTACGCCTCCCCTCCAGCCTGTGTTCTTTCCTCTGCCCCCCATGGACCCTGACATAGAAACATGTATCTTCCCACTGACCATTCTTCTGGGACGCTCTCCAGGGACTGAATGAGGGCTTCCCTCCCAGCAGTTTGGGGTTGAAGCCAGGCAAGCTGCGTGAATGCAGGAAACTTCCACTAGAGGGTACCAAGGCTGCACTGGGATCTCAGGCTGTGGGGAGGCCTAGTAATACTAACCGTTCCAGGATTTTCAAATACCTCCCTTCAGAGATTTAGAGATCTCTGCTCATTGTTCCTTACCTGGTCTCTTCCTGCCTGCTCCTTGGAAGGCTTAAGAAGTCTCTACTCCTTTGGCATCATTTTGATTTGATTTGACTTCAAATCAAAGGCAGCTTGGGGTAGCAGAATCCATGAGGGCTCTGGAAACTGATACAGACCTGGACCCACTACTTCAAACTCAGTGTACCCATCTGTGAAATGGGGATCATAGAACTGACCTCGTCGGACTGCTGTGAGCCCTGAGTGAACTCATATAGGGAAATGTGATCGGTAGACAGTAGGTGACTAACACTGTTCTCGCCCTGGAGGAAGAGTCCTAAGAGTTGCCACAAACTGGAAATGGCGCTGAGGAAAGAAAGATGGATTTGTCAGAGCTGAGTACCTCCAAACGAGAAATGTCGCTGTTTGCCATTTTGCTTGGAGGCTTGCAGGTTTCCAGGAGGGTGCTGCCGGGTCCTCCTCAGGTTTAGCCCTCAGTCCTGTTCTACCTACACGCCCCCTGCCCCATGTCAGCCCAGCCACAGTACCCTTCTGCCCTCTTCTTATTCTGCTTTCCCTGGAGGTGAGTTTAGTTTCTGCTTCCTGCTCACCTCCGAGACAAAAGTCTCTTAATTTTGCCCTGTGTTTTCTGAAGCATCACTTCTCCACCTGGTTCCGTTCTTCCCTTTTCTTCTCTTTTCTCCCATAGTCACTTCTAGGGTGGAACGTGCCATCTGTTTCTGGGCCGGAGCAGAAGTCTGGGAAAGGGGGAGGGAAGGCCTGTCCGGGCTTGCGTGTCAGCAGACACGTTACAGCTACAGGGCAAACCAGGGTGAAACCGCAAGCCAGAGGCCTCAGGGCAGGCGGCCTGAGGCCCGCCCCTCAGCAACTCTCTCATCTGTCTCACCCCAGAGCTTTCCTGGCAGGAGTGGGAGAGGTTGGTATCGAGTCCTTGAGCCCTGACTCATTCCCTGACCTAGTTGGGTGTTACCCAGTTATCTCCCAAATCTCTCTCCAGAAGCCTTCCTTAGCAACAGGACCGTGTCATCCCAGAAGGCAGAAGAGACAGAAGAAGAAAGCAGACCACCCACTTATTTCATCCCCATCTGAGGATCCGCGAAACAAAGAAGAGGTTTAGGGTCTTCATGGCTTTATGTACCACCCAGGAGGTTACACTGGTTATAAAATTAACAAAATCATCTCACGTTGCTACACTAAGGGATTGGCTATTTTCCAGATTGCTTTTATAGAAACAATCATGCTTCGCTTTCTCAAGAAAGAAGAAAAGCGTTCTTTTATTTTATTTGGACAGCGACAGGGGCTGGGGAGAAGAGGACTGGAACGCTGAGCCAGGAAGTGACTGGTCATTATCACATAGTGAGTCAGGGGCCTATCTAGTGACTGAAGTCAGGTTTCCTAACCCCACCCCAAATTCCATTCTCTTTCCCTCAGCCTGGTTACCGATGGCCTATAGCAATGTTCTGGGCTTTCTGGACTTTACAAAAGTTCTTATAACCCCCAAATTCCTGAGGATTCAATAAGAAATCGATTGTAATGTGTTTCTGGGCTTCATACGTGTCCCTTTCAATATCTGTCCCGTGGAAATGTGAGCTAGATTTGTTGCCTCCTCCACAGATTGCTGAAAACCCTTTTAGAGTTATCTAAGATTCAAAGAAGACCAACATAGTCTTCTTTGTGAGGTTACATCTCAAGACTGAAGATTCCATTTTTAAATCAATTTTTGGTATTCAGATCCTAATATCCTTGTGAATCACTGTGCCAGTGGATGCTGAACATTATTTTCTTACCCTCCCCTTTATTCAAAGATCCCAATCTCTCCCTAACTAAGGTCATGCTTCCTAAAGACATTAGCTGGTTTCCAAGAAAGCAGATTTTAGCTCTATCCCTTGGCAGAGAGAACGGAGTCATTGCACACAGGCCAGAACATTCTGCCAGAGCTCCCCATCTGGAAGAAAAGAGAAAAAGAGTTTCAGAGTTTCCATAAGGGCTGCCTACAGGGGAGGAAGGGAGAGTGAGCCATAGGGAGGGAAGAAGAAAGCTACAGGGCTATAACCCCAAACTCTGAAAAGAATATCAGATCTGCAAGCCTAAAATCCTGGCCCAGCAGCACCACACCTTCCTAACCCTTAGCCAGGATTTATTGTCCTCCCCATTCTTGTATCTTTCACATGTACTTATCTGTCCTGGCTGTCCCACCTCAGAATTTTCCTTTTATTCTTTGTTTTTGATGTACCTCCCCCCTCCAATTTTGTGCTCTCCCCTGTGGATGACTCAGAATGCAGAATGGCCAGGGCACTCAGGAATCTGGTTGTCCCTATATTGTGATGTCTAGCTGGAGAAGTTGGAGACTCAGGCTGGATCACGGAGAGTCTCCCACTAAATACAGAGAATTCTGCATGTCCCCAGTAGACTGCCCCCCAGCTCTACTTGGGCTCTCTCAGTGACAGGAAACCTAGGGCAAGGCAGCTCATTCTGCTCGCAAGCATCTGATTGTGACAAATGCCTTCCTATATTGATGTTATATTTGCTTCCCCGTTTCACCCAATGACTCTCATTGGCTCTCTGCTACATTATAAAATGAGGCTACATCCTCTTCTACTTAGGTTGATTCACATGAAATTGTCATTTTTATAGATTAAAATGATTGAACATTGTCAATTTCCTATTGTTAGCTTTATACTTGACAAAGTAAGCTATTTGAGGACAGCTATTATTTATCCACATATCTAGTATCTCTCAACTCCACTAATTCTTCCTCCCCTGGTAAAGTTACCAGATCCTTCTCCAATCTGTTCTCTCAATGGGCATATAACTAGTTCACCGATGTCTTTTTCAATATGGGGTTCCCGGAACTGGCCAATTCAAAACACGGTGAGACTGTTACCTTTCTTGATTCAACATTGTGTTTTTTCTTTTTTTTTTTAAAGATTTTATTTATTTATTTATTTATTTGAGAGAGAGAGAGAAACAGCGTAAGAGGGGATAGGGTCAGAGGGAGAAGCAGGCTCCCCGCCGAGCCAGGAGCCCGATGCGGGACTCGATCCCGGGACTCCAGGATCATGACCTGAGCCGAAGGCAGTCGCTTAACCAACTGAGCCACCCAGGCGCCCTAAAAATAAACTTTTTAAAAATATATTTTATTTATTTGACAGAGAGAGAGAGCACACAAGCAGGGGGAGCAGCAGAGGGAGAGGCAGAAGCAGGCTCCCTGCTGAGCAGAGAGCCCGATGCGGGACTCGATCCCAGGACTCCGGGATCATGACCTGAGCCGAAGGCAGTCGCTTAACCAACTGAGCCACCCAGGCGCCCGAACATTGTGTTTTTTCATGAAACAATGACTGCATTGGGTTTGGTGAGTCCTAAACCTTTTTCACATAAAATGCTGCCAAGCTAGTACCACTACTTCCTATACAGTGGAGTGTTTTTTTTTTTTTTTTTTAAACCTAAATGTAAGTCTTCACTTGATCCCTGTCAAATTTCATCTTGTTGATTTTGGTTCTTTGCTCCAATCTGTCAAGATGATTTTAAATCTCACCGCTATCATCCATTCTATTAATTATCTTTCCCAGCTAGATCATCATGCAAGTTATTGATTTTTAAAAATGTTTAATAGGACAGTGAGGCCTCTCTTTGTTGATATCAATCTTTTCATCAATATCCTTTGAGTTCAGTTGAAAGGCTAGTTAAAAATCTACATAACTGATTATCTACCCACAACTCCCTTGCCTCATTTTCTTAGCCCCATCTTCCTGCTCCTTTACTACCTTTCTCTGATCTGCCCCTGGCCCATTAAGCAAAACAAACCCACCGAGGCACCACACAACTACAAATTTCTATATGGATAACCACAAGTACCACAAGTACCAGCTGTTTTTTAAAGGAATCATCAGAGACCTTCCCTCTTGCTAATTCCCCAACTGCTGTCCTGGGGATCTTGCCTACACGCAACTCTTATGGGAGGCTTTGTGATTCCACCATCCCAAGGTATTGTTATTCCCAATCCTCATCACCCCCACCAGCCACTCCAAACACGATGTCTCTATATTCCTCTAGAATATAGACTCTAGCTTGGACTTGGGCATGGCTCCTCCCATTGGTTCCTTCTGGGTGCTTCCCTTCTGCCTATAATAGAACTGTCTTTTTTAGTTTGGGTATTATTCCATGAGTAGTATTATAACTTTGCCTCGATCTTTGTAGTAACTACGTAATATTCCATTGTGTAGATATACTATGTTGATGGGCTCTTAGGTGGTTCCCAAGCTTTTGGTATTACGAACAAAGAGGCCATGAATTTGTTTTCAAGTACTAAGGTAAGATAGATTCCTGGAATCAAAAGATATGTACATTTTAATTTTGATAGCACCAAATTGCTCTCCAAGGAGTTGCACCATTTTACTTTAGTGGCAGTTTCGATCTCAGCAACATCAGGAATTTCAAATTAAATATGACTGTTCTTAAAAGATATCTTGCCATTCTACTAGTGAAAATCTGAAATTGCTTTTAATTTCTCCCTTCTCCCTCATTTCTCCTCCTTGTCTTCCCTTGTGATTGCTCCCCTACCTTGAACTCCAAATTCTTCTCATTTGTTTGTGCAAAGTAATTCTGCTATCTCCAGACTCCACTACTTAACTCTGCCCCAGCCCTGCATTTGCACACACAAACCTCACAGGGTAAACTTGTTACCATCCAAAGCCATCCTCCTTAGTCACAACAATATTGAGCACTAACATGTAGTAACCTATTTAATCCTTTCAACAACCTTATGATGCAGGTACCATTATGATCCCTACTTCATGGGTGAGAGGATTGAGGTATAGAGAAGTTAAGTAGCTTTTCTAAGGTCACACCATTTAAAAAGCGCAAAAAATGTTTGAACCTAGATGGTAGACCTCTATAGAGATCATGCTCTTAACCCCTGCATACAGATAGATACCTCTCTTGGGAGATTAGTCCTACTTAGGTCCTCATCAAATTCTAACCTTTCTTAGCAATGTCCGTGATACAATTCAGGCTCCACTATTTACCCTGATCCCTATCTAGCCCACAGCCTGTTCTATTAGCAGTTCTGCCCCACAGGAATGCCTGGAAAAAACAAGTTTGAGGACTGCCTTACTTAGCCTGCAGCAGAGGAAAAAGTATGGGGTGGGATCACAGGCAGAAGGGGACATCAGTCAAGCCCTTTCTCTTTGTAGAGGTGTGGCCGCCCCTGTTCTGCTCTTTGGGTGGGTCTCTCCAGACAGGAAGGGAGCAGTTGGCTTAGTCTCACTTTCCCTGGAACTCGGCACACTGTGATATTCAGGAGATGCCTAAGGCCAATTTAGGCAAGTTCCATTCAACAATCATTCACTGAGTTCCAACAATGAGCCAGGCACTGTGCTGTGTTTGGGTACAACATAAATGAATCACATAATTTAGAGGTGAAGATAAGCACTTCCATTGCCAGTTACTACAGTGTGATAAGTACCTCAGTACTAAGGACCCAAGTGTATTGTTTGGAGTGAGACAGAACAAGAGGAGAAAGGGAAAGTACGGACAAGGTGCTTGTCCCTGGGAGTTTTGATTTTAAGAAAACAATCCTAGATTAGGGAAAGAAATAATAACTGGGTCTCAGTAAGGATTTCTGGCAGGAGGGAGGCACCTCCATGAGTACTGAGTTCTTCAAACGCAGGTGAGGTCGAATACCTTGCCTGTTTATCTGGAATGGTGGTGGTGGGGGTGGCGGTGGATGAAGGCATGAGGGCAAAGGGCAGTCGGGAAAAGTTCCAAGGTCCATAATAGCATGGGGGAGGGGGGGTTCTATGAAATGCAAATTCCTGCTTTTTCTTGGCAGTTTTTCTGGAAATTGTGATGACAGCTGGTGGTGGGAAGAATCACTGAAATCTCCAGTGACTGCAGCCATTTCCCGGTCTCTAGGTGTCTGGCTATCACCTGAGCCATTCCAGAGGGCAGGCTGCTATAGATTCTTTATATTTTTTCTCCTGCTTATTTAATAAAGTGAGGGTATTATTGGCTCTTTTTTTTTTTTTTTTAAGAGGTAAAAGGTGGGAAGGAAGAGAGAGGTTCATTTCCCAAGAGCAATGAATAAGCAAGCCACATCCTCTACACGAATCAGACGGCTTCTTGTAGGAGGATAAAAAGCTCGGGATGAGAGACTCAGCCAGCAGAGAGACCCAGTTTCTGGTTTCAGATCTGGCCCAATGGACTGAAAGCTTTGGAAATTCAAAACCTATCTGTACATCCAGTTTCTCTTTTGTGCTGTGGGAATAATAAATTCTTGTCTCTCAATGATATTGTGAAAAAGGAAAGAAAGGAATGACAGATAAACATTTAAAGGCCTCAGGAAGTAGTACTCTGTAGAGACATATTTTATTGTTTTTAATAATTTCTCAGACTGTTTCAGATAAGTAAAAAGGCCATGGCTGATATGCTAGTTTTTTAAATGGATGCTGAGTGTTGTTAAGGGGCCTCTCTTGAGTAACTTCCTCCTCTTAATAGGGACAGAAATTCTGGCCCTTGACAGACACATAGAAGGGCCAAAATAGAACTGAACTGTTCTACAACTTTTGGTTCTCAATAGACTCCACTTAAGCATTTGGTTCTGTTTGCAAAGTTAAATCATTAAAACAAGGGCCAGTTCTTTTTTTTTTTTTAAGATTTTATTTATTTATTTGACAGAGAGAGACACAGCGAGAGAGGGAACACAAGCAGGGGGAGTGGGAGAGGGAGAAGCAGGCTTCCTGTGGAACAGGGAGTCTGATGTGGGGCTTGATCCCAGGACACTGGGATCATGATCCAAGTTAATGACTGAGCCACCCAGGCGCCCCACAAGGGCCAGTTCTAATGAAGAACATACTTAGGAAGAAATATGGATAACGCAACGAGAGAGAAAAGGCAAGGAAAAAAATCCATTGATGAACTACAAGTAGCTATAAAACCTGGAAACATAGGCAAATATACATAATAAAAGGCTTACAGATATTACAATACATGCTATGTTCAATAACATTACATCATATGGTCAATAGAATGCCCCTCATTAGGAATGCTTAGCTCAATGTGATAGGCCAGTCCACAGTGCACGCAGTGCTAATTGAGTTTCTATCAATGCCTGAAATGAGTCTATGGTGTCTTGTCTTGTGTAATTTGACTTTGACTTTCATTTTCACTGAATAAACCTACATACCCCAGAAGAAGTAATCAAGGGGGTTCACTCTGTTAAAAGTAAGCTTTAGCTATGTTCCCAGGCTTTATGGTTATCTTGCAGCTTCCACAGAGAGGAACATAGAGAATAGTAAAGAACAGTAAAGCAAGGAGAATGGTAAAGAATCTAGAGAATGGTAAAGGGTAAAAGTAGAAACACAGAATGTGACCATGGAAACAAAACTGGGGTGGGGAGGGGCGAATATCCAAATCCAGGGAACAGAGAGACAAAGAGAGAGAGAAACATCCTCTGGAAAATAATGCAACATATCAAGGGGAAAGGAAAGGACAGTGAGAAGGACAAGGCAGGTCAGAAAGGAAAAAGCATTCTTTTTTTTTCTTTTTTGTTTAGTAATTTAGGATTTACTTTTGTAAAAGCAAGTTGACAAATATTAAAATTATATAAAGTTATACTTGCATTTTGAACATCATAATATAAACATAAAACACAAACATCCAATGTTAACCATTGATCCCCCCATGCCTGACTCGGATTTAGATATTGAGTATATCATATTTCACAGAAAGAAATTTTCAAAGTTTTCTCAATGCTTGCATTATATGCTATTACTAAGGGGAATTTCCTAGACTTCACAAACTGTTAGATGCAGCCCTCATTAACTAAAGCTGATAGATGGGAGCATACTAACTTTTTCTACAGAAAATTAGTAGAAAAATATAATTTAAGAACTAGAAAGAACTTGGGGCGCCTGGTTGGCTCAGTGGGTGGAGAGTGCGGCTCTTGATCTCGGGGTTGTGAGTTCAATCCCACGTTGGGCGTAGAGATGACTTAAAAATAAAATCTTGAAAAAAAAGAGAGAACTAGAAAGAACTTTAAAATTTTATTTGTTTATTTGAGAGAGAGAGAGAGACCATGAGCAGGGCAGAGGGAGAGAGACAAGCAGACTCTCAGATGAACAGGGAGCCCCATGCGAAGCTTGATCCCAGGATTCCGGGATCATGATTGGAGCCGAAGGCAGACGCCCAACCGACTGAGCCACGCAGGCGTCCCTAGAAAGAACTTTAAAGATGATCTAGTCCAACACCTAATTTTACAAATGAAGAAACTAAGGCATTGAGAGGCTCTAGAGACAGATACAGATTTGGGTGGCACTGCTGGAAAACCAGAAGATTCTGATGACCATCAAGAGAAAATAATGTCTGTTAGTAAGTTTTTAATATTTAAATGAAACAGGTGATGGAAACCCGTCTGCTCTTCAGTAGGCCAAGTTATGCACCATGTGTTAGGGAAGAGCAAAATGGGAACTCGAGCTCTAGTCTTTTCTTGTGCCAGCCATTCTTTGGGTTGAATTCTATCAGCCCTAGAGTTTACAGAAAAAGATCACGAGAAGCTGAGGAGAAAAGAGGGCCCGTTCAAAGTCAAGCCGACTCGGGTTCTTGCCCTGGTTCTGCCAGTCACCAGCCACTGAGATCCCAGGCAAGTCAGTTAATCCACGCATTTCTCAGTTTTCCAAAATGAGAATAGTAACATCTGCTTCATGTGATACTTGGGGGTGTAAGTGAAAGAATACAGAGTATAAGTGCACAGCAATTCACCAAAGCAATAAAAATGGCCAATGGGAAAAAAAAATTCTTTCCTGAATTGCATTTCAAAGAAATGCAAAATAAAGAGCGAGGAGGTACCTACCATTTTCACCTACCAAATTGGCACAGATGAAAAGAAAACAGAGCTAATAACACTCTGGGGTGTGGAAGCAGATATTCTCATACATTGCTGAAAGGACTATAAATCGGTACATTTCTGGAGGTCAGTTGGGCAATGTGTATTAAGAGCCTTAAAAATGTTCATGCTCAGGGCGCCCAGCTGGCTCAGTCGTTAAGTGTCCAACTCTTGGTTTCTGCTCAAGTCTTGATCTCCTGGTGGGGATGGAGCCCTGCGTTGGGCTCCACGCTCAGCATGGAGTCTGCTTGCAGTTCTCTCCCTCTCCCTCTGCCCCTCCCCCCACTGTCTCTCTCTCTCTCTCTCTCTCAAACAAATAAATAAATAAAATCTTAAAAAAAAAATGTTCATGCTCTGGGGACGCATGGCTGGCTCCATCGGAAGAGCATGTGACTCTTGATCTTGGGGTCATGAGTCAAGCCCCATGTTGAGTGTAGAGATTACCACAAAAAATAAATAAACTTAAAATTAAATAAAAATAAAATCTTTTTGGGCGCCTGGGTGGCTCAGTTGGTTAAGCGACTGCCTTCGGCTCGGGTCGTGGTCCCAGAGTCCTGGGATCGAGTCCCACATCGGGCTCCCAGCTCGGCGGGGAGCCTGCTTCTCCCTCTGACCCTCTCCCCTCTCATGCTGTCTCTCTCTCTCTCTCTCTCTCAAATAAATAAATAAATAAAATCTTTAAAAAAAAAAAAAAAAATCTTTTTCAAAATGTTCATGCTCTTTGATTCAGGGTTTTACTCTAGACATTTAGCCTAAGGAAACAATCATGTTAGGGTGAGGGAGATAAATCTATCTATGTTTGCTCATAGGGGTGCTTTATGTGTAAGGAAAAAATACAGTAAGGATGAGTTTTCACAACTTTCTTCTCTCCTATATGGCAAGAAGAATGTTTGCTGCTAGATGAGTAAAATGAGGGTCCTGGAGAAAATTAGATACAGCTTTAATTTAACTGACATTGAAAAAGGTAGATATTTACAGAAATATGACAGGAATCCTTTCAGAACATTTTGGGGGTGGGGAGGAAGAGATAATGGGAAAAGGAAGGAAGGGAAGGGAGAAGCAGGAGAAAAGGGGCTGGTTGAGAGAAGTTTCAAACAATCAACCTCTACATAAGGTATTAAGAGAAAGGAGAGAGAAAAGAGGATTTTGAGAAGTGTTATATCTTATTAATGTAATCTGGTTTCGTCTTTTTTTTTTTAAGATTTATTTATTTTGGGGGCACCTGGGTGGCTCAGTTGGTTAAGCAGCCAACTCTTGGTTTTGGCTCAGGTAATGGTCTCAGGGTTGTGAGATGGAGACCCACATCAGGCTCCATGTTCCACGTGCAGTCTGCTTGGGATTCTTTCCCTCTTCCTCTCCCTCCCCCCATTTGTGCTCGCTCACTCTCTTTCATAAATAAATAGATAAATAAAATCTTTAAGAAAAAAGGTTTTATTTTTAAGTAATCTCTACATCCAATGTGGGGCTCAAACTTAAGACCCCGAGATCAAGAGTCACGAGCTCTTCCGACGGAGCCAGCCATGCGTCCCCAGAGCATGAACATTTTTTTTTAAGATTTTATTTATTTATTTGTTTGTTTGAGAGAGAGAGAGAGAGACAGTGGGGGGAGGGGCAGAGGGAGAGGGAGAGCCAGCCAGGTGCCCCCATTTTTATTTTCTTAATGCTCATCTAAAATTTCTGAATTCACTATGTTGATCAAGAAATACTCTTTTTTTTTAATCATTATGTTATGTTAATCACCATACATTACATCATTAGTCTTTGATGCAGTGTTTCATGATTCATTGTTTGCGTATAACACCCAGTGCTCCATGCAGAATGTGCCCTCTTTAATACCCATCACCAGGCTAACCCATCCCCCCACCCCCCTCCCCTGTAGAACCCTCAGTTTGTTTTTCAGAGTCCATTGTCTCTCATGGTTCATCTCTCCCCCTCCGATTTCCCCCCCTTCATTCTTCCCCTCCTACTATCTTCTTCTTTTTTTTTTAACATATAATGTATGAGAAATACTCTTATATGCAGAAACTCCTTAACAATAAACTTTGTTTTTGAAAGTGAGTAGCACAAGAACCACACAGTTTCTAGAAAAAATACAGAAAAATATCTTTGCAACCTTGAGAGAGGCAAAGATTTCTTGGCAGAACACTGAAAGCACTAACCATAAAAGAAAAAATTGAAAAATTGGACTTCATCAAAATTAAAAATGTCTACTCATCAAAAGATACCATTAAGAAAATGAGTAGATGGGGCACCTGGGTGGCTGTCGATTGAGTGTCTGCCTTCAGCTCAGGTCATGAGCTCCAGATCCTGGACTGAACCCCGTGTCAGGCTCCCTGCTCAGCAGGGAGTTTGCTTCTCCCTCTGCCCGCCCCCCCACTCGTGCTCTTTCTCTTACTCTCTCCCTCTCTCAAATAAATAAATAAAAGCTTTAAAAAAAAAAAGTAAATTAGTAGATAAATGAGAGACTGGGAAAAAATATTCATAGTATATATACTTGACCAAGGATTCATATCCAGATAATATAAGGAATGCCTATGAATCAACAACAAAAAGATGAACTACCCAATTTAAAAAATGGGCAAAAGACATAAGTAGACACCTCACAAAAAAAGAAACATAAGTGGCGAATAAGCCATGAAAGGGTGCTTGTGGTAAATGCTATGATATAGCACCCAGATTTTCCTTTGGGAATGAAGGACTTATTCCTCAGCTGTTAAAGAGACTGCCAAAAGACGGCCCTCAACTATCAGTCCATCTCAATGCTTGATTGCCTCAGTTGAAGAGCCCTAATCTGCGTAAGGTCACTCCTTCTTTACACAGTGGCATGCATCCAATGACTAATCACCCCAGCCACTTGCCCAAACTTGAAACATTTTTGAAGGGTCATCCCAGTTTCAGTGCTCTCTGTAGGGTTAGCTGAAGCCTCTGAGACTACATCACAGCTCAGCTCTTCCTCTTCCTAATCATGCTTTTGTCTTCCATGCCACAAGGGTTGAGCCCACGCGCACTCCTGAAAAAAACCTCCTGCTAACTAATCTCCCTCTCAGAGTCTGCTTCCAAGGGAACCCAACCTATGACAATGCTCAACATCAGTAATCATCAGGAAAATGCAAATGAAAACCATAAGGAGATGCCATTTCACATCAACTAGAAGGGCTTTGAAGAAAGACTGACAACACCAAATGTTGGTGAAGATGTGGAAAACCTGGAGCTCTCATACACTGGTGGTGGGATTATAAAATGGTACAATCACGTTGGAGAATTGTTTGGCAGCTTCTTAGAAGGTCAAATACACATCTAACCTATGACCCAGCAATTCCATTCTTAAGTATGTACCCAAGAGAATGAAGACATATAGCCAAAAAAATGGTACAAGAATGCTCATAGGTAATCTTAGTTATAATAGCCCCAAATTGGAAATAACCCAAATGTCTGTCAATAAGAGAATGGAGAAATAAATTACAGTCCTATAATACTACTCGGAAATATAAAGGAATGAACCATTGATACATACAACATGTGTGATCAAAAACATTAGATTGTATAAAAGAACCCACAAGTGTGTGCACACGTGCACACACACACACACACCCCAAACACACACACACCCCAAACACATACTGACTGGTTCCACTGATGTGAAGGACAATAGGCAAAACAAATCTACGGCGATAGAAAACAGAAAGTAGTTGCTTGGATGAAGTGGGGGCAGGGGTGGGGATTGAATGAAAAGGGCCATGAGGAAACTTTCTTGGGTGATGAAAAGCTTCTGTATCTTATTTTGAGCGGTAGTTACATAGTGGTTACAATTGTCAGTAGGCACTGACCTGCAAGTTTAAGATTTGCCCATTTTCGTGTATGTAAATTATACTTCAGTAAAAGCTTATATGCACCAAGAGTAGTACACACTCACTCAATAAATGTTTAATAAACAAGTGGGGATGATTTTTCTAAGGAGCTAAATTATTAATAATTATAGAAAAGATTTCCTTTTCCTGGGTTATGGTAAAATGTGAGAGTCTCTTGGGATACTCCTTGATTAAGATCTTGTGAATATTTATTCTTCACTCCCATTAAAATGGTTAAGCTTTGATAGCTACAGGAGTGGCAGAACCAGGTCTATAATGTCTGCCTGCATCATTTGCAGGTGAGTGGAAACACTAAAAGTATATCAAGATAGTAACAGCAGTGAGAGAAAGAAGTCAAAAACCATCACCGATTTCCCAGTGCAGTAGATCAGCGTTTGGCTGCTAATCCACACAATCCTGCCAACATCACTCGCAAAGCAATTTCTCTTATAAAATATGGCACAATTCCCACCCTATTTTGAACATGGGTATTTAATCTCAGAAGAAGTATTTAAAGTATTTGAAATGTTTGAAGAGACAAGTTGATTTTAATGGAGCCAATTCATATGAACTATGCTGTTTTCCACGAAGGTCAATACCTTAGGGTACACGGAAATTAGAAGAGAGACAGAAAATCCTTTTGGGGGTTTCATAGCCTAAAAAACTAAACATGACAGAATGACAGTCGACTCTCAAGAAAAAATATTTTTGCAAACACACAAAGCTATTTTAAAATTCCCTTTTATAAAATCAAACAGTTCAAAAGCCACGGGCTGCCATCTTCAAAATCGGAAAGTAGACTGCTTGGTGGGGTTGCCAGATTTAGCAGATAAAAATACAGGATGTTCCATTAAATTTGACTTTCAGATGAAACAATGAATAGTTTTTAGTATAAGCATTCCCTTCAAATATTGCATATTTTTAGTATGAGCATGTCTCATGAAATATCCGAGACAGATTTATACTAAAAAAACTATGCATTATCTGAAAATCAAATTTAACTAGGCATCCTACAATTTATCTGGCAACCCTAGCCCTGGGCAGCGTTACTGTTCTGCAGAAAAAGAGACCCAACCTAGGGGCGTCTGGGTGGCTCCCTTGGTTGAGCATCTGACTTCTGCTCAGGTCATGATCCCAAGATTCCGGGATTGAGCCCCATGTCAGGCTCCCTGCTCAGTGAGGAGTCTGCTTGTCTCTCTCCCTCTGCCCCTCCTCATGCTCTCTCTCTCTCAAATAAATAAATAAAATCTTAAAAAAAAAAAAAAAAGAGGCCCAACCTGGCTGAGGCAAATGTGCCTTTGGGGTTACTACACAGAATTACAAGTTTAACAGTAGTTACGGGAAAAGGAGAAAAACTGAACCTTTCTTGTGCTCCTGGATTTCTATTCTCTCTGTCACACTGAAAAATACTGTGAAAAGACTTTAAATATATTTCCAATTATTGAAAGTGGTAATGAATTAGTTGTACCAAATACAGCGTATACTTGATATTGGGTCTCTAAGGTTTGTTTGTGTAGGGGCTAAGAGCCTAGGATTAACCATATGGATGTGTAAACCCAGAGAACTCATTTTCCTTGCTAGGTTTGCTTTTCCTAGTGAGGAACAAACAGACCTGACTGTAAAGCAATTTGAGGACTTCAAAATTGCTGCGTGAAAATAAGGAAGTTATGCCCGCACCCCTTTCACTAAAGGATTGCCCACACTGTTTTGCTTTATAAGACTTACACTATGTCAGAGAGGTCTCATATATTGTTTCCAAGGTAGAAACCTGCTTCCGATGGAGGCTAGAGTACTAGTACTCCAGAGGTGGGTTGAAAACAGCAACATTGCTGAGTCTGTTTTAAACGCTCATGGAGAGAGTATTCTTTTCAGCATCAGCTGATGCTCTGCAGCACAGGATTGTGTTACCCTCATTTGAGCTGCCTGGTTCTTCTAGCAATCAGATCTTTCCGTCTCCTTCCTGTTACCCCGGGCTTGACACCAGCTATCATGTGCCCTCTTCTCTTTGACTCCCAGACACAGAATTCTTTCATTTTCTTTAAACTCAAATGCCAGAATATTGGAATTTCTAGGACAGTTACATGACTATAACAACAGCAGAGAATATGTGAAATCAGGACTGTCCTGTAAAATCTAGGACATGTGATCTCCCTAATATTTCAACACTTGTCCTCTGACAGTTACCCACGACGGTGAAGGATATTTGGCAAGGAGACAGGACTGACAGAAATGCTTCTCATCGTGGCTTTAAAATCACTGCTTTGCAGTTAACCTTGGGCAAATATTACTGCACTTATCTCCATCCTGTGCCAGTTCCTGATCCCCTTTTATTTGAAGCCCCCTCTACGAATAATAAAAAAAAAGAACAGAACAAAAAGGAACTCATCTCCAACTTACTTTGCCTATCCTTAAAATTTAGGTTCGAATCTTAGTGTTCGTAACCTTGTTTACTGGGTTTGTCTGTCCCTTTACCATGAAGGGGAAGAAGTTATGGAAAACAAAGGTCTTAAAGATTTTACCATTTTATTTCCTTGTTTAGGAGAATGAAACTTGTGCCTGAGTAATTTGTAAACTTCAAGTCTGAATCTAACCTGTCTAGAACCCACAGTATTCTAATTCCGGGAAAAAATTAAAAGGGGCTTATAAATTAAATAAAGTGATTTACCTCCTCAGACAGTAAGAACAGTACTTTTTATGAGATAGTGACTTGTTTTTTGCCCTGCACATTCTCATTTCCTTTGATCCTGTTACCGCCCCTCCATATAGTGATGTCCTCTTAAATTGACATACAACAGTCATGAATCACTTTAGCAAAAGTACACAGGGCTAAACAAAGATGTCATATTTTGGCATCTCCTGTCACTAAGACACATTGGGAGAGGGCACAGCAAGAGTTCAGGGTTTCCTGATGCAGAGTTCCTAAAATTGTGGTCTCCGCTTCATAGTTAATGTATGTTTAGGGCAGGAAAAATATAAATTTTCTTGAATGTTGTAATTGTGCCTTGTTGCCTAAAGAGTTTTGTCTTTTTTTTTTTTTGGCCTGCCCTAATTCCTGATGTCAGGTCCCTAGGGTATCTGTGCTATGTCTCATTCTCAGTGAATGTATATTTTATACAGTGTGATCACACTTTGAGCTAAAATAGATCATATCTAGAAATCTGCTGGTATGGCTTCCCAGGATGAAAGAATATGAGCAGTTTGAATTGCTTTTTGTCTCTTTGGCTTCTTCCTGAGTCAATTCACAATGCAGAGATGTCACCATATAGATTTTATTTGGGGAAAAAAAAAAAAAGCACCATAGGCTAGTCACCACACGGAGACTATTTTCCCAGAAAATACAGAATATCTGAAAATGAAAGGGGCTTAGATGCATGCCTTACAGTCTCTCTGGCATTACTCGTTTACTGGGGACAAGATGACTTTCAGTTCAGTCCTGTGCATAAGCAGGCCACAAGCCAACTTCTAACTCTCCCTACACTTTTTAAGAGTTTATTAATCTTGGTTCCTATGAAATTCTGTAGGGAGGCTGTTACCAGAAGATTTTTTCTCATCCTTACTCATTTAAGATATGTGGCTAAAACTCCAAGGCAAATCGCTCTCATAAAATCTCACTCCACAAGATGTGATTCCACCAGATTGGCAGGCCTTAGTGTCTTGGGTCTCTTTTTTTCACCCCACCCTTAATTTAGGGTTGGACAGAGGTTGAGATTATTAATCTCTTTGGTAGGCATGGCATCAGGTATTGAGTGAGGACCAATCTTGATGTACATTCTTTTTGTCAGGGATTTGAAAAGCAAACAGAAATAGAGCCAAGAGTGGAGAAACTGAGGTTGACTGATGCCAACCTGCTGAGACTTCTAATCCTCTTGGCTACTCCACCAGTCTCGTTCAACCTGAGACCTCATTTATTTTTCTAGATGTGAGGTCAAGACAACAACATTGCTAAGTCAATTCTGGCATGCCAGCTCCAGAACACTGTAGCCTTTAAAGACTTGGGATTCCATGAGAAATGTTGTTGCAGCATTCCAGAGACCCACACATCAGACACAGACATATGCATTCTTGCCTGCAGCAGAGGGTGTTGATTTTATTCCCTAACTCATATTCCTGAGGGACTGGTGGCTAAGCCTTCCTAAGAGGACACAGCCAAAGAAGCTCATCTCAATATGAAGACCGCCAACAAAGGGCTTGGGTTTAGTCATGTAGTTGTCAGTCATTCGGATTGGTAATTAATCCTGGAGTTGTGCTTGGGGAAAAGGAAGTAGAAGTACTGAAAAAAAGCTGAGAGGAGCTAGGAAAGAAGTAAGGTAGGTGGAAATGTATGACTTTTTCAACTTCCTGATGGAAAGATACAAAGAGAAATAAAACTCTTTCAGACTCTGAGGACCTTTTTTTTTTGGCCATATTTGGATGCACATAATGTCATATTGCCACCTGCAAATATATATACAGTTGACCCTTGAACAACACAGGTTTGAACTGTATGGGTCCACTTATACATGGATTTTTTTTCGATAAACACAATACTGTAAGTGTATTTTCTCTTCCTTATGATTTTCTTTTTTTTAAAGATTTTATTTATTTATTTGACAGAGAGAGACACAGTGAAAGAAGGAACACAAGCAGGGGGAGTGGGAGAGGGAGAAGCAGACCTCCCGCGGAGCAGGGAGCCCGATGCGGGGCTCCATCCCAGGACCCTGGGATCATGACCTGAGCCGAAGACAGACGCTTAACGACTGAGCCACCCAGGTGCCCCTAGTATAGTATACATTTAAAAAAAATTTTTTTGTTTATTTATTTGTCAGGGAGAGAGAAAGAGTGAGAGAGCACAAGCAGGGGGAGCGGCAGGCAGAGGGAGAAGCAGGATCCCCGCTGAGCAGGGAGCCCAATGCGGGGCTCAATCCCAGGACCCCGGGATCATGACCTGAGCCAAAGGCAGACGCTTAACGACTGAGCCACCCAGGCGTCCCTAATATAGTATACATTTTAAAGCATATGGAATTAATCTGCTTTCCTTTCATGAAAAACACAGGATGGGTAGGCAACATTCCATCTACTCCCCACTTTTCCAACAGTCATTCCAACAGCCATTTTAAGTTACAAAGAGCCAAAGCTGGGATCTCATGACATCAGCCTCCTATGGATTGCTTTCTAGCTTTTTGTGTCCCTGGTTTTTGGAACCCCCTCACTATCATCTGAAGGTAAGGCTCACATTAATGAAATTACAGTTATAATTTCCATGCTGGAAATTGACACTGAAGGCCGTATTTTCTAAGTTAGGGAGGCTATATATTAATAGTTATGCTTAGTTTTGATCTAATATGGTGGGTTTTGTAATAGTCTCCCAAATTCTTCCACATCTTTCTCTTCCCCTTTCAATGTTCCACAGCCAGGATGTGTTTCCCTCCTTCCTGAATATTTTGGCTTCCTGTCCCAATTCCTTTATATTCTCTTTGCTTCAAAACATCTCTTTCAACGATTTACATTTGTTCTATATACCCTTTACTCCAACTCTTTATCTAGAACTCCTGCTATGAAGCCCATTCTGACACTAAGAACATGATAAACTTCTTTTAGAAATTCCTAAACCACAAGTCACATAATTTTTTTCTTTGAGGAAAGCATGCATTATGCATTTAACTGCTTTACAAATGGGGAAAGTGCAGCAGGGAAATTATAAGACTTGCTCTAGGCCATAGATAAAGTCAGTGGTAAGACTGGGGCTGCGTCCTCAGACTCTCAGACTAGTTAGTGCCTAAAAATTAAAGACAAAAGTGCCTAAGATTAGAACGATTTTATTTATTTTTTAAAGATTTATTCATTTAAGGAATCTCTACACCCAATGTGGGGCTCCTACTCATGACCCTGAGATCAAGAATCACATGCTCTACTGACTGAGCCAGGCAGGTAGGTGCCCCTAGAATGACTTCAGTTTTTTCTTTCTTAACTTTTTATTGAAGTATGTAATTTGCATGGGATTTTTAATTTAGATTTTCAAGGGCTTCGTTAAACAAAGAAACCTAGAAATCTGTTAGAAATAAGGCTAGGGGCGCCTGGGTGGCTCAGTCGTTAGGCGTCTGCCTTGGGCTCAGGTCATGATCCCAGGGTCCTGGGATCGAGCCCAGCATTGGGCTGAGCAGGGAGCCTGCTTCTCCTTCTCCCACTCCCCCTGCTTGTGTTTCCTCTCTCTCTGTTTCTCTGTCAAATAAATAAATAAAATCTTAAAACAAAACAAAACAAATAAGGCTAATGACCTTGAAGTATTACTCAATCCCCCCCACTCCTTTTTTATTTTAAAGACTTATTTGAGAGAGTGCGTGCTTGAGCATGCGGGGGAGGGGCAGAGGGAGAGATGCTCAAGTAAACTTCAAGCCAAGTTGGGGCTCAATCTCCTGACCCTGAGATAATGACCTGAGCCAGTTCTTAAACAACTGAGCCACCCAGGCACGCACCGCCCACCCCCTCTCAACTCCTTTTGAAACATCATGGAAGGAAATGAATTTCCAAGAGCCCTTGGGTTCTTCATTTCGGTTATTCCAGAGAAGACTGCCTGGAGCATACTTGATTGTTAGCCAGTCTTCTTTATGAGAACTGTATGTACAACCTTCCATTCCCCAATCCCAAGTTGTAGGTAGTAGGTCTGGGTTCATTCCTGACTTGCTGCCTTGGAACGTCCTGAGCCACGGGACTAGGGATAGGGCCAAGTAAGGTTCTCCCTTTTTTCCTCGGCAGGGTGACATCTACTGCTGTTATGAAGCCTATGGCCTTGGTGATTGTTTTTGTTTTTTTTTAAGTAGGCTCCATGACCAATGCAGGGCTTGAACTCACAACCCCCAGATTGAGAGTCGCGTGCTCTACTGACTGAGTCAGGCAGGGCCCCTAGGTTTTCTTTTTGTTTTTTAAATCGTTTCTGTGATTTTATTTAAAAAAAAAAAAAAAAAGGTTACCTCTAGTCTTAGGTTCACATAATTTCTCTGTGGGAAACACACATCCTGTACATAAAGGAAAGGCTACAGACTGGGTAAAATATTCTCTTGATCAGTTGGTTGGCTGGGTCAATAACAATTGAGATGTACTTTGTTCAGGACTCAGTTCTGACAGTTATAAAGGAATTAGAAGTACATCTTGAAAATATATCCATATAAAACAAATTAAAAGTATAATTACAGTGGGGCGCCTGGGTGGCTCAGTTGGTTAAGTGTCTACCTTTGGCTCAGATCATGATCCCAGGATCCTGGGATTGAGCCCCACATCGGGCTCCCTGCTCAGCAGGGAGCCTGCTTCTCCCTCTCCCTCTGCCTTCCACTTCCCCTGCTTGTGCTCGTGTGCTCTCTCTCTCTATGTCAAATAAATAAATACAAGTTTTTAAAAAGTATAATTACAGAACAAGTACAAATAATCAGCAAAAGCCAGGGCTTGAGAGCTGACAGGACAGGGGTTAGAGTTGAGTGGATTTAGTCAATGAGGGCTTTCTGGAAAAGGTGAGTTTTGAAGGAAGGGGCATGGGTTTGGCCAAGAGGATAAGGTCTTTCCAGCAATAATGCATGACAATGGTAGAGAAGAGAGAATGAGCAAACTGTAAGGGCCAAATGGTAAACAGGTTAGCCTGCTAAGACTGGAGCATCTATGTTAAAGGGGTAAGAAAAACAAGCCTTAAGTGGTTATAAATCAAATATGCTTTAACAGACAAGAGGGAGCCTTATGGGTGCTTGCATAATGAGAATAACTTTGTAAGAAACTGAGATACAGATGGACTGGAATAAAACAAAACTAGAAAGTTAGAAAAATAGGGAAGATGCTGCAGAATTTTTCAGGAGAGAAAAAAAAAAAGGCTGGGTCCTGAGGCCAGCTCTGCCATTTATTAGCTGTATGGCCTTGGGCAAGTCACTTAATCTATGTGTGCCTGTTTTCTCATCTGTAAAATGGGAATAATGGTGTTTGCCTAAAAGAGCTGTTGAAAGGATTAGATGAATTAAAATATGAAAAGTGTTTAGTAAGCCCTCAATCTTATTATTCAATTATTAATTAATTCGATTAACATATTATTAAAATTATTCTTAATTATTATTTCTATGACCTAGAAGTGGTCATAGAGATGCCTGCATGTAACAAAAGGCCCATCTCACACCTTAGTTTGAAAGGATTGCAGTTGTTCAGTGTGTCCTAAAAGGTATGCAGGATTCAGAGGACTAGAGGGGAGACCCAGTGTCCAAGACAATGGCCACTGGTCTCTCACAGGGCAACTGAGCACCAGAAATGTGGCTAGTCAGAATTGAGATGTGCTGGGCGCCTGGGTGGCTCAGATGGTTAAGCGTCTGCCTACGGCTCAGGTCATGATCCCAGAGTTCTGGGATCGAGTCCCACATCGGGCTCTCTGCTCCTTGGGAGCCTGCTTCTCCCTCTGCCTCTCTCTCTCTCTGTCTCTCATGAATAAATAAATAAAATCTTTAAAAAAAAAAAAGAATTGAGATGTGCTATGAATGTAAAATACACACTGGATTTCAGAGCCTCAGTACGGAAAAAAACCTCATTTTTTATTTGATTGCATGTTAAAATGATAGTTTGGATATGTTTTATTAAATGAGATGTATCAATTTCACTTGTTTCCTTTTTTTTTGACGTTTTACTAGAAAATTTAAAGTTACTTAGTTGGCTCGATTATATTTCTATTGTACAGTGCTGGTCCAGTGTATCATTCAGCATTGAGTTTTGGAAATTCAGGAGTTCTACATGAAAAGGTTCTATAAAGGAATATGGGGATTATGGATAAATCTCTTGCCCTTGACACTTTAAAAAATATAAATATGTAACACATATTTATATATAATTCGTATACATTTATGTTAAAATATATATAACCCCAACTTGTGACATATCTGCCGAACTGACGGAACCATAGCTAGTTTAAAGAGGCCATAATTGGTAAAGGGTCTTTTAGTTTAAAAAAAGCAGAAATAAAGAGGAAACGGGGAAAAGGTGAAACATACCTTATTTTAAGCATTATGGAAAAAATCTTCCTAACTTCTGAAATCACTCTCTCAAAAGTCCAGATCGCATTGGTTTAAGGAACCTGGATTATTAAAGGTTTTCTGACAAATTTTGTCATAACCATCTCTCGAAGTTGCTACTTAAAATAGGAATAATTACTGCCAAAGAGCCTCCAGTTAGGGCTCTCGGCTGACCTGGAGCTAAAAATCCAGTTTGGGATTTTGCTCTGAATTGATGTTTTAACATTTTACCCTGACTTGTACCGGCCAATTGCACAGGCTTCAACTTCCAAATACAGCCGGGGGTGGGAGGGGTTCCTCACACGCCTTCCCTCCGCTTCTCAAACCCTTCTGGGCTCCTTCCGGCTCTCCAGGAGTCGGCTCTCCCCAGTGGCGCCGACAGGTGCAGCGCAGGGAGCCGCCTCCCACCCCCAGCACGCGCCCGCGACCCCGCACCCTTTCGGCCGGACGGCCGCGCCCTCGCCGCTCCGCCCCCTGCCCCGGCGCGCGCGGGCGCGCACCGGCGGGGGCGCGCACGGCCGGCGGGGCCGCGCACGCAGCTGCCGCCGCCACCGCCTCCTTCCCTCCCCGCAGGCCCTCCTCTCCTGCCCTCCCCTCCGCCCCCTTCCCCGTAGGCAGCCAGCCCGCCCTCCCGCCCGCCCGCACCGCCTCCCTCCCGACCCCGAGCGCTCCGGCTGGGTCTCTCCCCCACCCCCGCCCCCCCCAAGGCTCCCCGGTCGTTCTCCTCAGGCGGTCGCCCGCGCTCGGTGGATGTGGCTGGCAGCCGCCGCCCCCTCCCTCGCTCGCCGCCTGCTCTTCCTCGGCCCTCCGCCTCCTCCCCTCCTCCTTCGCCTCCTCAGCCGCTCCTCTCGCCGCCGCCGCCGCCTCCACAGCTTGGGCCTCGCCGCGATGCCGGAGAAGAGGCCCTTCGAGCGGCTGCCTGCCGATGTCTCCCCCATCAACTACAGCCTTTGCCTCAAGCCCGACTTGCTGGACTTCACCTTCGAGGGCAAGCTGGAGGCCGCCGCCCAGGTACGGCGACCCTCGGGCGCCGGGGGCGAGCTGCGGGGCTAGCAGTTAGGCCGCGGGCTGGGCTGGGGGCCCGGCCGGGAGGACGGGCGGGCCGGCGGGCCTGGGCGCTGCGGGCCTGGGGTTGGCGAGGCCGGCTCGGGGACCGGCGCGCCCCTCTGGGGCGGCCGCGGGGCGCCCGGGCCGATGTGCTCTGCCCTGCTGGGCTGGGGCCCCGGGCCGCGCTGCGGGGAAAGCCGAGGGTGCTGGTGGGCCCTGCCCGAGCGCCCCCCCACCCCCCCCAGCCCGGGCGAGCACACCTGTGCGGGGCTTCCCCCCCCCCCCCGACCTCCGGCCCTTCCGGGCTTGGTAGTGATCTGGGCGAGGCTGGAGGCTGTTGGGGGAGGCCAGAGGGGTCATCGGAGTCCACACTCTGTCTCAGCCTCCTGACTCAGTTCTTTTCTCTGGTTCTCCCTACGCCCCCACGGAGGACACATTGGAAGGGGGCGGTCATCTGGGACTCCGGCCGCCGCGCGTTAGCGAGGAGGGGAGATTCTAGAAGGGGGGAGAGAGTGAGAAGGAGAATGCTAATCCCAGGCAGCCTTGCTGAGTTCTCCCCGCCTGCTCCGGCCCAGGGGCTGGGTTTCCAAGATGATCCGCCCCCTCCCCCTTCCCCTTCCCCTCAAGTGACAGTGCAGCAGTGACTTTGTTCTCTCCTAACCTAGTCTAGAGAAGCTGAAGGAGGACCCCATCTCCGCTTTTCCTCCCATCTTCCTAGGTTTGCAGCCTGTGAGGCAGGTGGATTTATTGTTACTTAGCAGTAACAATGGTTACTTAGCAGTACTCTCCAGAAGCTGCTAGTTTTAGCATACCACTGTTGAAAATATTCCATTAGTCTTCATTGCAGTTTTTGGTGAATCATGCTCCCCCCCCACCAACATTATCTGAAGTATTGTTTGATTTTGGAGAGTAATAGTACTGATGCCCTACAAAGGTCCCGAACAATAGACATTTGTGTCATACCATGTATATGATGTATTATGTGGAGTCTGTGATGAAAAATGGGAACTATTTAGTAGTTATTTTTAAAGAGAATGATGGCAAATATATTGTTTCATTTCTTTTTCTGCTGCAGTCAGGAAAAACCAGTAGGCCTCAACCTTAAAGAACAGGGTGTATATAGCAGTGAAATGAAAGAAATGTATAGTGTTGGAATGAGTTGAAAGTTTGAAGTTGTCTTTGAAAACTGAGTACTCAGATTGAAAATATGTCTGAAAGTGTAGAATTAAAAAGTATACTGTCATATATGGAGTGCTTGTGTGAAAACAGGAGGGCCCTAGGGTCTGGCTGCATCAAAAGGCAAAATTTACCCCTTGGAAAGTCAAGTGATTTAAAAAATTTCCATTAAGAATATGAATCAGAATGAGTGTATCTTCGATCTAAATTAGGATTTGAGAGGGTTATTTGGGAGACTGTTTGTTTAAGCCAAGTGACTAGAGTGTTTGATATATATTGGCAGAGGGCAGATGGGAGGGACTGTAAACAGTAGTGTGTCTTGTGACTTGGCAAACGTTCGGGAAGAAGGACCTATGATGAATGAGTTCGCATTAAGTGAAAAGACTAAGATGTAAAAAAATCATTTATTTCTTTACCTCATTAGTTGGTGTCACCAGTTCATAATTTTGAGAGAGATCTATTTAGGGAAAATTTTCAGAAAAAAAAAATTGTCAAAGATTTTTAAGTGATTATTAGGAAGTGATGATTTTATTTAAGTGTTAGGACAGAACAAGATGCAGTGACATGCTTCTCCTTACCCCTTTTCTCCTTGTTTTTCCAAAGTGATGAGAAATATGTGGAAGGCTACTTTGGGCCATTGAGGGAGCACATGGTAACGTACTAGATATTAACAAGGAATTGTTAATTTGATATAAGGAAATCTTTTTTAGTAACAGGAACTTTTCAAAGCAGTTCTTTTCAGAAATTCTCTTTAGGCTAGGTGGCAACACAAATGAAAGATGGTAGGATAGTAAATTCTAACAGGTTTTATTTATTTATTTATTTAAAGATTTTATTTATTTATTGGACAGAGAGAGACACAGCTAGAGAGGGAGCACAAGCAGGGGGAGTGGGAGAGGGAGAAGCAGGCTTCCCGCCGAGCAGGGAGCCTGATGCAGGGCTCGATCCCAGCACCCTGGGATCATGACCTGAGCCGAAGGCAGACGCTTAACCGACTGAGCCACCCAGGCGCCCCTCTAACAGGTTTTATTAAAGAATGATTGGACTTTTTAATTGTACCCATTGCCATCTTTGGAAGAGTAAAGGAGTTCATGTTGGGTGAAAAGTTAACATTAATAGTAAAAAGCATATATTCGTGTTTTTGAGATCCATGGATTGGAGCAGTAAGTCTAAATTGTGGCATCAGTTGGTATCTTATTGTGGAAATCTAAAAATGTGGACAGGATTGTATCTCTAGAAATCTAGATTTATAACTGGTATTGGTCCGTTTCCTGAGAGTTGGAATCATATTACACAAAGTATACAAGTTGCTTGGTTGCTTTAGTTGCAAAATTTTATGATAAGCCCAGAGTATTTGTACAGGTTACATATTAGAAACTTAGTGGATTTTTAACCTGGTCTGGGGTGTGGACTCCTGGGGAAGGTGAAGAAATTAGTCAGTGTGCACTTTATAAGTAGTTGTCTTTTACATAAGTGTGTGGTCTGGGTCAGCAGGTTTTGCAAAAGTGTTACCATGGGCCTAGAGAAATAAGACATTGTCATCCCTCCCCTATACCCCCTTTACATCAGGATATTTGAGAGCAGTGGATTTTGTAGCTGTTTTGAATTCTGACTCTCTTGCTTTGTGGATAATTAATTAAAAGTTAGGTAAGATGTTTTTATGAGTGGCTACAGTTCCTTGTTATGAAGGTATTGTGGTTTATACAGTAATCGGGCTTTCTCTTATGGAAATATTTAACCTGTGCCAAAGAAATTAACTTCATCCTTCAAGGCCAGAAGTCAGGATATAGTAGACAATCCCTGGCCTTTGCCAGCAAAATATTCATGTTGGTGATGACTAAATTGGCACTTAGAGGAGAGTTACAGATATAGTAGTTTGGCAGGCTAAAACTTGGCACCTAAATGGATGTTATTGTCAACCCTGTGTTACGGTATTTTCTGCCCAAAGTTTGCATATTTTCTTCTTTTTTTTTTTTTTTTTTTTAAAGATTTCTTTGTTTATTGGAGGGGGGGAGTGTAAGTGTGCAGGGGGGAGGGTTAGAGGGAGAGGGAGAGAGAAACTTGAGCAGATCATCTACACTGAGCATGTAGCCCCACATGGGGTCAATCCCATGACCCCAAGATCACAACCTGAGCCAAAAGCAAGAGTTGGTGCTTAACTGAATGAGCCACCCAGGTGCCCCTTTCATGTTTTCTATGCAGTCATTTTGGTTGGTTTTTTATTACTTAAAGAAGTGATAAAATTAATAATTTGTGCAGTATTGTACTAGATCACTAAATGGTCTTAAGAAATTAAATTTGAGAGATTGGTGATAAGAAATTGAACTTGTTCAGATCTTCTATTGTTTCTTGAAATGTATGTATGAAGAAACACCTCAATATGAGAAACTTTCATATGTTAAGCTTTATCTGCTGTCATCTGGCAATGAATTTTGCAGTGAAATTTCCAGATAAATGAAGCTTACCCTTTGAGGCACTTAGACTTCAAAAAATATTTACTGATTTGGATGGAAATATTCCAAAAATGTATTTATTTTTTTAAATTCTAGTTCCTTATAATCTAGGCTTGTTTCTTTTCTTCTTTTTAAAAATACTGGACATCAGTTTGGACATCTGTCGTTGATACTTATAACCACAGATTACCCAAAACTATGCACTATAATTTATTAGTTTCATATCTGTTCTTTAAAGTTTTATGTTTGTTTTCTTACCGTTAGGTTATTACTTCTTGCTGCTTACTGTGCCTTGTTGCTGTCTATTGTGCAATTTATCCCGTCTTCTATCTTATTGAACTTGATCTGTAGAAGTCTGAGTACCAGAAAAAAGCTTGTGTGACCTTAAAAAGAAGTTTCTAAGTGAGGGCTTGATGGACTCTTCTGAGTGAAGGGAATGAGCTTTATTGTATGGACTTTGTATCATCTATTCTGGCTTTTGTACAGGCTCTTTTTTTTTTACTTCCTGGTTCTGGATAATTGATATTGTCCAATACAACCTGGACAGATGTGATCTTGAATAGTAAATTATCTATGAAACTTCTCTGAACTTTGCTACATAAACGAGCCTGTTCTTATTGTAAGGTAGATCTTATTCTAATCTGTATGTGGGTCAGTGGGAAAGGACTGAGTCTTCTGATAGCTCTTTTGTTGTTAACTGAGATTAGTTCTCCAGATCTTGGAGATTCAATTTTGAACATCATTTAAGTATGTAGCTCTTAGTTTGTTTGGCCACTTGTAATCACTTTAAAATTTTACTTTATTTTTATTTTATTTTATTTTATTTATTTATTTGAGAGAGAGAATGAGCTAGAGAGAGAGAGCATGAGACAGGGGAGGGTCAGACGGAGAAGCAGACTCCCTGCCGAGCAGGGAGCCCGATGCGGGATTCGATCCCGGGACTCCAGGATCATGACCTGAGCCGAAGGCAGTCGCTTAACCAACTGAGCCACCCAGGCGCCCCTAAAATTTTACTTTAAATTAGGAAATATTTTAGAAATACAGACAAGTAACCCACCACACAGATTTAGCGGATATTAACGTTTTCCCCCATTTGCTTCAGACTGTGCCTGATGTTTTTTGGGAAATAAAATGTCACAGATACCACTAAAGTCCATTTCCATCTCTTTCCACCCCCCACTCCCAGAGGTAACTTCTCTCTAGGTAGGTGAGTATTATTCCTATATATAGTTTTAAAGTTTTATTGCGTATGTAAGTAGCCACAAACAATGTTCTGTATGTTTAAAATTTTTACATTAGTGGTACTACGTTTGACTTTCTGCAACTTGCTCTTTTCAATGTCTCTTTTGTTAGAAAACTTGGCTCAGTTTGTGTTTACTAATTATTTGCTCCTTACTGTCTCTAGAAATTACAGCCCTATTCCACAAAGGCAATGATTATTACAAAATTTTAACGATGAAATTGCTTGTAAGGCAAAATGACTCAGGTTCAGATTGACTGATATTTGGAGTTGTCACACTGGAGATTTCCTTTTACTAAAATCTGAGGGCTTTGGCAATCAGAGAAAAGCCTCTTGGGTCTTACAGTACCTGTAAGATGTATTCCTGAGTGATCATAATAAAGACTCATTCAGGAAAAAAAAAAATCTCATATTGCTGCCTTCCTAACTCATAGGAAACTTCCATTGTAAAATTGTTACAAGTGGTCAAGCTGCCTCTTCAGCGGAGCCATTACTTAGTGTTTGGTTCAGTTGAAGTACAGTTTGTATGGGGCTCCAAGAAGACTTAACCCTGGGTTTGAAACAAGGGAAGGAAACACTGTTGTTCCATTCTTTAATAGCATCAAAAGGAGAAGTTGAAAATTAGCTTGTTATCCACACAATATCTATGCCAACTTTAACATTTTGCTTCTATTTTAAGCTTGCATACTGTGAAGATCTTAATGCTGAAATTTCTTTGAATTATTACCTGTATTTTTGGTGGTGGAACATATCACTAACATGATGATGTTAATATGTGAGAAATCGTGTACTGAATCATCAGGTCAGTGCTATTGTGGGAAAAACATCAAAAAGAGCAATGTTACCGTGTGGTAGTGAAGCACTTAAATCCATGTAGATATTTTAAATCTGTACATGTATGCTGATATCCAGAGTACTAATAATATAGCACATAGTTTTTACATTTTCTATCATTCTGATAGACACTTTATAAACTGTTAGGCGAATGCTGTTAGATGATATTCAGAGGAACATCTTTATGATTACAGCTCATTTAATCTTGGTCTCTGTGTATGTCTTTTTTTTTTTTTTTTTTTAAGTAAACTCTATGCCAACTCACAGCCCTGAAATCTAAGAGTTGCTGAGGCAGCCACATGCCCCTCTGTGTGTCTTAATAACAAAATCTATTAACTGATTACAATGAATCACGCACTAAGGACTAAAACAAGCACTTTATATCCTGTTTAAAATGCATGTCTAATATGAGGCAGAGTATAGTGTCAGATTTTTAAAATTTGAGTAGCATTCTATTACTGAGATAAGTATTTTTCTTCCTTTGGTTCCTCCCTCGAACCCTTCCAGAAATGGCAGCATCTTGGAGGGAAAAAAAAAAAAAGATTAGTAGCTATTCAACAAGCAGCTTAATTCAGTAGTATAAACAGGTGGGTTTTCCCTAAACACAGGAGGCTAGAATATACTTGTAAATGGATGTTGTAGACTGTGCCTTTCCAGAGTATGCAAACACTTTCACTCAGAATGTTACAATAGTGGTGAGGTGAATGTCATTTGGCATATGTAGCGTTGTACAGGTATCTTGACATTGGCAGATTAACTGCTTGGCTACCATTAAATTCACTGTAGATGTTGATGGATGAAAATATGGTTGCCTAGCTAAAGATGAAGATGTGTAACTAAACTACTGTTACTATCCTGTTGACACAAACTTCAGACTCTGGAAGGTTTTTATTCATTTTACTTTTTGGAAACACCTCCCTGCAGTCCACCCCCGCCTCATTAAGTGCTTCATTTCTCTGTGTTGCTGAATTTTTTTTAAGTGAATTTATAAATAGGCAAAGGAAATTTTTTGTTTGTTTGTTCGTTCAAATGTAGTGCTATAAACGGCCAGTTGGGACAGAAAAGTTTTAGTGCTGCTTAGGAATGTTCCTGATGAAATAAACAGTGTGAAGGAATATTACCACTCACAAAATTATTTATTTATTTATTTAAAGATTTTATTTTTAAGTAATCTCTTACCCAACATGGGGCTGGAACTCACAATCCCAAGATCAAGAGTTGCATGCTGTACTGACTGAGCCAGTGTGGGGCTTGAACTCATGTCCCCAAGATCAAGAATCTCACATTCTACCAACTGACCTAGCCAAGTCCCTGAAAAAGATTTTTTTTTTTTAATGAGCCAAAATAGTTTGATGTCATGTGTTAGTGATTTTGACAGTCTGTTACAGGCTTACTAACATACTATCTGTAATTTAGGTCAGGTAATTTTAGTTTGAGATTAATCATGTTTATTTATTGGTTATTAATGAAATGATTACTCTTTGGTATAGCTTATTCATACAGATATTATATTACTCCTGTGTCCTTACCTAGTTCTGAGGTCTGTTAGTGATCTTGAGGCCCTATTGACCCACGTGTGGGTTTTGTTTGGACTGCACAGTGTTTTTGCAGATTTTGTATTAGTTGCCATCAGTTACAATTTGGGAGATTACACATGAAATCTGAAATGTGTGGCTTTTTTTTTTTTTTAAGTAATCTCTCTGTCCAATGTGGGGCTCGAACTCAGACCCAGAGATCAAGAATTGCATGCACTACCAACTGAGCCAGCCAGGAGCCCTGTGGCTTTTTTTTTTTTTTTTTTTTTTGGTAATTGGAAGATCTGTTAATACTAAGTCTGCTTTTCAGTATAGCAATAATTGGTTGGCTCCAAGAAATGACTACCTCCCCCTTCCTTTATGCATAGCCTTCACCTGGCCTACTCTACTCACCTGCTTGGCTGGCCTCTGTAGACATTTGTGATTTAGGGCATCTAAATAAAATAAAATAACTTTTGTTATTTTTTTTTTTTTAAAGATTTTTTATTTATTTATTTGACAGAGAAAGACACAGCGAGAGAGGGAACACAAACGGGGAGTGGGAGAGGGAGAAGCAGACTCCCCGCCAAGCGGGGAGCCCGATGCGGGACCCGATCCCGGGACTCCAGGATCATGACCTGAGCCGAAGGCAGTCGCTCAACCAACTGAGCCACCCAGGCGCCCCTAACTTTTGTTATTTTATTTAAAGTTTTTAAAATAACTTTATTTCATTTTTAGATTTTATTTATTTATTTATTTGAGAGAGAGAGAGGGAAAGAGAGAGCTCTTGCGTGTCAACAGGGAGGGGCCGAGAGGGAGGGAGAGTGGAGGGAGAGAGAGAAATATCTGAAGCCCATTCCACCTTGAGCAGGGAGCAGGGCTCCATTTCACAACCATAAGATCATGACCTGAGCTGAAACCACTAACTGACTGAGCCACCCAGGAGCCCTAGTATTTTTGTTATTTTAAATTTAGACCATTCAAATGAATGGTCTGAAAATGAATTTGAGGTTCTGTTTAAATGCAACAAGTATATAAAACCAAGTCTACAACCAAATTGAAAAGTGGGCAGGGGTTATGAATGAACAATTTACAAAGAAAAAGCAATGGCAAAAAAAAAGAAGGTAAAAAGAGAAGATGCTTAATCAGTGTTACTAGTAATCAGGAAAATTCTATTTAAAGCAATGGTAGAATACCATTTAATACCCATAAGATGGTCAAAAAATTTTAAGTTTTTTGGAGGATGATGAATATGGGATTTCTTTATTCTTTGCTCATGGGAGTGTTAATTGAAACTACTCTAGAGCATAATTGGGACATTCTTGGTAAAGAAAAATGTGCATAGGAAGACATGGACCAAGATATTTATTATAGTACTATTTTAAATAACAAAATAGTGGAAATAATCTAACTTCCTTTAGAAAGGAAATGGATAAATAACTAGTTTATTTATAGAATGGAATACTATTCTGTAGGAGTTAAAATTAATGAGTTAGATCTACATCTGTCTGCATTTACCCATCTCAGAAACAATGTTAAATGAAAAAAGCAGATGCAAAGGTTATATACACTTTGATACTATTTGTATAAAATTAAAAACATTGTTTGCTGATCTTTATGTAGGTACCAGAACTATACATATGTGAGAAAGAGCTGCATTAGCCTTAGGAGAGTGGTTATCCCCATGTAATGAGAAAGAGAGGATGGGCTTTCTTTCATTATATCTGTATTTTATTTTGGGGGGATCTGAGCAAGTAAGACAAAATCTTAAAAAGTTTATTTAATCTTGGTGGTGAGTCATTAGTGTCTTTTATATCCAAAACGTTACTTTGGTAAGAGAAAAAATTTAAAGAGTGTCTTACGAAGTTTTGACATGGTTTATGATATCACTTTCCTTCCTCTATCCTTAAAGAAGGTCTTATGATAGGTTTGATGATAAAGCATATCTTATGATGGGGCTGAAATACGTAATTAATTGTAACATACGAGAAGTGTCTCCTAATTAATTTTTAATTTGAAAAGTTTTAATTGTTTTAAATAAAAGTTTAAGTGGGAAAAAATGCTTTTATTTAGCTTATTGGTCAGATATTTAAATTCTGTAAAATACTTAAGTGTTTATTGTTGCTCTTAACATAATTTGAAAAATGTGAATTGCCTTAGACTACTTAAAACTAATTTATTTTTACCACTGATGTATAAATACTCAGTCTAGGTTTTAGTGATGTCTGGGTTTAAAAAAATTCCTGGTGACACACATTAGGCCAAGATGAAGATGTACATGTTATTAATCTTGGCTATTTCTGACACTGCTGGTTTTTCTTTTCCCCCTAGGTGAGGCAGGCAACCAATCAGATTGTGATGAATTGTGCTGATATTGACATTATTACAGCTTCATATGCACCAGAGGGAGATGAAGGTAAGAGCTGATTTTGCTGTCTCCCTGTGTGTATGATGTGTGTGTGGTGATATATACATTTTCAGATTAAGATATCAGTGTTTGTTACTTTAGAAATAGGAAACATTTTTAGATGTTCATGGAAAATATTTTAATTTTTTTAAGATTTTATTTATTTATTTGACAGAGAGAGACACAGCGAGAGAGGAAACACAAGCAGGGGGAGTGGGGGAGGGAGAAGCAGGCTTCCTGCGGAGCAGAGAGCCCAATGTAGGGCTCGATCTCAGGACTCTGGGATCATGACCTGAGCCGAAGGCAGATGCTTAATGACTGAGCCACCCAGGCGCCCTTCATGGGAAATATTTTAATAATCTGTACTATGAGATAAAGGAAATGCCACATTCTAATTCTACTTCAAACATTAACATATTTTGTAACCTTAGGCAGATTATATTTTCATAAATATAAAATGAATATAATACCATGCATATAAAACTGAAGAGGTTTTTTTTTTTAAGATTGATTGATTTATTTGAGAGAGAGAGAGCGTGAGTGGGAGGGGCAGAGAGAATCCCAAGTAGACTCTGTGCTGACCGCAGAGCCTGATGTAGGGCTTGATCCCACCACCCCAAAATCACAACCCGAGCTGAAATCAAAAGCCAGTCGCCCAATCGACTGCGCCACCCAGGCACTCCAAGCTGAAGAGTTATTTTTAAAATAAGTGCTTTGAACACGAAAGATTGGTTCATCAAGGTGGCTTACTTAATATGTGGTTTCCTTAAAAGTTTTTTTTTTTCCCTTTTGGACAATAAATTAAAATTGGGATAATGAATCTTACTTGTCATTGAGAGAAAAATATTTGCCTTATGAGATGGAATGTGGAGGTTAGAATCTAGATGACCAAGTTAGTTACAGAGTAAGAATATGTTAAAAAGAAACATTATATAGAATGTGTGGGAACTCAGGGCGCCTGGGTGACTCAGTCATTAAGTGTCTGCCTTCAGCTCAGGTCATAATCCCAGGGTCCTGGGATCAAGGCCCGCATCGGGCTCCCTGCTCCACGGGAAGCCTGCTTCTCCCTCTCTCACTCCCCCTGCTTGTGTTCCCTCTCTCCCTGTGTCTCTCTCTGTCAAATAAATAAATAAAATCTTAAAAAAAAAAAAAAAAAGAATGTGTGGGAACTCAGTTAGCATCTTTAAAATGGGAACTGTTTTAGACCTTGTAATTACAACAGGGATTAAATTGAGTAGTCAGTTTTGACCTGAAATCTTATTCCCACGTAAGTTACATTTTAAAAAGTTGTCATGTTTGGCATGAACTCACAAATGTATTAATATTGGAACTGAGGTGCTTTTTACTTTTGACAAAATGATTTTTTGATTAGTCTCCACTACTCTGAGACTTCCTCCTAGAAAATTTTTTCATTTGATATCAGGGCACCTGGCTGGCTTAGTAAAGCATGCAACTCTTGATGTCAGGGTCGTGAGTTCAAGCCCCACATTGTGTGTAGGGCTTACTTAAAAAAAAAGGAAAGAAAAGAAAATTTTTTCATTTGATATCAAATAAGTTAGAAATTTGACCTTTTAGTTTACATTTTGTATTGCTCTTTCCCCTCTCCTTTACACTGGAAAGAAGCATAAAGTAGCATTTTAAGGCCAGACAATATTTATTTTATTTCATGAATTTTTCTTATATTATCTTGTCCATAGAAAGACAAAAAAAAAAGGTAGCAGTTGAGCAGATTATTGCCAAGAAGTACTTTTGTTCGATTGTTTATAAATGAGATCAAATTGCTGTGATTTTAAGTTAGAGGAATAGATCCTTCAAATGGACTTTGAGTGAGTGCCAACATTAAAAAAAATTGTTTGGTAAATGAAAGAGGGATTATTTAATTTCTTTACCTGTGAAGAAAAATATAAGCACCTTCGCCAAGCATATCAAGACAAGCTTGCTTTGTTGTAGGCAGAAAACATTTAAATTTGATACAGAGTTTTAAAATGGGGCAGAGTATAGATAGGAAGAGATAGTAAAATACATGTGCATCCTCCAGGTGGCACGGTTTCAGCTCAGGTTTGTTCTTATCTTCTACTAAAATGGCAGGAAAGAATTCAGAGAACTCAAATGCTTTGAGTATGCATAACTGAATGGTGCCAAGCTCATAATAGTCAGAATAGCATTGTTTGTGTTCTGATTAAGAGGATCAGAAGAGAAATGAAAGCTTAAAGAAGTGAAGGGGATTTGGAGAGAGATTCAGATAAAACATTACTCTTTTTTAGGTACATAAAATATTTTCTTCAAAACTAGCTAAGGGATATTTTTCAACTCATTTCTCCTGCAGCAATGGGAAAAACCTAGAGTCATATGTAAGCTCATCTAATTTTAGAGTATAGGAGAATGGGAAATTGTATTAATTGGAATTTTAAGGTTTCAGTCAGAAACAGATTTGGCCTTCCTGACACATACACAGTGTAATTCTATCCTTGAGCATAGTAGCATTTCTTGATTTTTACCTTATGGAAGAGTACAACATGTTGTTTCTTTAGAAATTTCCAGGGCGGTATGGTTTGGCAGGGGAATAATTGAGTTAATAGGAAAGGTACCATTTTTAACTCAGCTAATCTCATCTAGTACAGTACCTATTAATACTTAAGATTGTCTTCTGCAAGACCGAGTTACGTATGTGTAGCCACTAAATCTTGGTACTTTAAGGTAAAATCAGAAAATCATTCGAAGGCACGAAATTCTTGCATCTTTGTGTAAGTTTTTAATTAATAGAAAAAAAAAAAGCCATCTTGTGGTTTGTGCAGTGACCCAGAAAGACCTATTGGCATGTGTCTCTTTAAACTCAGGCCCTGCCTTTTCAACAGAAATAACTTACTTTAAAACCTAATTGAGATCTTTGTAATATTTAAAAAATGAGAACTCAGTAAGAAAAACGGCTGAAAACTGTTTTTTTACTGTTCTGCACTTCAAGGGTTGGTGAAATCACTAACATTTAAGCCCCAATGCAAGGAGTGCACCTCCCTACACAGTGCAGGGGTTAGTATTGTCTCCAGCTTCCGCAAGAGTGCCTGAACTCAGGTCATGACAGGTAAAGAGACTTTTAATTTATCATTAAGAGATGGCTTGGGCATAACCACATGGAGAATGATCACTTGACAGTTTTGTACCAACTTTTCCCTTAGTATACTCTGTCAGGTATGTTCTGATACATAGCTTCAGATCCAGTTACTTTTGGGATTAAGCAAATAACAAACATGAGTGAATTGGACTGGATGTAGGAAAACAAAAATGTTGGGGCAGAAGCCAAAGAATGTATGTCTCACATAAATGTATTCAAATTTTAAACAACTTTTCTGGCCAACAGAACATTTTTTTGAGCTATATTGACTTCTGTTGAATTTGCAACCTCCCAGGGAACTGTGTGTTTTGCATATTCTTTATCACTTGGACATGAAGATAAGACTTGAGTATAGCTGTCTCATTAAAAAGAGCAAAAACCCTCATGAGATTCTTCCAGATTCTTAATTGAAACTGATGTATAATATGCCATATTACTATTAAATATATTTAGCAAATTGTTTTAGCTTGCCGTACATGTTCCAGTGTTACATCCTTTTTAAAGATTCAGAATACCTCTCTTTAGGTAGTTTTTAGAATTTTTTGAGCACTACATGGCCTTATTTCTGAGTTCTTGTTTTTATGTTGTCTCTATTTATGAGTCCTGAGTATATTGAGTTTTGGGGATTTTGAACATAAAGTCTATTATGTGCTGTTATTCTTCATATTAATGCATAAGCTAACCACTATTCCAGGCTATATTGAGGAACCAAATATTTTCCCAGGTGTTTGGTAACTTTCAGGGCATCCTGTTTTCTGAATTAAATGGTGATTTTAGGGGCACCAGGGTGGCTCAGTCAGTTAAGTGTCTGCCTTCGGCTTAGGTTATGATCCCAGGGTCTTGGGATCGCGCCCCACGTCAGGCTGCTTGCTCAGTGGGGAGCCTGCTTCTCCCTCTGCCTGCACCCCCTGCTTATTTGCACACACTCTCTCTCTGTCAAATAAGTAAAAATCTTTTTAAAAAATGGTGATTCTATTTTTCATACTAATAAACTTTATTTTTCAGAGCAGTTTGGAGTAAAAAGTACAAAGATTTCCCATGTATTCCTTGTCCCACCCACCCTCCTCTTCCCTCATTATCAACATCCTGAACCAGAGTGGTACATTTGTTACAGTCAATGAACCTACCTCAGCACCTCATTAACACTCAAAGTCCATAGTTTACATTAGGGTTCATTCTTGGTGTTATACATTCTGTGAGTTTTAACAAATGTAAAACGACATGTATTCACCATTACAGTATCACACACAATTGTTTCACTGCTCTAAAAATCCTGTGTTTAGGAGCACCTGGGTGGCTCAGATGGTTAAGTGTCTGCCTTCGGCTCAGGTCATGATCCCAGGGTCCTGGGATCAAGCCCCACATCGGACTCCCTGCTCAGCGGGGAGCCTGCTTCTCCCTCTCCCTCTACTGTTCCCTCTGCTTGTGCTCTCTCACTCTCTCTGTCAAATAAATAAATAAAGTCTTTAAAAAAAAAAATCCTGTGTTTATCCAATCCTCGTTCCTAACCCCTGGCAACGACTAATCTTTTTCCTGTCTCCATAGTGTTGCCTTTTCTGGAATGTCCTATAGTTGGAGTCAGACTGCAGTATGCTGCCTTTTCAGGTTGGCTTCTTTCACTTAGCAGTAATGCATTTAAGTTTCTTCCATGTCTTTTCATCATTGCTTGAGAGCTCATTTCTTTTTAGCTCTGAATAATATTCCATTGTCCGTATATACTAGTTTATCCATTTACCCACTGAAGGACTCCTTGGTTACTTCCAGGTTTTGGCAGTTATGAGTAAAGGTGCTGTAAATATCCATGTGCAGGTTTTCGTGAGGACATGTTTTCAGCTCCTTTTGGTACATACCAAGGAGCATGGTTGCTGGATGCTATGGTAAGAGTGTGTTTAAGGGTGCCTGGCTGGCTCAGTCAGTAGAGCATCCAGCTCTTGATCTTGGGGTCATGAGTTCAAGCCCCACGTTGGGTATAGAGATTACTTAAAAAAAAAAAAAAAAAGTTTTGTTTTGTAAGAAACTGCCAAGTTGTCTTCCAAAATAACTATCATTTTGCATTCCCACCAGCAATGAATGAGGTTCTTGTTGCTTTGTATGCTCCTAAGCATTTGCTAGTGTTTCGGATTTTGGCCATTTTAATAGGTGTCTAGGGGTATGTCATTGTTTTAATTTGCAAGTCTCTAATGACATGATGTTGAAACCCTTTCATATGCTTTCTTGTCATCTGCATATCATCTTCAGTGAGATGTCTGTTCAGGTCTTTGACACAATGTTAATTGTTCTTTTTCTTATTGTTGAGTTTTAAGAATTCTTTGTATGTTTTGGATAACAGTCCTTTATCAATCAGATGTGTCTTTTTTTAAAAGACTTACTTATTTGAGCACAAGCAGGGGGAGAGGCAGAGGGAATCTTCAGGGAGACTCCCTGCTGAGCGCAGAGCCTGACATGGGCTCAGTCTCACCACCCATGAGATCGTGACCTGAGCTGAAACCAAGAGTCAGACGCTTAATCTACTGAGCCACCCAGGCACCCCCAGATGTGTCTTTTGCAGATATTTTCTCCCAGTCTGTGACTTGTCTTCTCATCCTCTTGACATTGTCTGTCTCAGAGCAGAATTTTTAAATTTTAATTAAGTCCAGGTTATCATTTCTTTCTTTCCTGGATTATACCTTTAGTGTTTTATCTGAAAAGTCATCACCCATACTCAAGGTCAACTAGATTTTCTCCTGTGTTATCTTCCAGGAGTTTCATTTTACATTTAGGTCTATAATCCATTTTGAGTTAATTTTTGTAAAAGATGTAAGGTCTATGTCTGCATTAGTTGTTTTTGCATATGGATGTCCAGTTTTTCCAGCTTATGTTGAAAAGATAGCTCCATTGTATTGCTTTTTCTCCTATGTCAAAAATCAGTTGACTATATTTATGTGGGTCTATTTCTATTTCTGTTTTCTGTATTCTGTTCCATTGATCATCTTGTCTCTTGTTTCTCCAATACCACACTATCTTTTTTTTTTAAGATTTTATTTATTATTTATTTATTTATTTATTTATTTATTTGACAGAGAGAGACACAGTGAGAGAGGGAACACAAGCAGGGGGAGTGGGAGAGGGAAAAGCAGGCTTCCTGCGGAGCAGGGAGCCCGATGCGGGGCTCGATCCCAGGACCCTGGAATCAGGACCTGAGCCGAAGGCAGATGCTTAACGACTAAGCCACCCAGGTGCCCCTTCATACTATCTTGATTACTGTAGACTTTATGGTAAGTTTTGAAGTTGGGTAGTGTCAGTCCTCTGACTTTGTTCTTCATTATTGTGTTGGCTATTCTGGGTTGTTTGCCTCTGCATATAAACTTTATTTTTTTAAAGATTTTATTTATTTATTTGACAGATAGCACAAGTAGGCAGAGCAGCAGGCAGAGGGAGAGGGAGAAGCAGACTCCCCGCTGAGTAGGGAGCCCGATGCGGAACTCAATCTCAGGACCGATCATGACCTGAGCCAAAGGTAGCCACTTAACCGACTGAGCCACCCAGGCGCCCCTGCATATAAACTTTAGAATCAGTTTTTCAGTATCCACAAAATAACCTTCTGGGATTTTTTTTTTTTTTTTTAAAGATTTTATTTATTTATTCATGAGAGACAGAGAGAGAGAGAGGCAGAGGGAGAAGCAGGCTCCCAAGGAGCAGAGAGCCCGATGCGGGACTCGATCCCAGGACCCTGGGATCATGACCTGAGCCGAAGGCAGACGCTTAACCATCTGAGCCACCCAGGCGCCCACCTTCTGGGATTTTTATTGGGATTGGGATTGAATCTATAGATCAAGTTGGGAGGAACTGACATCTTGACAATATGGAGTCTGACCCATGAACATGGACTATCTCTCCATTTACTTAGTTCTTTAATATCTATTATGAGAGTTTTGTAGTTTTTCTCATATGGATCTTGTATATACAAGATTTTGTTTTTTTTATACCTAAGTATTTCATTTTTGGATATGATAATGTAAATGATGAAGTGTTTTTAATTTTTCTTTTTTTAAGATTTTATTTATTTTTTGACAGAGACAGCGAGAGAGGGAACACAAGCAGGGGGAGAGGGAGAGGGAGAAGCAGGTCTCCCACTGAGCAGGGAACCTGATGTGGGGTTTGATCCCAGGACCCTGGGATCATGACCTGAGCTGAAGGCAGATGCTTAATGACTGAGCCACCCAGGCACCCCGTATTTTTAATTTCAAATACCACTTATTCATTGCTGATATATAGAAAAGTGATTGACTTAATATATATTAATCTCGTATCCTGCAACCTTACTATACTTGCTTATTAGTTCCAGGAGTTTTTTGCTGATTCTTTTGAATTTTCTACATGAGCACGTCATCCATGAACAAGGACAGTTTTATTTCTACCATCCCAATATGTATTTCATTTTCTTGTCTTACTGCATTAGGTAGGACTTTTCAGTACAATGTTGAAAAGCAGTGGTGAGATATCTTTGCTTTGTCCTCATCTTAGCTGGAAAGCTTGGAATTTCTCACCATTAAGTATGATGTTAGCTGTAGGGTTTTTGTAGATGTTCTATATCAAGTTGAAGAAATTCATCTTTATTCCTACTTTGCTGAGAGATTTTATCATGAATGGTATTGGATTTTGTCAAATGCTTTTTCTGCATCTTCTGATGACTGTGTGATATTTCTTTTTTAGACTGTTGATGTGATGGAGTACATTGATTTTTGTTGTATGTTGAAACTACCTTGCATACTAGGATAAATCCCACTTCGTCATGGCATATAATTCTTTTTATATATTGTTGGATTCGATTTGCTAATATTGTTGAGGATTTTTGCATTTATGTTCATAAGAGATATTGGTCTATAGTTTTTTATATGTCTTTCGATATTAGGGTAATGCAGGCTTCATAAAATGAGTTAGGAAGTGTTTTTTCTGCTTCTATGCTCTGGAACAGATTTTAGAGAATGCATATCATTTCTTAAATGTTTGGTAGAATTCACAAGTGAACCTCTCTGAGCCTGTGCTTTCTGTTTTGGAAGATTATTATTTCTATTTATTTATTTATTTTTAAAGATTTTGTTTATTTGACAGAGATACATAGCGAGAGGGGAACACAAGCAGGGGGAGTGGGAGAGGGAGAAGCAGGCTTCCCGCTGAGCAGGGAGCCCAGCGTGGGACTCAATCCCAGGACCCTGGGATCATCACCTGAGCCAAAGGCAGACGCCCAATGACTGAGCCACTGAGGCACCCCTTTTTTTTTTCATTATTTTTAAAGATTCATTTATTTATTTTAGAGAGAGTGCTTGTGAGTCGGTGGGGGAAGGGCAGAGAGAGAATCTAAAGCAGACTCTGTACTGAGCGTGGAGCCCAACACAGAGCTTGATCTCATGACTCTGAAATCATGACCTGAGCTAAAACCAGAAGTTGGACACTCAACCAACTGAGGCACCCAGGTGCCCCTGATTCAATTTCTTTAATAGATATATAGCTATTCAGATTATCTGTTTCTTCTTGTGTGCGTTTTAGTAGATTATGTGTTTCAAGGAATTGGTCCATTTCATTGAGGTTTTTAAATTTGTGGGCAGAGATTTGTTTGTAATAGTCCTGTATTATTTTAAAATTTAATTTATTCATTGGGGGGGAGGGGCAGAGGGAGAGGGAGAGAGAGAATCTTAAGCAGGCTCCATGCCCAGTGCAGAGCCCAATGCAAGGCTCATATCATGACCCTGAGATCATGACCTGAGCCAAAATCAAGAATCGGTCGTGGGGCGCCTGGGTGGCTCAGTCGTTAAGCATCTGCCTTCGGCTCAGGTCATGATCCCAGGGTCCTGGGATCGAGCCCCTCATCGGGCTCCCTGCTCTGCAGGAGGCCTACTTCTCCCTCTCCCACTCCCTCTGCTTGTGTTCCCTCTCTCGCTGTGTCTCTGTCAAATAAATAAAATCTTAAAAAAAAAAAAAAGAATCGGTCACTTAACTGACTGAGCCACCCAGGAGCCCCTCATGTATAATTTTTTTAATGTCTGTGGGGTCTGTAGTCATGTTCTCTCTTTCAATTATTAAGAACAGAATGCCCTAACATATTTCAAAATAGCTCCTTTTCCCCTCCTCCTGCCAGAAGCATGAGGGGATTGTTATGTCTTGCTGGAGTATTGCCCCCCTTCTCATTATGTAATGTCCCTTTTAACTTTTCTTGCTTTTGAAGTCTGCTCTATCTGAAATTAATACAGCTACTCCCACTTTTTTTTTTTTTTTTAAGATTTTTTATTTATTTGACAGAGACACAGCGAGAGAGGGAACACAAGCAGGGGGAGTGGGAGAGGGAGAAGCAGGCTTCCCACGGAGCAGGGAGCCTGATATGAGGCTTGATCCCAGAACTCTGGGATCATGACCTGAGCCGAAGGCAGACGCTCAACGACTGAGCCACCCAGGCGCCCCTCCCACTTTCTTTTGATTAGTTTTAGTATATCTTTTTCTATCCCTTTACTTTTAATCTGTAACGTTTTTTAGTGGTTGCCCTAGAGTTTGCAATATATATTTATAATTAATCCAGTCACTTTCAGATAATGCCGTAGTGCTTCACAAGTAGTGCAAGTACCTTATAATAACAAAATATTCCCAGTTCCTTCCTGCCATCCCTTGTTTCATTGCTGTCATTCATTTCACTTATGCATAAGCATACCCACACATACACAGAAGCCAACATAATTAAAATACATTGTTACTATTAATATTTTGAACAGTTATCTTTTAGATCAATTAAAAATAACAAAACATTTTTTTAATTTTACTTACATTTATTCATTCTCAGATGCTCTTTCTTTATGTAGATCTGAGTTTCTGACCTGTATCATTTTCCTTTTCTCTAAAGAACTTCTTTTAACATATCTTGCAAAGCATATCTACTTGCAACAAATTCCTTCAATTTATGTTTGTCTGACAAAAGTCTATTTCTCCCCCCCTTTTTTAAAAGATTTTATTTATTTATTTATTTATTTGAGAGAGAGAGAGAGAGAGAGAACCTGAGCAGGGGGAGGAGCAGAGGGGGAGGGAGGGGAAAGAATCTTAAACAGATTCCAAGTTGAGCACGGAGCCCCATGCTGGGCTCCATCTTACCTGAGATCATGACCTGAGCCGAAACTGAAGAGTTGGACACTTAACAGCTGAGCCACCCACACGCCCCTCTCCCCACATTTTTTTAAAGACTTAATTTTTTTCAGAGCAGTTTAGGTTCACAGCAAGATTGAGAGGAACATTCTCTTTCGCTTTTTTTTAAATTTTTTTATTGTTATGTTAATCCCCATACATTATATCATTAGTTTTAGATGTAGTGTTCCATGATTCATTGTTTGTGCATATCTTTCACTTTTGAAGGATCATTTTGAAGGATACAGAATTCTAGTTAGTTTTTCTTTCTCAGCCCTTTAAATATTTCATTCCATTGTCTTCTTGCTAGCATGGTTTCTGAGAAGTTGAATGTAGTCCTTATCTTGCTCTTCGATAGATAAGGTGTTTTTTCCCTCTGGCTTCTTTCAGGACTTTTTTCTTTATGTTTGATTTCTAAAGTTTGAATATGATATGTCTAGGTTTAGGGGGTTTTGGCATTTATCCTGCTTGGTCTTCTCAGAGCTTCCTGGATCTGTGGTTTGGTCTCTGACATTAATTTGGGGAAATTCTCAGCCATCATTGCTCCAAATATTGCTTCTGTTCCATTCTTTTTCTTGTCCTTCTGATATTCCCATTATGTATATGTTACACTTTTTGTAGTTTTCCCACAGTTCTTGGATATTTTGTTGTGGGTTTTTTTTTTTTTTCCAGTTTTGGAGATTTCTTTTGTCATGTCTGCAAGCTCAGAGATTGTTTCCTCAGCCTTGAGCAGTCTATCAGCCCATGAAAGGCATTCTTCATTTCTGTTATTATGCTTTTAATTTCTACCATTTAAAAAATTTTTTTTTAGAATCTCTCTCATTCTGCTTACATTATCAATTCATTCTTGATGTGTCTACTTTTTTCATTTAAACTCTTCGACAAAAATAAATAAAAGCTCTTAGCATATTAATCATAGTTTAAAAAAACACCTAGTCTGAGAATTCCAACATTACTCCCGTTAACTGACTCTGGTTTTGATGCTTGTTTAGTGTCTTCAGATTGCATTTTCTGCCTTTTAGTATGCTTTCCAGTATTCTTTTGAGAGGCAGACATGATGTACTGGGTAAAAGGAACTATAATAAAATAGGCCTTTAATAATGCTATGGTAGGGTGAAGGGGTAGGGAAAGTATGTATAATTCTCTGACGAAGTCTCAATCTTTCAGTGTCTCTGGTCTGTGAACTTCACCAGCACTTTCAGGTTTTCTCCCCGACTGGTGGGACAGGATGGCTGGTGGAGCTAGAGTTTGTTCTTTCCCTTATACCCCAAGTAGGTTAGGCTCTGATAAAACCCAGCAGGTTAAGCTCTGGTAAAATAGTTTCTCTTGAAGGCAGGTTTTGTTAAGAACAGAATGCCCTAACATATTTCAAAATAGCTCCTTTTCCTCTCCTCCTGCCAGAAGCATGAGGGGATTTTTCTCTGGTACTCACTGTTAGGACCTGGTAACTCTCAGAGGTAAAATTCACAAGAGAGTGTGTGTGTGTGTGTGTGTGTGTGTGTGTGGCACTTGGGGGGGTTCCCCCGTGACCAGGTTCTCCTGGAATTTTTATTTTTTATTTATTTTTGTCAAAGATTTTATTTATTTGACAGAGAGCACATGTGCACACGCACAAGCAGGGCGAAAGGCAGGCAGAGGGAGAAGGAGGAAGACAGAGGGAGAAAGAGAAGCAGGCTCGCCGCTGAGCAGGGAGCCCGATGTGGGGATTCGATCCCAGGACCCTGAGATCATGACCTGAGCCGAAGGCAGACGCTTAACTGACTGAGCCATTCAGGTGCCCCAACTCCTGGAATTTTTAACTCTCAGACTTGTCCACACTGAGCCTCCTGTACTTCACCAGTTACAGCACAGGTCTTCCTACCCCAGCACTGGTTGCTAGAGGTGGTTTCTGCTTGTGGGATTTTGCTTAAGTAAGTTGTGATTCTTTGTATCTGCCAGTCACCAATCCTTTTGGCAGTGGTTTATCCCGTGACCTCATCTCTGTTGATTTTTCAGTTTGTTTAGCTTTTTACTTGTTGTTAGGATGGAGTGGCAGCTTCTGAGCTTATAATATGCAAGACCAGAAATTCTCCTGGTGATTTTCTTTTTATTTCCAGTATAAAAGGTTGTGTTTTAAAAATATACAAGCAATCTGTGCCTTTTTGTGGGCATATGCTTTCATTTCTTTGGGTAGATTCCTGAGAATACAGTGGCTGCATCATATGGTAAATGGAGAATTTTTAAAGAAACTGCCAGTTTTCCAAAGTGGTTGTACCATTTTATATTCTCCTTAACTATGTATGAGAGTTCCAGGTGCTTCATATTCTTGTTATTTTTAAGTGCTAACACTTTTTAATTTTAACTATTTAAGTGATTATGTAGTGGTATCTTCTTATGGTTTTAATTTACATTTCCCTAATAACTAATGATGTCAAACATCTTTTCATGCCCTTATTTACCATCCTTCTATCTTCCTTGGTGAATTATCAGACCTTTGCCTTTTGTCTGGGGGGTTTGTTTATCTTCTTACTGAATTTTAAGAGTTCTATATGTATTCCAAATACAAGCCTTTGTTGGACAAATGTTTTGCAAATACTCTCTCCCAGTCTTGTGGCTTGCCTTTTAACTTTTGTTACAGTGTTTTTTGATGAGTATCATTTTATAATTTCAGTGAATTCCAATTTATGCACGTCTGTATATATGTATGTAAACTCTACTCTGAATGTGGGGCTGAAACACAACCCTGAGATCAAAAGTCACATGTTCTACTGACTGAGCCAGCCAGGCACCTAGATGAATTCTATTTGATTGAATTTTTCTTTTATAGTCATATATTTTTTAAAGATTTTATTTATTTGTCAGAGAGAGAGTACAAGCAGGGGGAGGGGCAGGCAGAGGGAGAAGTAGGCTCTCCACTGAGCAAGGAGGCAGATGAGGGACTCAGTCCCAGGACTCTGGGATCATGACCTGAGCCAAAGGCAGACACTTAACTGACCGAGCCACCCAGGCGTCCCTAGTCATATTTTTTTGTGACCTGTTTAAGTTGTTATAAAATTTAAGAACACTAGGTTATTTTCTGTGTTTTCTTCTAGAAGTTTTATAATTTAAATTTTTATAGTTAGGTATGGGTTAAATTTTATATATGGTATGAGATATAATGGTAGAGGTTCTGTTCATTTATTTACTGGTATACAGCTGTTTACTTTTTCTAGCACCATGTGTTAAAAAGATTACTCCTTCCCTATTGAATTTCTGCACTCTCTGTTCTGTTCCATTTAAGTCTTGAAATTAGGTAATATAAGGCCTCTATCTGTTCTTTTTAAAAATGATTTTGGCTGTTCTAGGTCCCTTTAATTTTCATACGAATTTTAGAATCACCTTGTCAAGTCCTACAATAAAACCTGTGAGTGTTGTTATAGGTATTGCATTGACTACATTGGGAAGAGCACTATTGAACCTTTTCATTCATGAAGAATATATATTTTTCCACTTACTCAAATCTTTCTTAATTTCTCTCAGATTGTAGGAGTTTCTACTTTAGCTCATTCTAGAGAAGAATTAATTCTCTGCTTTTAATTTAGGGGGAGAAGACAGACAGAATACAGCCAGATCAATTTTTTTTTAATTGTGGTAAAATGCACATAACATATAATTTACCATCTTAACCATTTATAATTGTACAGTTCATTGGTAGACATTCACATTATTGAGCAACTGTCACTACCATCCATCTCCAGAACTCTTTATCTTGCAAAACAAAACTGTGTACCCATTAAAAATAAATAATTCTCCCATCCCTCTGCCCCTGGTAACCACCATTCTACTTTTTGTTTCTATTCTAGGTATCTCATTTAAGTGGAATCATACAGTATTTGCCATTTTATAATTGACTTGTTTCATTTAAATAATGTTCAAGACCATCCATGTTATAGCATATTTCAGAATTTCTTTCTGTTTTAAGGCTGGATAATATTCCACGTATGTATATACATTTTGTTTATCCATTTATATGTCAGTGAACACTTGGGTTGCTTCCACCTTTTTTTTTTTTAAAGAGAGACAGCACAGTGGGGAGGGGCAGAGGGAGAGGAGAGAATTTCAAGCAGACTCTGCTGAGCACGGAGCCCGTCACAGGGCTCAATCTCACGACCCCGAGATCACAACCAAAACGAAAGCAAGAGTTGGACACTTAACCAGTTGCACCACCCAGGCACTCCCGGTTGCTTCCACCTTTTAACTGTTGTGCATAATGCTGCTATCAACGTAGGTGTACAAATACCTCCTTGAGACTCTTTCAGTTCATTTGGATATATACCCAAAATGGAATGGCTGGATCATATGGTAATTTTATTTTTAATTTTTTGAAGAATCAACATACTGTTTTCTGTGGCAGCTGCACCATTTTACATTCCCACCAGTTGTACAGAAGGTTCCAGTTTCTCCACATCTTTGCTGTAACTTACTTTCTTGTTTTGATGGTAGCTAACCTAATAGGTATGAACTGGTATCTCATTGTGGTTTTGAGTTGTATTTCTCTAATGATTAGTGATTTTTTTCATGGGCTTATTGGCCATTTGTATATCTTAGGAGAAATGTCTAAGCCCTTTGTCCATTTTTTATAAAGATTTATTTATTTTAGAGAGAGAGAGAGAGCATACGTGCGTGTGCACACAGAGGTGGGGAGAGGGAGAGAGAGGAGAGAAACAGACTCCCTGCTGAGCATGGAGCTTAATGTGGGGCTTGATCCTAGGACCCTGACATCATGACCTGGCTGAAATCAAGAGTCAGACACTTAACTGACTGAGCTGCCTAAGTGCCCCATTGTCCATATTTTAATTGGGTTTTTTACTTTTTTATTGTTGAGTGTAGGAGTTCTCAATATATTCTGGATATTAACCCCTTATCAGATATATTTTGCAGATATTTTCTTCCATTCTGTAGGTTGCCTTTTTACTCTGTTGATTGTGTCTTAGTGTACAAGTTTTTAATTTTGATGTTCATTTTGTCCATTTTTTTTGTTGCCTGTGCTTTTGATATAATATTCAAGGAATCATTGCTAAATCCAATGTCATAAAACTTTTGCATTGTCTTCTAAGAGTTTTGTAGTGTTAGTTCTCATATTTAGGTCTTTGATACATTTTGAGTTCATTTTTTTAATTAAGTTTTTATTTTTAATTCCAGGATGGTTAACATACAGTGTTATAGGGATGCCTGGCGGGCTCAGTCCAAAGAGCATGCAACTCTTGATCTCAGAGTTGTGAGTTCGAGCCCCATGTTGGGTGTAGAGATTCAAAAAAAAAAAGTAGGGGAGGGGGAACCTTCCAGTGTTATATTAGTTTCAGGTGTACAATACAGTAATTCAACAAGTCCAGCTTTATTCTTTTGCATGTGGATATCCAGTTTTCCCAGCACTGTCTCTTTTTTAAAGATTGCCCTTTCTCTATGGAATGATCTTATTAGCACCTTTGTTGAAAATCATTTGACCATTTATTCAGAAGTTTATTTCTGGGCTCTCCGTTTTATTCCATTGGTCTGTATGTCTGTCTTTATGCCAGTACCACACTTTTTTTGATTATTGTACCTTTGTAACCAGGAAATGTGAAACTTCTAACTTTGTTCTTTTTTCAAGATTGTTTTGGCTCTTCAGGGACTTTTGAGATTCTATATGAACTTTTGGTGGACTTTTAAGTTTCTGCAAAAAGCATTGTTGGGCTTTTGAGAGGCACTGTACCGAATCTATAGATTGCTTGGATATTATGAACACTTTTTTTAAGTTTTAAAAATTTTTTAAAGATTTTATTTATTTATTTATTTGAGAGAGAGAGAGCATGAGTGGGGTGAGGGGCAGAGGGAGAGAATGTCAAGCAGACTCCTCACTGGGCATGAAGCCTGACTCGGGGCTCAGTCTCAGAACCCGTGAGATCATGACTTGAGCTGAAACCAAGAGTCAGATGCTCAACTGACTGAGCCACCCAAAAGCCCCAAGTTTTAAAAATTTTTTTAAGTAATCTCTACATGCAACATAGGACTCAAACCCACAACCCTGAGATCAGGAATTGCATGTTCTACCGACTAAGCCAGGCGCCCCATGGATATTATGATCATCTTAATATTGACTTCTAATCCATAAACAAGGGATGTCTTTCCATTTGTTTCTATCTTCTTTAACTTCTTGCGGCAACATTTTTTAGTTTTCAGTGTACAAGTCTTTCACTTTCTTGGTTAAATTTGTTCCTCAGTATGTTATTTTTGATATTATTGCAAATGGACTGGTCTTGTTAATTTCCTTTTTAAATTGTTCATTGTTAGTGTATAGAAATGCAACTGATTTCTGTATGTTGATTTTGTATCCTACAACTTTGTGGAACTCATTTATTAGTTCTAACAGTTTTTTTGTGGAACCTTGAGGTTTTTCTGCATATAAGATCATTTTGTCTGTGAACAGAGATAATTTATTTCTTCCTCTCCAATTTGAATGCTTTTATTACTCTTTCTTGCCTAATTGCTCTGGCTAGAACCTCTAGTACTGTGTGATTAGAAGTGGCAAAAGCAGGCACCTATTTTATTCCTGATCTGAAGGGGAAAGCTTTCATTCTTTCACTAAGTGAGATCATATTGATCCAGTTGAATCTGTGTTTTTTCCAAGTTGTTCTTTTTCCTGGTTTGTAGTTTGGTCAAGGGTGTTTCCTAAGGTTTTCCCTTCCCTTCTGGGCCCTGAAATCCAGTATTTAGTTCCCTCCCATCATAAAACTGCTGAAATCTAGGAGTCAGCAAATGTCTTGAAGGAAAATTAAATGAATGTTAGACTTTATCTGTTATTCAGTTTTTCTGGGATGTTGGCCATTTCAATCCTGGCAGCTTTGGTAGCCTGAATTCCAATATTTGTGTCTTCAGCCCCACAAGACTACTGCAAGCTTTATGACTTTTCTTTCTTCATTGGCCTCTGTGTTCTGCTTAGAAGTCAGAAAATGCAGCAAGGGAGTAAAGAACCCATGAATATAGAGCTGATCTTTTTGTGATTACCATTCAAACACTTAAAAATTTTTTAATCTGGTTTTTATAATTGTTCTGATACCACCAGCCAGAAGCAGAAGTCTAGATGCATCATTTAAAAATGTGAAATAGTTGGGGCCTGGCTGACTCAGTCCATTGAGCATGCAACTCTTGATCTTGGGGTCATGAGTTCAAGTCCCACGTTGGACGTAGAGCTTACTTTAAAAAAAACAAAAAGGTGAAACATAATTCACTATGAGATCTGTAGTAGAAAATGATATTTCATTCAATTATTTGTAGGTATGGAGGTTACTGGCCTTAACCCAGATATACATTATCGTTAGCAAGTATTAAGGTGATGGTTTAATGATCTGAAGATTGTTAATAAAGCTTAAAATGCTTTTGTAAACATTTCATAGGAATACTCTTTAAAATGTGAAGAATTATAAAACAATTATAGGTTTTCTTCATTACATGGTATCTAATATATTGTTTATTTATTTTTAAAGATTTTATTTATTTATTTGACAGAAAGAGACATAGCAAGAGAGGGAACACAAGCAGGGGGAGTGGGAGAGGGAGAAGCAGGCTTCCCGCAGAGTGGGGAGCCCAATGTGGGGCTCGATCCCAGGACCCTAGGATCATGACCTGAGCCGAAGGCAGACGCTAAACGACTGAGCCACCCAGGTGTCTGTTTTATTTTTTTTAAATTACAAAAGAAATACATGTTTGTTGTCATAAAATCAAACAATATAGAACATAAGATAAGAAATCCTTTTTCCCTCCCTTCATTGTACCACCTACCCCTCCAGTCCCAGAAGTAGCCTCTGTTAATAATCTGATAGGAATTCTTTCATACATGCTAATTTTTCCCTTTAATTGCAGAAGTGAGATTGTGATATACGATGTTTTGCAGCTTGCTTCTTTAACCTCATGTGGTATTCACTTTTTTTAGACAGTATACACAGATCTGTCTCATAAAGACCTAGCATAAATCTGTCATTTTTAGAAGCCATTTCTTTTTCTTTTTCTTTTTCTTTTTTTTTAAGTAGGTTCTACACCTAGGGTAGGTCTCGAATTCATGACCCTAAGATCAGGAGTCACATGCTGTCCTGACTGAGCCAGCCAGGCACGCCTAAAGCCCTCTCTCCCTCCCTTCTTCCTTTCTTTCAAACATTTAAGTTTATTTTTTTTAGTAATCTCTACCCCCAAGTTGGGGCTCGAACTCATGACCCTGAGACCAAGAGTTGCATGCTCTTCCACTGAGCTAGCCAGGCGTTCCCCTAAAGCCATTTCTTTCTTTTTTTTTTTAAAGATTTATTTATTTATTTGAGAGAGCGAGAATGAGAGAGAGTACATGAGAGGGGGGAGGGTCAGAGGGAGAAGCAGGCTCCTCGCTGAGCAGGGAGCCCGATGCAGGACTCGATCCCGGGACTCCAGGATCATGACCTGAGCCGAAGGCAGTTGCTTAACCAACTGAGCCACCCAGGCGCCCCCCCAAAGCCATTTCTTAATGCACATTATCCTTCCTTTTTTTGACTATTGTGAACAGTAGTGCAAAGGATATCTTTTGTGCACCACTGAGAGTATAGTTATAAATTGCACCAAAAATAAGAGTACTGTTTTAAGTTTTTAACATATATTAAATTATCTGGTGTAGATATTATTATCAAATACCCTTCCTAAAAAGTTGCATCATTTTACATGCGCATAAAGAGTATGAGACTGTTCATTGGATGCCTGGGTGGTTCAGTCTGTCAAGCATTCAACTCTTGATTTTGGCTCAGGTCATGATCAGAGTTGCCAGATCAAGCCCTGCGTTGGGCTCTGCCCTGGGTGTGAAACCTGCTTAAGATTCTCTCTCTTTCCTTCTGCCCTTTCCCCCACATGTGCTACATGTTCTCTCTCCCTCACGAAAGAAAAAAAAAAAAAGAGTATGAGACTATTTATATCCTTATATTGCCATTTATACTGGGTGTTATCAATCTCTACTACCATGACACTGAATGTTATTAGCAATCTTTCTATTCTAATTTAAGAAATGAAAAATACATTGTTTTTATTTGAATATTTCATTGTATATCTACAATATATAATATGTATATTCAAAGCAACATAAAGTTGGACAAAAATACTGCAAATATACAATTGTTACAAAAAAAGCAAAAGGCCAATAAGTATATGAAAAGATATTCAACCCTGTTAATAAAAGGTTCATGGAAAACAAAACACAGTCTCATACTCTTTATTGGGCATGTGAAATGATGCAACTTTTTAGGAAGGATGTTTGATAATCATATCTATAACAGATAATTTGATACGTGTTAAAAATTTAACAGTACTCTTTTGATGCAGTTCATAAGATTAAAATCTTAAATTTCTAATTCCTGATCTTACTGGGATTTCTAAGTTTATGAAACTGTGCTGCTTTCTATGCAAAATGTATGCATTTTAAAATAAGTAATTTGTGGGGTGCCTGGGTGGCTCAGTTGGTTAAGCAGCTGCCTTCGGCCCAGGTCATGATCCCAGGGTCCTGGGATCGAGCCCCACGTCAGGCTCCCTGCTGAGCGGGAGCCTGCTTCTCCCTCTCCCTCTACCTGCCGCTCCCCCTGCTTATACTCTCTCTCTAATAAAAAAAAAAAACATAAAGATAAAATAAGTAATTTGTAAATACAGTTATTCAAACTGACGTCAGATTGAATATATCCTTGCATTAGAAGGAACAAATGATACTGTTAGTCAACCCTTTTATTCCTTTTTAGTACAAGTCAGAGATAAAAAAAAAACATGAAGTTTATGGGCGCCTGGGTGGCTCAGTTGGTTAAGTGACTGCCTTCGGCTTGGGTCCTGATCCCGGGGTTCTGGGATTGAGTCCCGCATCGGGCTCCCCCTGCTCTGCAGGAGCCTGCTTCTCCCTCTGCCTCTGCCTGCCACTCTCCCTACTTATGCTCTCTCTCTGTCAAATAAATAAATACAATCTTCTAAAAAAAATGAAGTTTGTAATTATACATACTTGCATTCTTTCACTTTAGTTGGATTTGAATAACAAAAGATGCTGATAAGGAATAGTCAAGTTTCCGTTAAGGTTATGTACAAATATAAAAGTATATGAGTGTATAATGGTTTTAAAATTTATCTTATTTGTATTTAGTAAGTTTTTTTAAAAGATTTATTTGAGAGAGAATGAGAGAGTGCTTGGGGGAGGGGCAGAGGGAGAGGGAGAGAGAATCCTAGACTGGACTCCTCACTGAGCATGGAGCCTGACTTGGGGCTCAGTCCCAGGACCCTGAGATCATGACCTGAGCTGAAATCGAAAGTCTGATGCTTAACCGACTGAGCCAACCAGGCACCCCTGTATTTAGTTAGTTTTTAAACATTAAACAGCTTTAAGGTGATATGGATTGCTTTAGTGACTGTTTTTACAAATTTAGATGACTTATCATTTGATTATAGAAGATACATTGGTCTTCCTAAGTTAGGTTCCCTAACCTTCAGACCAGGTTAGGGGCCCAACCCTGTGTATCATTTTTCATAATAATAATAATGTTTAGTAGTAAGGAGAAAAATAATGAAGAATTCACTGCCAGGAACTAAGTGCATTACATATTTGTGTAGACAACAACCTTAGGTACAGAGAGGTTATGTAACTTATTATAGGTCATAAGACTGGTAATTGATGCAAATCCAGATAGTTTGACTTCTAGGGTCCATTTGCTAATCATCATAGTCTATTCCTTGTTATTAATTTAACCACACCGTATTGTAATTACTTGTTTGTACCTATAGTTCTTCCTTTTAGAATCTTAAGTTCCTTACGGACCAAGAGCCATGATTCATTCTTTTTCACCTGGGGTGTTTGAGGGTATCTGATGTAGAGTAGGTGTTCAGTAAATATTTATTTAGTAAAATAAAGTAAAATCTAAAGAGATGGAGTAAGTCTGTTGTATTTCTTAGGCCTGAATTTCTTCATATGCCTATCCTATTGACTTTTATGGGTAGCAAACAAAATTACATTATACTTGGATTATTTTGTCATTAATTTGTATTTTATTCCCTTTGAGAAATACAATCAAAGTATTTACTAATTGTAAAGATTCTGTGCAGTGTTTTAAATATTAAGAAAATGAAGAGCATAAAAATTGTAAATTATGTAATTTTTAGGTTAAATGGAAAAGAAAAACGGATTCCATAATGTATTATAATATTGTATTGTGCCAGGTTCCCCCCCCAGTTTTAGTGAGGTATAATTAACAAATAAAAATTATATATATATTTAAGATAAACAATTTGATGTTTTTACTATACCTATACATTGTGAAATAATCATAACAGGCTAGTTAGCATATCTATCACCTCACATAGTTAATTTTCTTCATTTCTTTTTTGCTTTTTTTTTTGTGGTGAGAACACTTAAGACTTCTTAGCAAATTTCAAATAAACAATATAGTATTGTTAACGATAGTCACATTGCTATATATTAGATCTCCAAAAGTAATCATCTTGCATAACTGAAACTTTGTATCCTTTGACTAATGTCTCCCTATTTCCCCATCCCCCTAGCTCTTGGCAACCACCATTCTGTGAGTGGATATTGTACTTTGGTTATTTTAGATTCCACATGCAAGTGATAATTGTGCAGTACTTGTCTTTCTGTGTCTGGCCTATTTCACTTAGCATAATGTCTGCCAGGTTCATCTGTGTTGTCACAAATGGCAGGATTCCCTTTTTTTAAGGCTGAATAATATTCCATTGTGTATATATACACATCCATGCAATCCCCCGCCCCATTTTCTTATCCACTCATCCAGCGGCAGATATTTATGGTTGTTTACATATCTTGGCTATTTTGAATAATGCTGCAGTGAAATGTGGGAGATACTGATTTCATTTCCTTTGTGTATATATCTAGAAATGAGATTCTGGATCATAAGATAGCTCTATTTTTAATTTTTTGAAGAACCTTCGTAACTGTTTTCCATAATGGCTGTACCAGTTACATTCCTGCCAGCTTTATACAAGAGTTCTCTTTTCTCTAAATCCTCACCACCACCTCTTTATTATCTTTTGTCTTTTTGATAATATATATGCTATTCTTTTTTTTTTTTTAAGAAAGATTTTATTTATTTATTTGACAGAGACAGCGAGAAAGGGAACACAAGCAGGGGGAGTGGGAGAGGGAGAAGCAGGCTTCCCACTGAGCAGAGAGCCCGATTTGGGGCTCGATCCCAGGACCCTCGCCAGGATCGTGATCTGAGCTGAAGGCAGACGCGTAACGACTGAGCCACCCAGGTGCCCCATATATGCTGTTCTTAAATGCAAAGCCGGTAGTTATTCTCCAAATCAGTGCTTCTTTTTTATTTTATTTTATTTTTTTTAATTTTATTTTTATTTATTTGAGAGAGAGAGAATGAGAGACAGAGAGCATGAGAGGGAGGAGAGTCAGAGGGAGAAGCAGACTCCCCACTGAGCAGGGAACCCAATGCGGGACTCGATCCTGGAACTCCAGGATCATGACCTGAGCCGAAGGCAGTCGTCTAACCAACTGAGCCACCCAGGCGCCCCCAAATCAGTGCTTCTTAATTTTCTTCCTAAGACATTCATAGAAAATGATTATGTTTTCTTGGTACACTGGAAAGAAGAGGCTCACATGAGGAAGGTGGCAGAAATATCTCATTGTTCAAGTGGTATCTGGCTGACCCAAGGGCCAAGGAAATCAGCATCTTGGTAGACCTGTAATTCATATTTGGAGCTGCCAGAGAACACTGGGAAAACTGCTGTGAATAGTTTCAACATATTTGCATTACAAAGGATCTTAGCTACCACATCTCTTATAACAAAATTTCATTTTAATTATTTATTTTTACTTTATATATTTTTTACCTAAATAATAATTTTATAAATTTATTAAATTTATATATAGTTGACCCTTGAACAATGCAGGGGTTGGGGCACTGACCTCCTGTGCAGTCGGAAGTCTGCATATAGCTTGACTCCCCCAAAACTTAATTACCAGTAGCATACTGTTTATTGGAAGTCTTACTGATAACATAAAGCGTTGGTTAACACACATTTTGTATGTTATATGTATATACTATATTCCTACAGTAAAGTAATCTAGAGAAAAGAAAATGTTAAGAAAACCATAATGTGGGAATGCAGTATGGTGCAGCCACTGTGAAAAACAGTATGGAGGTTCCTCAAAAAATTAAAAGTAGAGGGGCACCTGGGTGGCTCAGTCGTTAAGCGTCTGCCTTCTGCTCAGGTCATGATCCCGGGGTCCTGGGATCGAGCCCCGCATTGAGCTCCCTGCTTAATGGGAAGCCTGCTTCTCCTTCTCCCACTCCTCCTGCTTGTGTTCCCTCTCTCGCAGTGTCTCTCTCTGTCAAATAAATAAATAAAATCTTTTTAAAAAATTAAAAATAGAAATAAATCTAAAAAAAAAAATAATAATAAAGGGGCACCTGGGTGGCTCAGTTGGTTCAGCATCGGACTCTTGATTTTGGCTCAGCTCATGAGCGCTCAGCAGGGAGCCTGCTTGAAATTATCTTCCTCTCCCTCCCCCTCTGCCCTTCCCCTTTGTGTACTCTCTCTAAAATAAATAAATAAATCTTTTTTAAAAATTAAAAATTGAATTACCATGTGATCCAGTAATTCCACTACTGGGTATTTACTGAAAGAATATGAAAACACTAATTCAAAAGGATATATGCACCCCTATGTTTATTGCAGCATTATTTACAACAGCCAAATTGTGGAAGCAGCAAAAGTGTCCATCGATAGATGAGTAGATAAGGAAGGTGTTGGTATATATCTACAATGGAAAATTATTCAGCCATAAAAAATGAATTCTTGCCATTTGCAACATGGATGGAGCTAGAGAGTATAATGCTAAGCAAAATAAGTCAGTCAGAGAAAGACAAATAACATGATTGTACTCTTACGGAGAACTAAAGAAACAAAATGAACAAAAAAAGGGGAAAAAAAGACAACCAAGAAACAGACTCTTAACTATAGAGAACAGGGCGCCTGGGTGGCTCAGTCGGTTAAGCGTCTGCCTTCGGCTCAGGTCATGATCCCAGGGTCCTGGGATCGAGCCCCGCATCGGGCTCCCTGCTCCGCGGGAAGCCTGCTTCTCCCTCTCCCACTCCTGCTGCTTGTGTTCCCTCTCTCGCTGTATCTCTCTCTGTCAAATAAATAAAAAAAAATCTTTAAAAAAAAAACTATAGAGAACAAACAGATGGTTACCAGAGGGGAGGTGGGTAGGGGGATGGGTGAAATAGATAAAGGGGATCAAGAGTACACTTATCTTGATGAGCACTGAGAAATGTATGGAATTGTTGAATCACTGTATTGTACACCTAAAACTAATAGAACGCTGTGTTAACTATATTGGAATTAAAATAAAATTGAAAAAGTTAAAAATACATTAAAAAAAGAGGGGCGCCTGGGTGGCTCATACGGTTAAGTGTCTGTCTTCGGCTCAGGTCATGATCCCAGGTGGGATCAAGCCCCGCGTTGGGCTTTGCTCCGCAGGAAGCCTGCTTCTCCCTCTGCCTCTCCCACTCCCCCTGCTTGTGTTCCCTCTCTCGCTGTGTCTCTCTGTCAAATAAATAAATAAAATCTTTTTAAAAAAATAAAAATAAATTAAAAAAAGAAAACCATAAGAAAGAGAAAATACATTTAGAGTACTTTATATAAAAAAAAAAAATCCATGTAGAAATCAACCTGCACAGTTCAAACCTGTGTTGTTCAGGGTCAACTGTATTTTATTTATTTGTGCCTTCTCTTTTTCCCCCCCAATCCCCAAATCTTTGTCAATTTTATTGGTCTTTTCAAAGAACCTACTTTTGATTTTAAGTCGTCAGTTGAATGTTTATTTTCTATTTCCTTAACTTCTGCTCTTTACTATTTCCTTCTATTTTCTTTGAGTTTGTTTTGTAGTTATTTTTTAACTTTTTGAGGTGAATAATTGGCTTATTAATTCCTTTATAGTATATTCATTTAAAAAATTTTTTTTAATATTTATTTGAGAGAGCACGAGAGAGAGCGAGAGAACACGAGAAGGGGGAGCAGCAGAGGGAGAGGGAGAAGCAGACTCCCCACTGAGCAGGGAGCCCGATGCGGGGCTCGATCCTGGGACTCCAGGATCATGACCTGAGCTGAAGGCAGACGCTTAACCAACTGAGCCACCCAGGCGCCCCTAGTATATTCATTTAAACCTATAAATTTTCCTCCAAAAAATAAACCACTTTTAGCTCATCCCACACTTTTTCTGGTTTGTTTTGGGGAAAAAAACTCCAGGCAGCAACTGTGACTGCTGGTGCTACAGCTCCTCTACCTCCTCTTCTTTTTTTTCTTTTCTTTTTTTATATAGCTTTATGAGGGTTTATATAATATTTGACATGTAATAAACTGCATATATTAAAATGTATGATTTGATACTTTTTGATCTGTAAATACGACCAAGATAACGAACATATCCATCACTCCCACAGTGTTTCCTCGTGCCCCTTTGGGATCCACTCTTCCTGTTCTCCCCCGTTTCCAGGCAACCACTGATCTGCTTCCACATTTTTTGATATATAATATCTTTTTTTTTTTTTTAAAGATTTTATTTATTTATTTATTTGAGAGAGAGAGAGAGAGAAACAGCATGAGAGGGAAGAGGATCAGAGGGAGAAGCAGGCTCCCCGCTGAGCCGGGAGCCCGATGTGGGACTCGATGATATATAATATCTTTATCATTCAGTTCAAAGTATTTTCTGATTTTTGATCCAGGGAATATTTAGATGTACCTGGGGCTATTCTAGTTTAAAGATTTTATTTATTTTATTTGGAGAGAGAGAGCAAACGCGAGCAGGGGGGTGGGGCATAGGGAGAAGGGGAGAGAGAATCTCAGGCAGACTGAGCACGAAGCCTGATGTGGGGCCTAATCTTACAACCCTGAAATCATGACCTGAGCCGAAATAAGAGTCGGACCCTTAACTGACTGAGCCACCCAGGCGCCCCAGCTGTTGTATTTTCTTAAAATAAGAGAACAGTGAAGTTTGTTGCATTGATTGACTCTTCCTTTTATGAATACTTTCTTTGTAGCTTGTGATACTGTTTGATAGCATTTTACCCACAGTAGAACTTCTTTCACAGTTGGAGTCAGTCCTCTCAAATCCTTTTGTTGCTTTATTAATGAAGTTTATGTAATATTCTAAATCTCTGTTGTTATTTCAACAGTCTTCAAAGTATCTTCACCAGGAGTAAGATTCCATCTCAAGAAACCACTTTCTTTGCTTACCCGTAAGAAGCAGCTCCTCAACTGTTCACATTTCATCATGAGATTATAGTAGTTCAGTCATATCTTCAGGATCCACTTCTAGTTCTTTTGCTTTTTCCATCACATCTGCATTCAGAACATACACAGCTTTTATTAAGTTTGTGGTCTTATATGGGCACAGTTCATGGTACCCCAAAACAATTACCATGGTAACATCAGAGATCACTGTAACAAATATAATGATAATGAAAAAGTTCAAACTATTTTGGGAACTATCAAAATGTGACACAGAAACATGAATTGAGCAAATGCCTTGGAAAAATAGCACCAGTAGACTTGTTCGATACAGGGTTGCCACAAACCTTCAATTTATAAAGAAAAAACATTATCTGTGAAGCACAATAAAATGAGTTATACCTGTATATGATTTCAGTCATTTGGAATTTAAGACTTGCTTTTGCTTTATGGCCCAAGATTTGGTCATTTTTAAAATGTTTGTGTGTGCTTGAAAAGAGTGTGCTTTTACAATTGTTGGATGTAATGTTTTATATATGTCTTACTAAATCAAGTTTGTTAATTCTGTTTAAATCTTCATTTTTACTGATTTTTTCCTGCTTGTTTTATGAATTATTGGTTAATGTTTGCATGTCATATATTTTCAAATTCTTTACCTTTAATTTCTCTGAATTATTATGTTTTAGGTGTATCTCATGTAAACAGCTCATTGTATTTTTACTTTTAGTTTGTCTGAAAATCTTTGTCTTCTAAATAAAGCATCTAATCCATTTACATTTAATGTAATTGCTGTTATTTGTCTTTAAATGTATATTTTATATGCTTTCTCATAGTCTTTTTTTTTAATGATTTTATTTATTTGAGAGAAAGAATGAGAGAGAGCATGAGAAGGGGAGGGTCAGAGGGAGAAGCAGACTCCCCACTGAGCGGGGAGCCTGACACGGGACTCGATCCCGGGACTCCAGGATCATGACCTGAGCCGAGACAGTCGCCCAACCAACAGAGCCACCCAGGCGCCCTCTCATAGTCTTTTAATTATAAAGGTTTTTTGTTTTATTTTTATTTTTTTTTTAGAGAGGGGGAGAAAGGGTGGGGCAGAGGGAGAGGGAGAGAATCTTAAGCAGGTTCAACGCCCAGTGCAGAGTCTGATGCAGGGCTCAGTCTCACAACCCTAAGATCATGACCTGAGCCAAAATCAAGAGTCTGTTGCTTAACCAACTGAGCCACCCAGGTGCCCCTTAATTAGAAGTGCTTTAAGCGGGCGCCTGGGTGGCTCAGTTGGTTGAGCGACTGCCTTCGGCTCAGGTCATGATCCTGGAGTCCCTGGATTGAGTCCCACATTGGGCTCCCTGCTCGGCGGGGAGTCTGCTTCTCTCTCTGACCCTCCCCCCTCTCATGCTCGCTCTCTCTCATTCTCTCTCTCAAATAAATAAATAAAATCTTAAAAAAAAAAAAAAAAAGAAGTGCTTTAAGCAATTTTTTTTTTTGGATATATGTCAGTACCCCAGGAATTATAACAGCCATATCTGACTTCAGAAAATCCAGTGTTAATCGATCATTTTACCATTCTCCTGGATACTACAAAGATCTTAGGAGCACATAATCTCCATGTATCTCCATCTGATTTACATGCTGTGGTATAGTTTAATTTTCTTCTATATATTTTTTATTTTTATTTTTAATTTAATTTAATTTATTTTTATTTTTTAAAGATTTCATTTATTTAGGGGGGCATGAGTGGGGGGAGGGGCAAAGGGCAGGGGAGAAGAAGAAGTAGACTCCCCACTGAGCAAGGAGCCCGACTTGGGTCTCTATCCCAGGACCCCGGGATCATGATCTGAGCTAAAGGCAGATACTTAACCAACTGAGCCACCCAGGCCCCCCCCTTTTTTTTAAAGTCATAAGATATTATTATTGTGTTATATAGTATAATGTTTATTTAGCTTTACCCAAGTGTTTGCTATTTTTGTCGTTGTTCATTCCAGCAATCCTTCTAGAATCATTCTGTTTGAAGAATACCCTTTGTACTGTTTTTTGACAGCAAAGTCTCTGTTTTTGCTTCTTAGAGCATATCTTTGCTTTACCTTATTTTTTGGCCTTCGTTTTAAATTCCTACTTTATTGAAGTATATTTCACATACAATATGTATTAGTTTTTGATGTCCATCTTGCAGTTCAATGAGTTTTGACAGATGTGTATACCAGTGTTATAACATCCATTTAAAAAAAAAATTAAGTACAGTCTACTCCCCAACATGGCACTTGAATTCATGACTCCAAGATCAAGAGTCTCATGCTGTACCAACTGAGTCAGCCAGGTGCCCCATAACATTCATTTTTGAAGATTATTCTTGTTATAAAATTCTAGATTGGCAATTATTTTCTTTCAGTAAACTGGCTATTTTATTCCACCATCATCCTCCTTCCATTGTTACCCTTACAAAGTCAGCTCTAGGCTATTATTTCTTGAACAACAGTCCTCCCCTCAAACTCTCTGAGCTCTTGGTTCCATGTTCTCTGTAGGCTCCGCTGTAATTCCTCCAGAATGGTGTTTTCTTTACCACTGCAAAACTATTTTAGTTTTTATGAAGAAACAAAGTATGTTCCAGGTAGCAGGTGGCTATTGCAAGCCTTTGTTGAACTTTGAATTCTTTTTCATTGCACCATGAACTGCCATCTAAAACCACAGAAACTATGGTAGGTAGGTTGCCATCTGAATAAATGAAACAAAATAAAACTTAATCACATACTTGATTTAGTATTGAACTATACAGGCATATGTGGGTTATCTAGAGTTATGTGGGCTAGGTTGCCTGTTACATACAGCTGTGGCTTGGAAGAAATGACATTCTGAGTTCCAAATAGAGCTTTTTTTCTTTTTTTTTTAATTGTAATTTTTTTAAGTTTTTATTTAAATTCCAGTTAGTTAACATATAGTGTAATATTAGTCTCGACTGTAGAATTTAGTGATTCAACACTTACATACAACACCCAGTGCTCATCAGAACAAGTGCCCTCCTTAATTCCCAGCACCTATTTAACCCATACCCACACCTAACTCTCCTCTGGTAACCAGCGGTTTGTTTTTTATAGTTAAGAATCTAGGGGGTGCGTAGGTGGCCCAGTTGATTAAGCATCTGCCTTCAGCTCAAGCCATGATCCCAGGGTCCTGGGATTGAGCCCGGCATTGGGCTCCCTGCTCAGTGCGGGAGCCAGCTTCTCCCTCTCCTGCTCCCCCTGCTTGTGCTCTCTCTGTCAAATAAAGAAATAAAATCTTTAAAAAAAAGTCTGTTTCTTTGTTTTCCTCTCCCCCTCCATGTTCGTTTGTTTTGTTATTTATTTATTTTTTTAAAGATTTTATTTATTTGACAGAGAGAGAGAGACAGCAAGAGAGGGAACACAAGAGGGAGAGGGAGAAGCAGGCTTCCCGCGGAACAGGGAGCCCGATGCAGGCTCGATCCCAGGACCCTGGGATCATGACCTGAGCCGAAGGCAGACGCTTAACCGACTGAGCCACCCAGGCGCCCCTGTTTTGTTTTTTAAATTCCACATAGGAGTATTGTCTTTCTCTGATTGACTTATGTCACTTAGCATAATACTGTAGCTCCACCTACATCGTTGCAGATAGCAAGATTTCATCATGATAGAGTGTATTCTTTAATCCCCATCACCTATTTCACCCAACCCCCCACCCACTTCCCTTCTGGTAGCCATCACTTTGTTCTCTGTAGTTAAGAGTCAGTTTCTTGGTTTTTCTCTCTCTCTTTTTTTTCCTCTGCTCATTTGTTTTGTTTCTTCACTTAACATTATACCCTTTAGCACCATCTGTGTTGTTGCAAATGGCAAGATTTCATTCTTTTTTTATGGCTGAATAATGTCTTCTTTATTCATTCATCTATTGATGAATACTTGAGCTACTTCCATAATATGGCTACTGTAATAATGCTGCAATAAATATAGGGGTGTGTGTATCCCTTTAAATTTGTGTTTTTGTATTTTGGGGATAAATACTCAGTAGTGCAATTACTAGATCATATGGTAATTCTATTTTTAACTTGTTGAGGAACCTCCATACTGTCTTCAGCAGTGGCTGTACCACTTTGCATTCCCACCAACAGTACACGAGGGTTCCTTTTTCTCTACATTCTCACCAACGCTTGTTTCTTGTGTTTTTGGTTTTAGCCATTCTGACTGGTTTTGGGTGATGTCTCATTGTACTTTTGATTTGTATTTCCCTGCTGATGAGTGATATTAAGCATCTTTTCATGTGTCTGTTGGCCATCTGTATGTCTTCTTTGGAGAAATGTCTATTCATGCCTCCTGCCCATTATTGAATTAGATTGTTTTTTGGGTGTTGAGTTAAAATAGATTTGATTTTTATGACTACTAATATTATTTAAAATGAAGAAAAATATGAGATTCTTCAGTATGTAAATAATGTTTTATGCTCACATTGTGAATGTAGGAGATTAATCAGAGAATCAGTGAGACCTACAGGAGACTTGTGGTTCACAGGAAGGAAATAACGTTTTATTTATTCTTTATTTTTTATAATTATTGCTATATGTAGCATAGTACTAATTGAATAAAAATTAAATTGAGATGTTAGGATTGTTAGCATATACAAATATATTTAGTTTCATTTAGGAAAATCTGAGCTAGATTTTATTAAGGAAAGCAGGAGTTACCTTATAATTACCAATTGTGTCATTCATTGATAATACAGATTGGCTTTCATAACAGAAGCACTTTATAGAGGTATGTGCTTATTAAAGAAAAGGTATTAGCTACATAAGTTGACAGCCACCATGGGCTCAAACAAGTTATGAAAACTGAATATACAGCCTTAAAATAAAATGTGGATCCAAATACCCAGAAGCACCCCCATTTGTAAGATTTGTAACAAAAATTAATATGAATGGAGTTAAGAGTTCTAATGGAGAGGTGGACGGAAGAGCTGTATCAGTACTAGGAAAATGGCAGAGTTCATATAGCATCAAAGTTGTCTTGCAAGAGTTTCGGCACCTCACGTCTAAAGAAAACCAGAAACTCCCTCAGCTGCTGGAAGGACAGTTATAGCAGTTAATCAAAAAGAAGAACCATAGCCTTAAAATTTGATTTAAGCAGACTTCATTTTCCACAGTAGTAAATTTTCTAGATACATTTTGTAGACCTCAGAGTACTGGAAAGAAAGCTCCCATTCAAAGGCAATTTATGTTAAAGTACTGTAAATGATACAAATTTTTTTTCCATTTGAAATATACAAGTTGTGCTGTAACAACAAAAAAGGTATTATATCCCTCTTGAGGCCTGTTTTGGCAGAAGAGAAGAACCACAATTAACATATAAAGTGACAAACTACGAAAGGTCAGCAGAGATGGGCATAATGACAGTGAGTAAGTAAGGCAGATGCCTGAAGGGCCCAGGGAAGCTGAAGCATTTGTTGCCTGAGGACCCAGACATTGTTTGTGGAAAGGAGTAGGGTAATTTAAAAGAAATCTACTGGACCACATAGCATGCTTGCACAAATGTTGAACAGAAAACAAACTGTAGTCTGGAAGAATGCATGTGAGAGCGGTTCTGAAATTTGGACGGGGCCTAAATGGTCCAATGATTAAGAGTGCTTGCCTTCTTTTTGTTATAGTTAGAACATTTTGCACGTCAAGGACTGTTACCTTTCTGGAAAGACTGGCCAATTTTACAAATAAGATGAGCCACCTCACCCTCAGTGTTCTCTAAGGAAGAGTATGTTTTTTAATTATGGCTAGTCCAAATCCTAGAGACATAGGCAAGAGTGCCTCCTTGTCAATAAACCACACTCGGAAAACCCAGAATTGGAATACATATTCATTCGATTTATTTGATAAATAGGCTTACTATAACAATTTGGCCAGGATCTCAAAAGAAGTATCTTTAAAAAGATTTTTTAACATTTAAAAAGTTTTCATAGTTAATATATATGCAAGGTCAAATTCAAAGGGTATCAGTGGTATACAATACAAATTAAGCCTCCTTTCTCCCCTCCGTAAAGGAGATAAAGTTACCAGTTTCATATGTATCCTTCCTCAGATGTTATATGCATTCACAGACATGTATATATTTATGCATGTACATATGTATAGTGTGTGTGCTCACAAATGATAGCATGCTGTATACATAGGACATAGTTTTATTTACTTATAGTCAAAATTATATCTTAATTACTTTTTAAAAACAAGACATTTAAAACTCAATTTATAGATCTATCTTGTTATGAAATTTGTAGGTCTGTATTGTCATGAGTAAACTTTTATTATCAAAGTGAATCTGCTGTAGTTTTGAGTGTAAGATTTTTCTTGTCACAAATTTTTTTTTTTTTCCCCCCACCCGGCCTGTCCAGAAGCATCCCTGGCACAAGCTCACTGAAGCCTGCCCGCTTCTCTGGGTGAGGCTTCTAGAGTGCTCTGGTCCACAAGCGAAACCTGGCAAGCCACATCTTGTCACAAATTTATACATACTTTGGTTACTTTCAAATTTTGCTTCTGTTTGGTGTCCTACTAACATACACACTCATGCTTATACCCAAATATGTGTATTTATATCCATAGATTTGAAAATGCGAATTATATTTAAAAGAATTTTTTCTGAAATGTAGCACTCCATAAATAATTTCAGCAAGAGTCCTTATTTATACATCTATAATGAATTAGTTGCAGTTGAATTAATAAAGAATTGTGTTAGATACATTATCTAGAAAAGAGTATTATTTTATAATAGTCATGACCAGACACTGTGCTAAGCATTTTACATAGAGAATGTTGTATAATCTTCAAATGACTAAGAAGTAGGTAATGATTTTAATTTTATAGCTGTGAAAACAGAGACTCAGATTGTTGAATAACCATATATTCTCTCCTATTATCTCATTTAAAAAGTATTTTTTTTAAAAGATTTTATTTACTTATTTGTCAGAGAGAGAGAGAGAGAGCACAAGCAGGGGGAGCGGCAGTCAGACGGAGAAGCAGGCTCCTCGCTGAGCAAGAAGCCCTATGTGGGACTTGATCCCAGGACCCTGGGATCATGACCTGAGCCCAAGGCAGATGCTTAACCAGCTGAGCTACCCAGGCATTCCCTAAATATATGTATTTTGAAGATTTTATTTATTTATTTGAGAGAGAGAGAGAGAGAGAGAAAGAGAGAGCATGTGTGGGGGGAGGGGCAGAGGGAGAAACAGACTCCCCACTGAGCAGGGATCCTGATGCAGGGCTCCATCCTGGGACTTCGGGATTATGACCTGAGCTGAGGGCAGACGCTTAACCAACTGAGCCACCCAGGTGCTCCTCCCTCAAATATATATATATACATATATATATATGTTATATATATATATACATATATATATATATTAAAGATTTTATTTATTTGACAGAGAGAGACACGGTGAGAGAGGGAACACAAGCAGGGGGAGTGGGAGAGGGAGAAGCAGGCTTCCTGCTGAGCAGGGAGCCCGATGCGGGCTCGGTCCCAGGACCCTGGGATCCCATGACCTGAGCTGAAGGCAGACGCTTAACTGACTGAGTCATGCAGGCACACCAATATTTTTAAATATTTTTTTTAAATAAATTTTTAAAAAATAAAAATATTTTTTAAAGATTATTTATTTTACAGAGAGAGTGGGGGGGGAGGGGCAGGGGAGAGGGAGAGAGAATCCTCAAGCAGACTCCCAGCTGAGTGCAAAGCCCAACACGGGGCTCCATTCTAGGACCCTGACAGCCACCCAGGCACCCCAAAAATAAAAAAATATTTTTAAAAGTTTCTTGGTCAAGCTGCCTGGCTGGCTCAGTTGGTAAAGCATGTGATTCTTGATCTTGGGGTTGTGGGTTTGAGCACCACATTGCACGTAGACATTATTTTTTTTTAAAAAGGGGTTTTTTGGGGGCGCCTGGGTGGCTTAGTCGGTTAGGCAGCTGCCTTCGGCTCAGCTCGTGATCCCGGGTCCTGGGATTGAGCCCCATGTCGGGCTCTCTGCTCAGCGGAGAGCCTGCTTCTCCCTCTCCCTCTGCCTGCTGCTCTGCCTACTTGTGCTCTCTCTCTGTCAAATAAATAAATAAAATCTTAAAAAAACAAAAACAAAAAGGGGTTTTTTGGTCAAGTTTAATTTTATCATTTCTTAGTGATATAGTAAAGTGTCTACTTATAATGCTTAATTTACATATATGCATTTTAAATAATGTTATATAAAACATTGATATGTTAGTATTAGACTAATATAAACATTAATTTGGAAGTATAGCTTTTTCTTTTCTACTTCAATGAAGCATATTTATTTAGACTTTTCATACATACCTTTACTATATAAACGGCTTTCCACTCTTTGAACAATCTAATAGTTCCAACACCAAATAGTATCTTCTAAAGTATTTGAGATAGATCCATTTTTGACTCTATGTACTCTGTTGTAGCTGGAAATTTTATCCCTAGCCATAAGTCCTTATTTATATAACATTAGTAAAGGTGGTATTTTGTTAATACATCTAATATGGGCAGTATTGATGCTCTCTATGACACACTTAGTGTATTGCTTTTTGAAGTGATTCCTTTATTCTGCTAATATTTGACCGAACATATTATGTGCCAGAAACCATTCTAGCATTGGAGGTAGAGGATAAAACCAAGAATCAACATTCCAGATACATATATTTGATTTGGAAAGACAGACAATAGCAAATATGTAAAGTTGTGGCAGGTGCTCAAAAATCACAGAGGATGTGGAGGTAGGATTGTTCTTTAAGGTGATGAAACAGATCTCTAAATAAGTGATTGACATAAAATATGTAGGTATTTGAGGAAAGAAACTTCTAAGCAGCTGTAGGAACCCTGAGCTTGGAGAATGCCTGCAGAGTTTGAGGAACAACAAAGGCACCGGCAGCAAAATGAGTTGTAGGTATTCTAGATCCTCGATAACACTTTTGTTTTTAGTCCTTTTAGATTTATCCATCCTTGTGGGTATGTGGCAGTATGTCATTGTGGTTTTAATTTGCATTTCCCTGATGACAAATGATGTTGGGCATTTTTTGTTTGGTTTTTGGCCATTGATGTATTTTCCTTTGTGAAATTGAGTATTCTGCCCATATTTTAATAGTTTTTAGGTATATTCTCTGTAAAATATTTTCTCTTAGTCTGTGGTTTGCCTATTCATTTTCTTCACAATGTCTTTTGATAATCACAAGTTTTAAATATTAAATCTGATCTATCAAATTTTTTTCTTTTATGGTTAGTGCTTTTTTGGTCTTCTTTAAGAAATATTTAGCAACCTCAAGCAGAATTTCATTCTGAACATTTTGAGACTCCATTAAAGGCTTTGATCTCACTGACTACCCTGGCTGCTGTGTGAAGAATACATTATAAAGCAGCAAGAGTGGAAACAGACTAGTTAAGAGGCTACTATGGTGGTCTAGGAGAGAAATAATTGTACATTGGACTGGGGTTGTAGTGATGGGGGCATTGAAAAATCTGGAGTTAAAGATACAGGCTACTGAATTTGCTTATTTGGAATGTGTTGTGAGAGGCAGTCGTGGAGGGAAGCAGTTCGGATGATTCTGTATTTCTGGTTTGAGCCACTGGATAAATAGTGGTGCCATTTACAGAATATCCAAAGCTACAATTGACCAACGTTATTTTAAAGTCTAATGTATGTTTGTCAAGTAGTATGTTCAATATAAAGTAATTGGAAGAGTGTCCCATAATACAAGAGACTTTTTAAGAAATTCAAATATATGATTATGGGGCACCTGAGTGGCTCAGTCGATTAAGTGTTTGACTCTTGGTTTTGGCTCAGGTCATGATCTCCTGGTCATGGGATCAAGCCCCAAGTTGGGCTCTGTGCTCAGCACAGAATCTGCTTGATCCTCTTCCTCCACCTCTGTCCCTCTCCCTGCTCAGGTGCGCACACGTGCTCGCTCGCTCTCAAATAAATAAATTAAAAAAAAAATTCAAATGTATGATTACTACCCTCTTTCTAAGAAAGAACTTTAGAGGAAATTTTACTGTTTTTTTGTATACATGTAATAGAGTTGATATGCATATTTGGAAGCATGTGCTAGAATGGAATCTAGCAATACAATACTTGATTGTTTCAATTTAAAAACTGCTATTCTTGGAGCACCTGGCTCACTCGGGGGAGCATTTTTTTTAGATTTTTATTTATTTATTTAGAGAGTATGCATGTGTGCGTGAGCAGGGGGAGAGGGAGAGAGAGAATCCCAGGTAGAGTCTGTGCTGAACATGGAGCCTGATGCAGGGCTTGAGGCAGGGCTCGATCTCACAACCCCAACATCATGGACTGAGCCAAAATCAAGAGTCAGACGCTTAACAGACTGAGCCACCCAGGCACACCACATGTGACTCTTGATCTCAGGGTCGTGAGTTCAAGCCCTACATTGGGCATGTAGCCTACTTAAAAAAATAATAATAATAAAATAAAAATAGGGGCACCTGGATGGCTCAGTTGGTTAAGCATCTGCCTTTGGCTCAGGTCACGATCTTGGGGTCCTGGGATTGAGTCCCGCATTGGGCTCTCTGCTCAGCAGGGAGTCTGCTTCTCCCCCTCACTCTCCCTCTGTACTTTCTCTCTCTCAAATAAATAAAATCTTAAAAAAAAAAATTTTTTAAAACCCTGCTATTCTTTTGTTTTTTATCTTCATTACCAATTTGAAGCTTTTTTGTGCATTTATAAAAACAAGTTTTAATAATCCTTTATGGAGATGGTCTTTGATCATAGACCATAATGGTTTTATATTTTTGTCAGAAAAGTACATTCTTAAGCATTAAGGTGATTCTTGGCTTCCCTGTAGGCTTAAGTATGATTCTATATGTGGGAATCAAGTGTGAGCAAATCTTGAGTTATTACCAGCAAAGGTCATTGTTTCAGTAGTGATTTCATCGTATTGTATATATGCCAAGTTGTAAGTTTCTTTTCAAATTTATAGGAATTAGTTTATGATAGTAGAAAGAATTTTGGAATAGGAAGGGAACTGAATTCTAGTCCAGCTATGTGAACTTAGGCAAATCATTATATATCTCATTTTCTTCATCTGTAAAATGAGGAATAATTGATTAAAGTTCTTTTAAAATCTGAAATTATAGCTTCTTATTGGTTTTGTAAAGATCTAGCTTTATAAAGATGTTTGAACCATAATGATATTAGAAACATTGAAAATTCGATCTTAGGGTGATTCATAAAAAGAAATGAATTGTGGGCATCTTGCCTGGCTCATAGAATGTTATTAAATCTGAATCACCGTTACCTATATCAAATTTAAGTCCATGACTAATAAAGCTACCTTTCTCTCTTAATAACAGTTTCATTGAGATACAATTCATATACCATACAATTCATTCATTTAAAGTGTACAGTTCAGGGGGTGCCTGGGTGGCTCCATTGTTTAAGTGTCTGCCTTTGGCTCAGGTCATGATCTCAGGGTCCTGGGATCGAGCCCCACATCGGGCTCCCTGCTCTGCAGGAAGTCTGCTTCTCCCTCTCCCACTCCCCCTGCTTTGTGTTCCCTCTCTCGCTGTGTCTCTGTCAGATAAATAAATAAAATCTTTTTAAAAAAAGTTTTGTGGGGAAAAAAAAGTTTTGTGAATTAATACGAGATATATAATTGTGTTTCAGGAGCATATTTAATTTGGGATGTGAACTAAAATAGGTTAGTCTGAAATGACACTTTTGTTAATAGAAAATTTATTAAGAATATTTAGTTTTAGGGGCACCTAGCTGGCTTAGTTGATAGAGCGTGTGACTCTTGATCTCAGGGTCTTGAGTTCAAGCCCCAAGTTGGGCTTGGAGCTTACTTAAAAAAAGAGGGGCAGCGCCTGGGTGGCTAAGTCGTTAAACGTCTGCCTTCAGCTCAGGTCATGATCCCAGGGTCCTGGGATCGAGCCCTGCATCGGGCTCCCTGCTCAGTGGAGAGCCTCTTCTCTCTGTCCCTCTGCTGCTCCTTCTGCTTGGGCTCTCTCCCTCTCTCTCTGTCAAATAAATAAAATCTTAAGGAAAAAAAAGAATATTTAGTTTTAGTAGAGATTTTGCTCTTAAAAATGTTAATTGCTGCAGTCTGGATTTTGTCTTAGTCCAGTCAGATTTGTGAAATAATGTTTTTAATTTCCATTCCAGAAATACATGCTACAGGATTTAACTATCAGAATGAAGATGAAAAAGTCACCTTGTCTTTTCCTAGTACTCTCCAAACAGGTAAGAGTCATGGCTTTTGTAAAATCCCATGATGAATAGTGACATCTTATTTCTTCCAAAGAAATTTGTTGTATGCCATTTTTTTTTTTTCTAATTTTAAGCAGATTAAATATTAAGACAGAACTTTTGAAAGAGGTTCATTGCAGCTTTTGGGCCACCAGGACAAAAGAAGACCAAAACTAATGATCATACTACCCTAGAACATAATGCATTGTTTTTCACCTTTTCAGTCTCAGCTTTTTAAAAATACATTACCCAGCTCCATCTTCCAGTAATTGAGTCCACATCTCTGAGATGAATGTCCCACAGTTGATTTTGATGTATAAAAAGTATAGTGTGGGCATGGAAGGAAAGATTTGTTGATATAATACTATTACTAGGTAGGGGTGCCTAAGTTGGCTCAGTAATGGTTAAGTGTCCACTCTTGATCTCAGCTCAGGTCTTAATCTCAGGGTCGTGGGTTTTCAAGCCCGGGCCTGGGCTCCATGCTGGGTGTGGCACCTACTTAAAAAAAATAATAATAATGGGGCGCCTGGGCGCCTCAGTCGTTAAGTGTCTGCCTTCCGCTCAGGTCATGATCCCAGGGTCCTGGGATCGAGCCCCGCATTGGGCTCCCTGCTCCACGGGAAGCCTACTTCTCCCTCTCCTGCTCCCCCTGCTTGTGTTCCCTCTCTGGCTGTCTCTCTGTCAAATAAAAAATCTTAAAAAAAAAAAAGATGATAATAATCCAGATTCTATTATTAGGTATAAAAGCACAAAGAAAAAAGACTTTCTGAGCTTAATGTAGTGTAAGAAATTGTATACAAATCAATTGGTAAAGCACTAAGACTTGATTAATGATCAGTTGAAAAGCAACAAGTGGAGGGCACTTGTCATGATGAGCAGCAGGTGATGTACGAAAGTGTGGAATCGATATATTGTACACCTGAAACTAATATAACACTGTTAACTAACTGGAATTAAAATAAAAAGTTAAAAAAAGTAACAGGTAATTTGTATGAAAGAAAATGCAAATGACTAAAACATGTGAAAAGATATTTGGCTTCCTAGCCATGAGAAATATGAAAACAGCAATTACTGATATACCAGTTTTTGCCTGTTCTGTGAGCTAAAGTTAAAAAAATTCTCAGCGACTGCCTTGATATTACTGGTAGGATGGTAAATGCATGTGGTGTATTTGGAAGGCAGTCCGGCAATATGTATCAAAGGCCTAAACACGTTCATGTCTTTGACCCAGCGATTCTGGTAAGAGGAATATATCCTAAAGAAAAATCATAAATGCAGGGAATATTTTATGCCTAGAAATGTCTACTGAGACATTACTTAAGGTAGTAAAAAATTAGAATGAATGTATTTGTCCAACGCTAGGGGAGTAATTATGACATCACTATGGTGG